>NW_024070186.1:148087611-148433104 GCF_014754425.2 Oryx dammah | reverse complement strand
TGAGTTTGGCTAATGGTTTGTCAATTTTATTTATCCTTCCAAAGAACCAGCTTTTGGCTTTGTTGATTTTTACTATGGTCTCTTTTGTTTCTTTTGCATTTATTTCTGCCCTAATTTTTAAGATTTCTTTCCTTCTACTAACTTTGGAGTTCTCCATTTCTTCCTTTTCTAGTTGCTTTAGGTGTAGATTTAGATTATTTATTTGCCTTTTTTCTTGTTTCTTGAGGTATGCCTGTATTGCTATGAACTTTCCTCTTAGCACTGCTTTTACAGTGTCCCACAGGTTTTGGGTTGTTGTGTTTTCATTTTCATTCGTTTCTATGCATATTTTGATTTCTTTTTTGATTTCTTCTGTGATTTGTTGGTTATTCAGCAGCATGTTGTTCAGCCTCCATATGTTGGAATTTTTAATAGTTTTTCTCCTGTAATTGAGATCTAATCTTACTGCCTTATGGTCAGAAAAGATGCTTGGAATGATTTCAATTTTTTTGAATTCATCAAGGCTAGATTTATGGCCCAGGATGTGATCTATCCTGGAGAAGGTTCCATGAGCACTTGAGAAAAAGGTGAAATCCATTGTTTTAGGGTAAATGTCCTATAGATATCAATTAGGTCTAACTGGTCTATTGTATCATTTGAAGTTTGTGTTTCTTTGTTAATTTTCTGTTTAGTTGATCTGTCCATAGGTGTGAGTGGGGTATTAAAGTCTCCCGCTATTATTGTGTTATTGTTAATTTCCCCTTTCATACTTGTTAGCATTTGTCTTACCTATTGCGGTGCTCCTATGTTGGGTGCATATATATTTATAATTGTTATATCTTCTTCTTGGATTGATCCTTTGATCATTATGTAGTGTCCTTCTTTGTCTCTTGACACAGCTTTTATTTTAAACTCTATTTTATCTGATATGAGTATAGCTACTCCTGCTTTCTTTTGGTCTCTATTTGCATGGAATATCTTTTCCCAACCCTTCACTTTCAGTCTGTGTGTGTCCCTTGTTTTGAGGTGGGTCTCTTGTAGACAACATATATAGGGGTCTTGTTTTTATATCTATTCAGCCAATCTTTGTCTTTTGGTTGGGGCATTCAACCTATTTATATTTAAGGTAATTATTGATAATTATGATCCCATTGCCACTTACTTTATTGTTTTGGGTTCAGGTTTATACACCCTTTTTGTGTTTCCTGTCTAGAGAAGATCCTTTAGCAGTTGTTGGAGAGCTAGTTTGGTAGTGCTGAATTCTCTCAGCTTTTGCTTGTCTGTATACCTTTTGATTTCTCCTTCATATTTGAATGAGATCCATGCTGGGTACAGTAATCTGGGCTGTAGTTTATTTTCTTCCATCACTTTAAGTTTGTCTTGCCATTCCCTCCTGGCCTGAAGTGTTTCTGTTGAAAGATCAGCTGTTATCCTTATGGAAATCCCTTTGTGTGTTCTTTGTTGTTTTTCCCTTGCTGCTTTTAATATTTGTTCTTTATGTTTGATCTTTGTTAATTTGATTAATATGTGTCTTGGGGTGTTTCACCTTGCGTTTATCCTGTTTGGGACTCTCTGGGTTTCTTGGACTTGGGTGATTATTTCCTTTCCCATTTTAGAGAAGTTTTCAACTATTATCTCCTCTAGTATTTTCTCATGGTCTTTCTTTTTGTCTTCTTCTTCTGGGACTCCTATAATTCGAATGTTGGAGCGTTTCATATTGTCCTGGAGGTCTCTGAGATTGTCCTATTTCTTTTAATTCGTTTTTCTTTTTTCCTCTCTGATTCATTTATTTCTACCATTCTATCTTCTATTTCACTAATCCTATCTTCTGCCTCGGTTATTCTACTATTTGTTGCCTCCAGAGTGTTTCTGATCTCATTTATTGCATTATTCATTATATATTGACTCTTTTTTATTTCTTCTAGGTCCTTGTTAAACCTTTCTTGCATCTTCTCAATCCTTGTCTCTAGGTTATTTATCTGTAATTCCATTTTGATTTCAAGATTTTGGGTCATTTTCACTATCATTATTCGGAATTCTTTATCATGTAGATTCCCTATCTCTTCCTCTTTGGTTTGCTTTGGTGCACATTTCTCCTGTTCCTTTACCTGCTGGGTATTCCTCTGTCTCTTCATCTTGTTTATATTGCTGCGTTTGTGGTGTCCTTTCTGTATTCTGGCAGTTTGTGGAGTTCTCTTTATTATGGAGTTTCCTCGCTGTGGGTGGGGTTGTATCAGTGGCTTGTCAAGGTTTCTTGGTTAGGGAAGCTTGTGTCGGAGTTCTGGTGGCTGGAGCTGTATTTCTTCTCTCTGGAGTGCAATGAAGTGTCCGGTATGAGTTATGAGATGTCAGTGGTTTTGGAGTAACTTTGATCTGCCTGTATATTGAAGCTCAGGGGTGTGTTCCTGTGTTGCTGGAGAATTTGCGTGGTATGTCTTGTTCTGGAACTTGTTGGCCCTTGGGTGGTGCTTGGTTTCAGTGTAGGTATGGAGGCATTTGATGAGCTCCTATCGATTAATGTTCCTTGGAGTCAGAAGTTCTCTGATATTCTCAGGATTTGGACTTGCGCTTCCTGCTTCTGGTTTTCAGTTTTATTTTTACAATAGCCTCAAGACTTCTCCATCTATATAGAACTGATGATAAAACATCTAGTTTAGAGATGAAAAGTTTCTCCACATTGAGGGACACCCAGAGAGGTTCACTGAATTACATGGAGATGAGAAGAGGGAGGAAGGAGTTAGAGGTGACTGGAATGAGATGAGGTGGAATCAGAAGAGGAGAGAGCAAGCTAGGCAGTAATCACTTCCTTATATGAGCTCCACTGTCTGGACTGCTCACAGATGTTCACAGAATTATACAGAGAAAAGGAGAGGGAGGAAGGAGACAGAGGTGGCCAGGAGGATAAAAGAGGGAAATGAAAAGGAGAGAGACAGATCCAGCCAGTAAACAGTTCCCAAAGTGTTCTCCACCGTCTGGAACTCACAGAGATTCATGGAGTTGGGTAGAGAAGAGAGGGGGGAGGGAGGAGACAGAGGCAACCTGGTGGAGAAAAAGCAGAGTGCAAAAGAGGAGAGAGCAGTCAAACCAGTAATCTCGCTCTCAAGTGAAAATGGGTACTGAAGATTGGGTTTTTAAAGGTACAAAATTGACAACAAATACCAAAAAGCAAAGATTAAAATCTAGAGTAGATGTTGGATTTTCAAAAATACAATATTAAAGAAAAGAAGAAGAAGAAAGAAAAAAAAAGTCACAAGAATTATTAAAAAACAACAACAACCACAATATATATATATATGGTGTTTGCTTTAAAAGTAGGGTCTTTATTTTTTTTGAAAAGTAATAGTAGGTTATAAAAATAAAAATTAAAGGAGAAATAGAGAACTTAAAAATTAAAAAATGTTAAAATTTAAAAAAAAAGAAGAAGAAAAAGAAAAGAATAAAAAACCAAAACAAAAAAAAGAATGATCATAAAAATGGTAAAGGTATATCTGGGACTTTCTCTGGTGTTGTGGGCAGTGTGGGGTCAGTTCATTTTCAGATAGTTCCTTGGTCTGGCTTATATTTCTCAAGATCTATATTTCCAAGGTGGTTCCCTCTGTTTTAGCTTCTTCTGTTGGCTGGTCTCTTCAGTGTCTGTTTTCTGCCCTGACACAAGGGGGACGGTGGTGGACACTTTTTTTTCTTTTAGGCTCACTTGTTCATTCGCGCTGTGGGGAGGGCGAGATGCTGCAAACAGATAACACTGGCGTGTGCTCATAGTGTCTCAGCCACACTGGGCCTGGTCCGGCTCACGGTGCACACAGCTCAGGCTCTAGGTTGCTCTGCCGGCAACTGTCTGAGGCTGGCCCTGGGCTGCATGCACCTCCCTGATCTAAGCTTCTCAGGCTCAAGCACTCAGGTAGTCCTCAGAGGCACAGACTCGGTTGGGCCTGCGTTTTGTGCCCTTCCCTGGTCTGAGCAGCTCAGGGGTTTGGCGAGCATGGTCGCTGCGACTTACTGCCTTTCCCATCCGTTCTGCTCAGTTTTCCGGGTGTACAACCGGCGCCCCTTCTTAGGTGGATGATGACTGTCCAGAACCCCAAGGAGTCTTAGTTAGCAAAGAAACTTGCTTGCAGTTTGGAAGTTAATGTCTCTCTGAGGCTGCGATTGCCCCCCTCCAGCCCTTCCGGCTCTGGCTGCCTGTCACCGGAGGGGGATGGTCTGCAGATGGCTAATTCTGTTCCATCCTTTGTTCTGTGTGCAGTCCTGGCGGTGTCTTATGTTAGAGCTTTTCACGTAGTAGCTATCCCACAGTCTGGTTTGCTAGCCCAAGTTAGTTCACTCTGGTTACACTTGGGGCGTTCCACCCGATTCTTAAAAAGTACTGCAGCCAGCGCCTCCCTGCCCAGCACCTGCTTGCTAGTGGTGGATGCAGGTGTCTGTGCTGCTTCTCTGCTGGGGGAGTTACCGTTGGGCTCGTAATCTGTTGCTTTTAATTATTTATTTATTTTTCCTCCCTGTTATGTTGCCCTCTGTGCTTCCAAGGCTTGCCACAGACTCGGCAGTGAGAGTGTTTCCTGGTGTTTGGAAATTTCTCTCTTTTTAAGACTCCCTTCCGGGAACTGAGCTCCCTCCCTACCTCTTTTGTCTCTTTTTTCATCTTTTATATTTTTTCCTACCTGTTTTTGAAGACAGTGATCTACTTTTCTGGGTGCCTGATGTCCTCTGCCAGCATTCAGAAGTTGTTTTGTGATGTTTACTCAGCGTTGAAATGTTCTTTTGATGAATTTGTGAGGGAGAAAGTGGTCTCCCCATCCTATTCCTCTGCCATCTTAGGACCACCTCTCCATATCTCTTCATATTTCTTATGGAGAGCATCCCAGGTGGCACTAGTGGCAAAGACATGCCTGCCAGTGCAGGAGACATAAGAGAAGCAGGTTTGATCCCTGGGTAGGGAAGATCCCCTGGAGGAGGGCATGGCAACCCACTCCAATATTCTTGCCTGGAAAATCCCATGGACAGGGGAGTCTGGTGGGCTACAGTCTATGGAGTCATGAACAGTCAGACAGGACTGAAGTGACAGCACACTCATATTTCTTATATAACACTCATTTGACATAATATGTTTTATTTTTAAAAAGAAAAACACTTTAAACCCACAGAATACTTTGAAGCAATAATATGTTGTTATTATATTTTGCCAAATTTCAACATGAAAAGTAATAGTATAAGAAATAGATTCGTTTTCACACTGACTCAATGCTTTGCTTTCATTGTGGTGCAGGGGTAATGCAATTTTCAAAAATTTTAGATGTTTATTTTGTGTGATTTCCCTAGACCAAGCTGTATCCTCTTTAAATTTTGGTACTTTATAATGAGAAACAATTTTGCAGCAGATTTAACTGGCCGGATTGTACAGTTCTTCCTTAGAGGATCTTTCCCCCCTCCTTTTCTTTCATCAAACCGCAATTACTCACAGTCCACACACCATATTATTTGATCTTTCTTTTGATGAGACCTTCTAGTCACACAGAAAAAGTAATAATTTTCCTTCCAAATGTTCTATTATAGAATTTTTCTTTCACAAAGCATCTATCTATGTTCCCTATTATGCTGATTAGAATCAGTTTCATGTAATGCCAACAGGAGGATCATTTCTCTCCCTCAAAGAACTATTGTAAACACATAATCTCTTTATATTATTCCTGCTGTTTAAGCCCTCTTTTATAGTATCTCTGATTTTAGGGTCACATTGTCATGCCCCGGATCTTTATTGGGTGCATCGGGTCTTTCATCTTGCTCCAATATTTGCTTTAGAAATGGATTAAATTTGATTTTGACTCAGGGAGTCCATACTATAGACAGCAGTGACTGACTTTTCAGTATCCAAACTCTCGCACCACCATCTGTGAGGAGTTGGCACGCTCAAAGTAGACAGCAAATCAGATTACAAGGTCTTCTCTGAACACAGAGGCTCAGAATAAAATCTGAGTTCCTGTCACAGCCTTCATCACCTTAGAAATGTTCCAGAATGCATTGCCTTCTAGTTCTTTCTCCTTATTCCCTTTACATTGTAAAAATATACTTTATTGCACTTCCTATCTTGAGCAGAAAAATACAGACAGCCCTCTCATGGCACCAGGCTTGCCAGCTTACTAGCAGGAAGACTCCTCAGGGAATACCATTTTCCACCACTCGTGCTAACCACACTCATTCTTTAGAGGCTCATGCTCTGTGACAGAGGTCTGTTTTCTAACTAGGTAAAATCAGGCTTGTGTTATGATGTTTAACACTGTCTTAAAAAGACAGGCCTGCTCAAATAGAAGCAGATTCTCTTCCTCTAGTCAGGAGTTCTGAAGGAGTAATGGGAACGTGTTGGAGAAGACTCTTGAGAGTCCCTTGGACTGCAAGGAGATCCAACCAGTCCATTCTAACGGAGATCAGTCCTGGGTGTTCTTTGGAAGGAATGATGCTAAAGCTGAAGCTCCAGTACTTTGGCCACCTCATGTGAAGAGTTGACTCATTGGAAAAGACTCTGATGCTGGGAGGGATTGGAGGCAGGAGGAGAGAGGGGACAGAGGATGAGATGGCTGGATGGCATCACTGACTCGGTGGACATGAGTCTGAGTGAACTCCGGGAGTTGGTGATGGACAGGGAGGCCTGGCGTGCTGCGATTCATGGGGTCACAAAAGTCGGACACGACTGAGCGACTGAACTGAACTGAACTGAAGGGGAAGATATACTAAAATACCAGAGCTCAAAATCAGGTTTTATTTTGTACTACCTAAGTGATTTGGGGGCAGTTTCACCACTTCAGTTCTCTAAACCTCAGTTTCCTCATCTATGGTAGCTTTGTCACTAAATAGTGTCTGATTCTTGTGACCTCATGGACTGTAGCCTGCCAAGCTCCTCTGCCTGGGATTTCCCAGGCAAGAATACTGGAGTGGGCTGCTGTTTCTTCTTCCAGGGGACCTTCCCAACTCAAGGATCAACCCTGTGCCTCCTGCACTGCAGGTGGATTCTTTACCACTGAGTCACCAGAGATTTTCTCTCTTATCTATAAAATGAAGCTAATATGTTACTTATGTTGTGGAGTGGTTATAAGAAGTAAATATATGATAAGGCTGTTGTTGCTGCTGCTAAGTCTCTTTAGTCGTGTCCGACTCTGTGCAACCTCAGAGATGGCAGCCCCCGAGGCTCCCCCATCCCTGGGATTCTCCAGGCAAGAACACTGGAGTGGGTTGCCATTTCCTTCTCCAATGCATGAAAGTGAAAGTTGAAAGTGAAGTAGCTCAGTAGTGTCCGACTCCTAGAGACCCTATGGACTGCAGCCCACCAGGCTCCTCCACCCATGAGATTTTCTAGGTAAGAGTACTGGAGTGGGGTGCCATTGTCTTCTCCTATAAGATAAGGCAAAGACTGGTAAAGAAAATAAGAAATCAACAATTATTAGCTATTAAGGACTTTAACATCAATGATTCTGAGTTACGCATCTTTCTTTCTATGGTGACCATATTGATGATATAAAAAATGATAGTTGACATGTACCTTGACTTATTTTTAACATAATACTTTATTTTTATTTATATCATCATGCATTTTTCAGAATATGGAAGTAAAGCACAATCAATATCTAGTATTGTATAATATTTCGTATACCACATTCAAACACACCTACTAACAAGTACATGTGTGCTCAGTCATTTCAGTTGTCTCCAACTCTTTGAGGCCCCATGGAGTGTAGTCCATCAGACTCTTCTGTGCATGGGATTTCCCAGGGGAGAATACTTGAGTGGGTTGCCATGCCCTCCTCTAGGTTATCTTCCCAACCCACAGACTGAACCAGGATCTTTTATGTCCCCTGCATTGGCAGGCAGGTTCTTTACCATGAGAGCCACCTGGAAAGCCCAGGAAGTACATTACATTCAGTTCAGATCAGTCACTCAGTCGTGTCTGACTCTTTGTGACCCCATGGACTGCAGCACACCAGGCTTCCCTGTCCATCACCAACACCCAGAGCTTGCTCAAACTCTTGTCCATCGAGTAAGTGATGCCATTCAACCATTTCATCCTCTGTCATCCCCTTTCCCTTCTGCCTTCAATCTTTCCCAACATCAGGGTCTTTTCCAATGAGTCAGTTATTCGCATCAGCTGTGAATGGAGTTTCACCTTCAGCATCAGTGCTTCCAATGAATAGTCAGGACTGATTTCCTTTAGAATTGATTGGTTGGATCTCCTTGCAGTCCAAGGGACTCTCAAGAGTCTTCTCCAACACCACAGTTCAAAAGCATCAGTTCTTCAGTGCTCAGCTTTCTTTATAGTATATTACATACTAAGTTACATTATATACTTAGTATGTTACATACTAAGTTATTAATTCATTGGCTCTTAAATACTTTATATTTTGCAGATATATCTTCTAGATTTTCATTTTTATTGAAATATGTCTTCACAATATTTGGAGACACCCACTGAGATTCTTGTATGGGCTAGAATACATTGTTTGTTTTTTTTTTCCCCCCAAGGAATGAATGGAATATGAGCTCTTGCTATCTGAATATTCACTAACATGATTTTAGAAATGGACTTCCCTGGTGGCTCAGACAGCAAAGAATTCACCTGCAATGCAGGTAAGTTTGACCCCTCGGTCAGAAATATCCCTTGGAGGAGGGCATGGCAACCCACTACAGTATTCTTGCCTGTAGAATCCCATGGACAGAGGAGCATGGTGTGTGTGTGTGTGTGTGTGTGTGTGTGTGTATGAGGTGAGGGTGGGGGGAGGGGACAGTATTGGGGAGATAAGGCACAGCTACAGTACACAGGGGTCGCAAAGAGTCAGGTGTGATTGTGCAACTAACACTTTTAACTTCTACTTCATATTTTAGGAATTGTATTTTCTACCTCATTTAGACACCTTCAAGCCATCATACTCTCTGTTGATCTTTCTTTCACCTTCAAGTTCCCAAGGAATAGAGTACTGATTCCCATATGTTTACTTTTTTTATACTCAATTCCGAGAATTATGACAACTTTTTCATCTTCTCCTTTACTGTCTTTATTTCTTAAAATTGACTAATGTCCACTAGGTCTTTCGTTAGTCTTTATTTGTAGATATCTACATTTAATATTACTGACCTCCCCTGGCTTTGATTCTCTCTTTTCCTCATCTCTCTGATGTGAGAAAGTTGCTTCTTGTTTGTTTGTTTTAGTTGGTAGCAGCTCTTCATTCTATTCTTTTTTTCCTCTAAAAAGGTTTGTTTAAGTATAATATGCTTTTCCTCAGCTAGTTTTCTTCCTGTGGACCTCAAATTGTGAGTTTAACAATTGCTTTCCAGCTAGATGCCCCTACAAGCTTAGGGATACCTCATATTCTCATTTTAGGTTTTTATGTACTTCCATGATAATTCCAGAATGTCTCATAGGCATCGTAAATTCAAAATAAAACCAAAGATTTTTTTTCCCCACAAGCCAACTCCTATATTTTATTATTCTATTTGCATTCCTGGTATTATTATTTTCCCAGTCATCCAGATTTGAAAACTTAGTCATCACAAACACGTACTTCCCTTCATTTCACAAATAATCAATCTTTGTATCCTACTTAAATATATACTAGCATCTCTGGAATCTATCCCTTCATTTTTATCTCAATTTCCAGTACTGTAACTCAAACCCTTATTGCACTGTCCTAGCTTACTGCAGTAATATCCCAACTGATTTTACTGTATCTGAAGATTGGTCAGACTTTCACAATGAAAGATACAAGCAGGAATTATGTACAAGGATACCTTTCTTTGGAGGGACTGATGCTGAAGCTCCAATAGTTTGGTCACCTGATATGAAGAGCTGACCCATTGGAAAAGACACTGATGGTGAGAAAGATTGAAGGCAGGAGGAAAAGGGACAACAGAGGATGAGATGGTTGGATGGCATCACTGACTCAATGGACAGGAGTTTGAGCAAACTCCGGGAGATGGTGAAGGACAGGGAAGCCTGGCGTTCTTGCAGTCCATGGGGTTGCAAAGAGTAGGACATGACTGAGTGAGTGAAGAACAACAAAAATACCTTTCTTTGAAAATCTAGGGTTCATTTTGGGAACTTTAAACAGTAGTAATTAAAGAGGTTTATACAGGTGGAAGAACAATGAAATCTGAAATGTACCTGCGAGTAAAATCTTAAATCCTAGACTACTGAGAAATTTTAGTGAATGTGCTATTATCTATAATGTTGAGGCTTTTTTTCCCCAGTATTCATAGTACCTAGCAAAATGCTTTATATGTTTCAGATGCTCAAGAAATCCTTGTTTCAGGAAACATGGGAAATATTACAAACATATTAAATTTGTGCAATGATTTATATCTTTTGGAATATCTAGAGTGCATAAAATATCTTTATTGTGGTCCTATAGTTCAGTGTTTAAGTATGTAAACAATAATATAAATATTAATGCTTTTCTTAATCATCATGGTGTCACATATACATATAATACACATATGTACTTATATGATGAATGTATTACATGCACATATATGTCTATGTGGTGTATTCAAAGATAAGTTAATGATTAATTGGAAGAGATTTTCTGGTGCAAGAGTTTTGCTTTGCTTTTCAATTCTTAATTTCAATATGCTCTGTTTAGAGAATATCCATTTTAGTTTAATAATTGAAGAATCTACTGAGCTAAAAATAGAAACTTCTGGCAAAGAACTCAGCTCTTGGTACCTAGCCATATGATTCATTTTATATGGCTGATACATTTATAATGCAATAATTCAAATACATGTGGCTTTTAAAATTTTTTCAGAAAATATTAGGTCATAATCATAGATTAATATTCTTCTCATGCCTTGCCCTCCCTCATCCATACACAAATGTCTTTTGTGGTTAGCGATGCTAATCCATTCCTGTGGTTTCGCAGTCCAGGAGAATATAGTGTAGTTTCCTGGTTTAAAACAAAAAGGCTTATGGTGTTCTTTGGCTTTCCATTCCCTTGGCTCTCTGCAGAGTCCAGCATCCATGGGAGGGATCTGCTTTGTCTTCCTAATTATCGACAGCTGGATGAAACAGTGTCCAAAATGGGGAAAAGCAACACAGAGAGCTAAGCCATGTTAATAACAGGTGTTCTCAAGGATCAAGTTCTCAGACAACCCTAGGAGTAAGATGAGATACACTTTACAGCTAAATTGTCTCTGATGGCAGATGAAAAAACATCAGGAATTTGCATACAATAGTTGATTTGGTTCACTTCCCAATCTGTTAGATGGATTTAGCAATTTGTCAGAAGGAGAGTTTGGGTAAAGAAAATGAAAGCTGTGCTAACATGGAATGACTACACGGAATAATTTCCTTTGGACTTGATTGTCTACTCTTCTTTCCCTTATCACATCTCCACCACAAGCACACATGTGGACACATAGACAAACACTTTCACACAGACTCATGTATGCAATCCTGTGCATGCAATGCACATGTACTCACTGATAATCTTGTCTAAACTCTTGCAATAATATACAGATTCATTTGTTGTAATTTAAGTTATACATTAAATAGAATTCAGAGAAGCATGAGAACACTTTGTAAAATAGCTTCTTGGGCTGATTCCGAGGTGCAAGTCTCTTTATATTATTTAGAAAATTATCCTGACATTCTAAAAACTGATAAAAATATTAGTATGATAGATATAAGCAAAGAGAGGCAGAAACTGTTCAATATCTTCTCATTAAAGTATTCTTAAACAAAACATAGGCATATATCAAATTTATAGCAAAGTAATGATCCTATGGATGTAATCCCTCTTATATAAGGTGCTGATGTCATACTTTTGGCAACATGTATGTACCTTCTACCAGATGGCTCAGTGGTAAAGAATCCACTTGCCAATGCTTGGAGATGTTGGTTCAATCCCTGGGTTAGGGAGATCCCCTGGAGAAGGAAATAGCAACCCTTTCCAGTATTCTTACCTGAGAAATCCCATGGACAGAGGAGCCTGGCAGGTTACAGTCCCTGGGGTCACAAAGATGTGGACATGACTTAGTGACTAAACAACAACAGCAACCTCTACCAGAGGTTTTAGAAGGTGGGTAAGCTTTAATCACCAGCAGGATTCATCAACATGTGAAATCTGTTACCTTACAGTGACCCATAGTGCATCAAGACCAATCAATATTAGAGGAAAAACCAGTGACAATAAGAATAATCAGCATTATAAGAACAGACAGTCAAGAAAACAGACACATCCCTTTGGCTCACATTTCTCCCCACTCCAGTGCACTGAACAGAACAAGGAAGAGAGGGCTCAGAGCCAACACTCGCCTCTCTCAACTCCAGCTTCCTGCAAACCCTAGGCTTCAGCTCAGATCCAGGCTACTTTAGGAAAAGTTGATTTTTCACCCTGAATTTTAGATTAAACTTTAAAAAGGTATATGTTTTAATAATGTTTTAGAACCTGCTCAAATACCTCTAAAGGAAGAGAAACAAAGATTGACAAAATATGCCTGAAGACAGTGATTATAGCAAAGTAAAATCAAGTCATCAGTTGATGTCCAAATCACTCCACTCACGTAGATGAGCTTAAGCTGTACTCTTCTCAGAGAATCTGGTAGAGTCTTGAAATGACCTTGTTTTTTTCTTTTTTACCTCTTTAACAGAAATGCAAAAGAAAGAAAATGCCTCCTTTTCCGGGCAGAATGCAAAACCTGTGTGTGAGACTACTAATTATTACTCAATGACTAGATCCAAGTTCCTTTTGTCATGCCATTTTTAATATCATTAACTGTTCTGGACACTCAAGTTCTCTATGAGTTTGTATTGTATGTGAATCCATTTCCTGTATGAATCTTGTCTTTTTCTTTTTTTATTTTCAGTAATGAGAATACAAAATATGGCTTGCTATTCCCCAAATGAACTCCTTTCTTCTTCCTCCTCTTCTTGTGATTCTTCTCATTCTCTTTCTTTTTCTTCTTTTTTTTCTTAAAATAATATAAAAATAAAAATTATTGTATTATCAGCATCATTATTATCATATTCATTACTTTGCCAACTCATTTAGAATTGCTTTGGGAGAAAATGTCATTGCTAGTGTCAGGTGCAATATTCTTGCACAGATTTTGCTAAGATTTTTACCTTTACCTTTTAACTAAGTCTATGCTCTTGCAACTTTTGTTAAATAAGCTTAACTTTCTCAAATATTTTTTTTTCTGTATAATCTGAACAATGTCTTGATGTAGAGGTACCTAAATAGGTAATATTTAATATATAAACAAGGTTTATCAATTAGTAGCATTTCCCAGGAAAAAACATAATGTTTCTAATAATTTTCACCAGACAAATTCTGTTTCACTAAAAAAAGCTATTTATTAACATAAGAGTTTGGGAAAGTGTGTTTCTGAAAAATCTTAAATGTTTAGCTCTATTGACCTAAAGTTCATACAAAGAGAACTTAAGTTTCTCTATAACCTAAATGGGAGGCGTGGTGACCCCATCAACCTTTTCTTTACTATGTGGCATCTTTCCTCAAATTACAGATTTAAAGAAATCTTCAAATTTACAGATTTTACTCTATTGAGAATCTAGGTCTCCTGGGCTCACTCAATTCAAATTTATTTTTACTCCACCAAGATCCTAAGTATAATATGTGTGTCCAACTCTTTGTGACCCTTTAAAAAGTAGCCCACCAGAATCCTCTGTCCATGGGATTTTTCAGGCCATAATACAGAGTGGGTCATCATTTCCTCCTCCAGGGGATCTTCCTGACCCAGGAATTGAAACTGTGTCTCCTGCATTGCAGGCAGTTTCTTTACTGCTGAACCATCAGAGAAGCTGAGTATAATATATCCAAATGTAAATGTAGTCATGAAAATATTTCAAGCCATAATAATCTTGAGTACATTTACATGTATTTTAGACTCCCTTCCATTAGCAGTTTACAGGTAAAATGTAGTAACAGGGTTCCTGCTATTTGTAGGCTGAGAAGTCCAATAGCTCACATTTGAGCTCTTATAAAAATTTGTATTCACAGAGTTACTGGGAGTGTTCTTATTTGCTCAGCTTTTCCTATCTCTAGACGTTTTCTAATCCCTGTGTTCCTGCTGTTCTGTGACTATTTCTAGTTGCTATTCAAGACTTTTCAGTTGTTGGGATTTTCGTTTTTCTTCTTTCAGCCATTTCCTTATACTGCAGCTCTTCCTCTCAGCTCACAGATTTTTCCACTTGTGTCAGCTTTCCTTATCTTCTGAGCTCTGGTCTTTGAGTGGCTCTGTTTTTCTAGCCCTTGGTTCATTGGTTAGCTAACCAGATCCACTACTCCTTCTGATTTAGGACCTTCTTGATTAGTGAACTGAACAATCACCATATTTTCTTTATCTCAGCTTTAATGAACTTTATTTGAACTATGGTTTTTACTTATTCCTTTGACTACAACTTTTGCCCTTGAAAAAAAGACATCCATGACTCGAGGGCTCTGCTTAATCAAAATGTTAGCATATTTTAAAACATGGTCAAACGTAAATGAATCTGGCACCCAAGAAGCAACGTAATTATACTTTCAAACTAATTTTTGTAGAATATTAAAAAAATAAATACCACAGCAGTGCTTTTTTAATTCAGTCAACCAAATAAAGTCTCCTTTCTTTTTCTTTTTCTTCTTTTTCAAAAGGCTTGAGCTCAGTAAAATGCACACAAGACTGCCAAACAATTTTTTTTTTTAATTTTTAAACCCATGGGTATTTCAAAGGAAATTCAACCCACATGTTTCTGATTCATTTACACTTAATTCATTAAAATGTTGTTTTGTAAGAGCTATTTGAGGTCTAAGGGCCTTATGTGTCTTTTTAGATGACTTTTTATGCCATTTTTTTCCTCAAAAACAGGAAGTGCTATCTTGCTAAGAACTCAAACTTCGGAAAGGGTGTATTTCAGGTGAATCACTTGGAGTACACCAAGATGACTGTACATCTCCAGGGTCATCTTTACTATGAGAGAGTGCAAAAATATTTATCTACTTTAGGTCTCCCAAGATGGGGAGACTTCCAGTCACCCTGTAAAAGGGAATGCAAATTGAATCCATTTAACTCAATGTGCATATGAATGTAATGTTATTAATTAAAACGGGCTAAGTGTTAGAGTGGAGACATCTGCCATATGATGGCCTCAGGATATCACTGAAGTCTGTTTACTGAAATCTAAGTTTCCTTCTTTCTTCATCTTACCCCAAGAAAGGAACATTGTATGAAAAGCAAGCAAGAGAGAGGGAGAAAGAGAGCATAATAGAGAGTGTATGTGCACTGACAGTGAGAAACACTCTAATAGAAAACATCACTTAGTCATGCTTTCTAAATTGAAAGGAAAATTTCTCTAACTGGAGATGGTTAGATAGCAGGTCTGCAGCATTTGCTTTGTGACGCATGTTGGAATACCTGTGTAGTGGGTCAAAGTTCCCTTGGGTCTGCTTCCTTTACTAGCACAACACTGAAATTGCTTCTTTAGAACTTTCTGGTTCAAGAGCAGCTCTGCTGCCTCTAAATGAAATCCATCATCATAGCCACTCTGAGACTGGTTCAAATTACAGTGTAAGCAAATCTCATGTGTGCTGTGCTTAGTCGCTCAGTCGTGTCCGACTGCAGCCCCATGGACTGTAGCCCGCCAGGCTCTTCTGTCCATGGGGATTCTCCAGGAAAGCATACTGGAGTGGGTTGCCACCTCCTCCTCCAGGGAATCTTCCCAATCCAGGGATCGAACCCAGGTCTTCTGCATTGCAGAAAATCTCATGTAGGAATCCAAATACCACTGAGAACAACCCATAATGCTAAACTGGATCAAATCTTCTGCAGCCAAGATAAAAACTACTTGAAACACTAAATTCACTCATAACCAAATGGTGTGACTTGTCCACGTCTGGACTCAATTCCAGGAAAGATAAGTGAGATACTTAAAGACTTCTAGTGTTCACATCCTAAGTTAGTCCTTTTAGTTTCGATTTTGAATAGTCTAAAATAGTTATTAGTCATGAAATAAAGTAACTGATACATTGTGATTAACATTTTATACACACACCTTTTTTTTCAAGACACATAAAAATTACAATCCTAACCTCAGACTATTACTAGAGAGATAGAAAATGAATTAAAAATTCCCTTCTGAGCTCCCATGAAGGGGGGCCTAACGCCATGTTTAACATATGAATTGAAGAAAAAATCATACTCTACATTCCAGATGAAAGCTAAAGTTAATGTCCTTTGTAGAACTTGAGAAGGTAACAGGCAGGAAGGCCAGGGGTCTCCAAAAGGAGGAAATAAGGGGCAAGTGTCAGACATTTTTATCTCTCTTAAGTGGCAGGAGAAAACAAACTAGCAATATTTCTTTCCTTCTCTATACAAATTTAAAAGGAGGTTTCTCTTAAAATACTGTGTTGCCATAATGACACCTGGTTTCACCTGTACTTAACTATTCTGAAACCTTGAGTTAACCAACGCAGTTTTCGTACAGAAATGTTTGTCTTAAGCTATGTTAATGTACTACGCATTTACCCCGACTCTGTCTTCAAGTCAGTTCTGCCTAATGGCTCAGAACCTACTTGACAAACCAGTATGTTATACTCACATATTGTTCCCCTAATCTATGTAAACGAAATTATTTGTATGGTAATCTGCCCTTCCACAAGATTCAAGTCAATCGTTTTATGCCTAGGGTTAATCATCTGGTGCCAAGATTATCCCAAAATGCATCTTATGGATGAGGCGCCTAGCGCCATTCTGAGTTTTAAGACATTCCTTTCTTTCATGAACAGACTGCTAGTGACTATATAACATCCAACTGAAGACTAGCAGGGGAGTACTCTTTCGGCCCCCTTCTGATGCCTATGTCAGAAGCTTTCTCTATCGCCTTTATACTTTAATAAAACTTTATTACACAAAAGCTCTGAGTGATCAAGCCTCGTCTCTGGTCCCAAATTGAATTATTCTTCTCTGGAGGCCAAGAATCCTCGCGTCTTTTTGTCCAGCAAAAACCTTTCAAACTCATTAAGCAACGCTGAACACTAAATATGATCCTTTGGTCAAAGAATACTACCAGATCTTGTTCAGTATGGCGTTCATGTATTCATTGCTGTTTTGTTTGTTTGTTTGTTTGTTTTAGATCACTGCATTAGCAATGCTGTCTAAAAAACTACCCTGATATTTAGTGGTTGAAACTATATATTTTTCTCATTGTTCACAAATTAAAATTTGGCTTAGTGGGTCTACTAATCTGGTTCATTCTTGACCTGTCTTTCTTGGATTTCCTCATGCACCTGAGGTTAGCTATCTGTTCTGGGAGAACTTCTACTAGCATCACCAGAGTATCTTCTTCATGGTCTTTCGGACTGCAACAAGCTAATTCGGACTTAATCTCATGGTAGTAGCAGAAGTCTAAGAATATAAACAGAATTCCTATAGCACTTTTTCAAGGTTCTGCTGCATCACATTAATTAATTGGCAGTCTCATGGCCACACCTGGATTCAGAATAGAAGAAATCTACAAAAGTTACAGCAGAAAGAGATGGACTCAGAAAACTCTTAATTTGAGCCACTAATACAACTGATCTATCTTACTTATCTAGAAAAATCTTTAAAATATTTTTAAAAAATTTTTTCTCAAACTTTTCTATGTGAGTTAGCATGGCAAGTGATATATATGATTAACTTGAATATATTATATTTTCACTTTAATCTTTAGCATTTTCTGCATCTTATTTTATCCATAAGTCAGGATAGTAAAATTATACAATGAAATTATTATACTACTTCTCTTTCTCAGGAGCTTTTCTTTCTCTGATTCTCTAGATTAGTTCATCTTTTCTCTGACTTTTTCTTCCCTTTCCCCAGACTCTTTACTTGAACCTTATTAAATGAATGTCTTTAAGATTGTAGCTATTTTGTAAAGGGAATATGCCTTTCATTTTTCATTCCCATTTCTTTACCACTTAGCTAAATTTGAGGTGTATATTAGCATTCAGCATGTAGTTAAGTAAAATTTGGAAAACGTAGTGGGAATATGAAAGGCAATGGCGACCCAAAGAGAGAAATTACAGAGAATATACAAAAGATATCAGCTAGGCCAGAAAGGAATGGTGTTAGATTAATCCAGTGTAAAAGGATATACTAATATAGAGACTGAACAGAAGGAGACAAAATACTGGAAGTAGAACGGATCAAGTCTGAAGTAGAAGAGGACGTTGTAAAAGGGAAAAGAAACACAATAAACTGGTAGAGGGGAAACAAAAGCGAATAATAAAGCTAAAGCTGTGTTTACTTAAATCCAAAATATTTGGTTTACTCTTTGGAAATATTAGAATCTCTAAGTAAAGCAAACTGAAGGATTGCAATAATTAGAGCATCCTCAAAGTTCTTCCACACTCTACTGTTCACTATTGAGTCACTAGATGGTTACCAGTGCCAGATCCTTCATGTGTATATGCTGTGCTCAGTTGTATCTCACTCTCTGTGACCCCATGGACAGGCAGGCTTCTCTCTCCTTGGGATTCTACAGGTAAGAATGCTGGAGTGGATTGCCCTTTCCTTCTCCTTCTTCATGTTGCATCGTTTAACAAGCACTGAAACTAATATTTTGCAAAGCACCCATCTCAGCATTTCTGTAGAAATCTTCTAAACACAATATGGATTAACTTTAAATGCAAATGGTTATCCCTTCTACACAATCCTCCTTATTCTGACACCAGTATAGTTCCCATTACCCCAAATCATAAATATACTGTATAAATATCACTCTTCATGGTTCTCTTATTCTCCACAACATTTCATGATGTGGGCCTTTAACACTGATCCATTATTCTGATTTTTTCATAGAAAGTAAATCTCATGAGAAAATAAGTACCACACGATTGGTAATAGTGTCATATGTTTATTAATCCCTAACTGTGCCAAGTTAATGTTCTTAAATTCTTTAAGAAAAAGAGCCTACATTTAAGATTCATTTTTTCAAGAGGATTGCAATTCATTGGAGTTGAGAGGCATGAGAAAAAAAATAGAATTTTAGACAATATGTTAAACTTTATAAAAGAGATGCAAATGTATTTCAATAGATGCCAAAAATTTATGACATGGTTCTAACTGGAGACACTAGGGATGGCTTCAAGTTAGAACTGGCATGTAAATTAGAAATAATTTTAGTTTTAATAATGTTGATTTTTTTTTTTTTTTTTAGTTAGAAAAAGGGTTAATGATTCTATGAGTGGAAAAGAAAAGAAGGTTGAATAAAAGCAGATAAGCAGAGAACAAAGCAAACTGGATGGGTAGTAAAGTAGATCTACTGGGAAATCATATTAGAAAGCCAAATGGGAGCTGTGTTGTTGAAGGCCATGGCTGTCACACTAAGTCATCTGAACCGGGTCACTAGGCCACAGGAGAGTAGCAAATCCTTCTGAAAACAGGGGGAAATGGTATTTTTAGGTCTCTGACTGCAGTAAACTATCGTTGACAGATATGTTTTTGATTTCTACTATCGTAAAATGCACAGATGCTTAAACTAGAATCTATGAGTTTCAGAAGTTCAAGAACCTCCTGTCAATGTATAAAAACATTTGATGTGAGCATTTTTTGGAGGAAGTTTCACAGCTTTCATCCTTCCCTTTACAGAAACGAGGAGATTCAGCTGAAGGATCAATGGGATGGATTGGGAGGCATCTCTTGAATAATTTTATGTTTCTCGATGGTCAGAGCTTTCTAAGCAAAAGGACACTGGCAATAACTGAAGGATAAGGGACAATTGGAACTGCAAAAATAAATAAATAAAAATAAACAACAACAACAAAAAAAACTGTTGTAGCCACGCGTTTCGGGAAACAAACTCACTCAGAAGGACAATACAGATAGTGAAGTGCAGGTTATTACACTGGCTGGCCAAAGGCAAAGTCTCCTCCTAGCCAAGGACCTAAACCAGCATTTGTGAAAATCTTTTATACCCTATGTGCACATGTCTGAACCCACCACTCCAAATTCCTTGAGACTTACACAAACCAAGGAAAATACATCCCAATAACTCCATCATTCAGGTGCTATGTGCTCATGTGCTTACACAGTCAAACAATTAGCCAATAATCAATAAACCTGAGGTTACACTCGAATAGATACAGAAAAATTTATGGCTTGTCTGGAGGAAGGGGTGATTAGTGTATGTTTTCTCTTAGGCAATGAGTAACCTAGATATGATCTTCAAGGTTCCTCTGTCTAGAGGGGATCTTATCCTTCTGTTGTTGTTTTCATAGGCACTGAACACAGAGTTCAGAGTCCATTGGAAAGGTGGCCAAGCATGATCAGCATGAACAGGCCTAAGATGGAGTCCAGGCCCTATGAATTCTTTTTTCATCCCCCTCTCTTGATGCTCTTAACTCATATTATGAGCGTCATTCATAGGGATATATTGCACCCTGGCTCTCCAACTGCCAATTTGGGAGAATGACATCAACCTTCGGGTTACAAAGTTCATAATAGATTGTAAAATTCAGGGTCCGCAAAGCAGAACTATCAAGGCAACTATAACAGTGGTAAATATAGTTTTCTACCAATTGCCCTTCATCCAAGATAGGACCGAAGTCCAGAAAGGAATGTTTTCATTTGACATTGCTTTTACCTGGTTTTTCATGTCATCTAAAGTAGTCAATACATTGCCAGATAAGTCAGGAATGTATACACAACATTCAACCTTAATTATAGCACAGGTCCCTCCTTGAGCAGCTGTGAGTATATCCAAAGCCATTCTATTATGAATTACCACTTTTCTTATTTGTATTGGCTCTTCATTTAAGGCTTGGATGGCTTTTGTTCTATCTAGGAAGGCCTGTTTTGTGAAATTAGTCAAGGCCTCTACTTTAATCATGATATCTGTTGTCCCTATAGAGGGTACAGATAGGGCAGCAATATACTCATACCATCGAAACATGGATCTTGTCCACCTAGCATGTAAATAAGATAGATTTACCGGGGCTTGTTGTAGGTTAGGCTTTTGTTACACTGGCATTTATATCAAATGTAACCCCATGACCCGAGTCTATTGACTGTAGGTCTTACACCAAGAGAGCAAGGAGAGGTTATGATTGACAAGAGAAAGGAAAGTCTCTTTTTGTCATCCCAGAAAAGAGAGTGGTTTAAAATCTCCTTGGCAGAGTGGTGACACCCAGCAAGGAAGTCCATCCATCACTGACAGAGGCATAGCCCTATATACCCAGCAGTTGGAAGTGTTGTGGAAGTCTGTGAAGGAAGGGGCCCATGAGATGAAAACATTGTCCTAAGTTGAAACAGAAGTTAAATTCAAAATCACATTGATGAGGCCAAGCAGCAGGAGTTGATTGTGCAGCTTCATCCTGAAGAGGCTTGTCCAAGATCTTCTTTCCCTTCTTCTTAAGGATGGTCTTAGTCTCTCAAGGGTCAGCAGGGTTCCTCTGTGCAGTCCACTCAGTGTTTTTTGGGTCTGTGTGGTATTTTCTCTTCACCCTCATATGATGGATCCAAGGGACAATACCTGCAACTTTAACTGCAGTAGGGGTAGTTAGAATAACATAAGGGCCCTTTCACCAAGGGGCTAGCAAATCAAGTTTCCAATCTTTGACCCATACTTGGTCACCAAGCGTAAACTTATGAATCTGTTCCTCAAGGGGGAATGGCACCCTTTCTTGTACAAACTTAGTTACTTGATTTATTACCTTACCCAGTTCCATCTGCTGTGAAATCCTATTCCCTCTTACCTGAGGCAAATTTGTTGACACCTGTTTTATTGTGGGAGGAGGCCTCCCATACACAATTTCATATGGAGAATAGCCTTGGGACTGTGGGGTCGTTCTGAGTCTGAGCAGAGCCATCGGAAGCAAGTCCACCCAGGAACAGTCAGTCTCTATGATCCACTTGGAGAGTCTCTTTAATGTCTGGTTGGTTCATTCCACCATCTGAGAACTCTGAGCCTATATGCAGTGTGCAGTTTCCATTTGATGTTTAAAGTTTTGCTTACTTGTTGTACTAAACCAGCTACAAAAGCCAGGTCATTGTCTGAACAAATGCTGGTAGGAAGTCCAAATCTGGGAAATATTTCCTTAAGCAGGCACCAGGCTACTTCTGATGCCCTTTCAGTCCAGGTAGGAAAATCTTTTACCCATCCTGAGAACGTACATACCATGACCAGCAGGTAACGGTAGTGTCAGTAAGGTTTCATTTTAGTGAAGTCCACTCCCAGGTATTCAAAGGGCAGCGTGCCTTTCAGCTGAATACCTGGAGGTTTTTGTCTGAATACCCGAGAGGCAGCATTAACCTGTGAGCAGGCAGCATGGCCTAGGTGGGTCGTTTGGTATGTTTGGCTTACCAGATTGTGTGCCAGCTCCTCTGGTATTAATAATTTGCCACTTGGAAATTCCTATCATACCTTTTCAGTCTTGATGGCTCCTTCTGCTTTGGCTAACAGCCTTTGTCCTTGTTTTATCAGGCTAGTGCCATCAGTACATAGGACCCAACAAGGGTCTGAAACCTTGTGTCCTTCTTTAAAACAAACCCCAGATAACTTACCTCCTCCTTGCAGATCTGTGCCTTCTTCTTCGTCACCTGGTAACCTGCTTCCATCAGCAGCTGGAGCAGTGCTTTTGTCCCTTTCCAGAATTTTTCCTTGGTCTCGGCAGCCAGCAGCAGGTCATCCCCATATTGTAGGAGCCAACATCCATACTCTTCCGGATGGAGTGAGTTCAGGTCAGAAGCCAAGGCTTCCCCAAAGATGGCTGGGGAGTTCTTAAACCGTTGTGGGGGAGTCCAGATGAGCTGTTGCTCGGTGCCCCCTGCTGGATCTTCCCATTCAAAGCCAAAGATGGGCTGTGACGCTGGGGCGAGGCGTATGCAGAAGAAGGCATCCTTGAGATCTAGGCGAGTATAAACTTTAGTCATCGGCAGGAGGAGGCTAAGTAAGGTATAGGGGTTTGGAACAGTGGAGTGTAAAGTCACAGTAGCCTGATTGACTAGCCTGAGATCCTGTACAGGGCTATAGTCCTGTCCTTCTTCCATTTTGACTGGCAGGATTGGTGTATTCCAAGCCGACTGGCACTCTACTAGAATGCCCGCTTGTTTCAATCTATTGATGTGGGGCAGTATGTCGGCCCTGGCCTCTATAGATAGCAGGCACTGGGGCTTTCTAACTGGGATGGTGCCTGGTTTGAGTTCTATTATCACTGGGGCTTGATGTTTAGCCAGCCTGGGGGGAGGGTGGGTTTGTCTTCCACCCAGACCTCAGGGAATATTTGAGTTAGCTCTCTCTCATGCTCTTCCCACCCACCCAATTCTTCCTTCCGAGGCTCATGCAACCTCCACTCATCTTGGGGTGGTACTGAGAGAGCAAATAAGTCACAGTGTCCATCCAGAAGGTGGGCCTCTCTTCAGGGGAGAAAGTTATTTGTGCTCCTAGTTTGGAGAGCAAGTCTCTTCCCAACAGGGGTACTGGGCACTCAGGAATGTAGAGGAATTCATGAATCACTTGGTGCCCCCCATCTGACATTTTCTGGGCTGGCAAAACGATTTAATCATGTCTTCTCCTGATACCCCAGTTACAGCGGCAGTCTTTTTGGACAGTGATGCCATAGGTTTTACTATCGACAGTTCTGTTCCTGAATCCACCATGAAGTCAATGTTTTGGTCCCCCACTTTTAAGGTTACTGTGGGCTCTCAGGGACCTGGTATCTCAGCCCTGGCAGCCCTATTTACTTTCCAAGTCAGCAAGCCCCACAACTGCGGGAGCTTCCTCTTCCTTCCTTGCCTTAGGGCATTCATTCTTCCAGTGGCCAAAAGCTTGGCATCAGGCACACTGGTTTGGCTGTAACGGGGCTCTGGGCCTCCATTGGGCCCGGTTGAAGGACTGTCCTGTCCCTAGGGTAGATGAGGTTTTCCGGAGGGCCCGAGATAGACTTTCCCAGAGCAGTAGCTAGCATTGAAAATCTCTTGTATGTTCTCTCTCATTCCTTCCGGCTCTCTGGCAGAGCGCAGTCTGTGCTTAATTCCAATGTCTCTTTCCCCTTCTTGTCAGTACTCAATGGGCAAGGCGGGTATAGCTTGGGTGATTTGACTGGAGCTGGATCCTGGAAGTGTTGGCCAGAGGCTTCTGTCACCGGGATCGGAGCCTGACGAGGTGGCAGCTCTATGACCTCGGGGACAGCTTGTGGAGGAGCAGCGGCTGCTGAAAGACTTCACCTGGCCCTGGATGGGACATTAAGGCAGCCTCCGGTCCTGGTGGGTCACTGGGTGGCAGGCGCATTATTATCCAGTATGGAAGAGGGGCAGGTCATCCTCGTCCAAATCTTATAGAATTTCCTTTTTCATCATCAGTCAATTTTTGTGCCATTAATATTTTTCCCTTTGTCTTCTGGATACAAAACCTTGTCCAAGTAGGAGGGTCTTGAGCTAACCCTAGCCATGAGTCAGTATATGGGTGTTGATCCAGGTGTCCTGGCTCTCCTGTGACTACTGTGTAGACTGCTTCCACTATTTTTAAGTTCGTGGTGTTCTCTGGCGGCCATCCTACTCCCACAGGGGCCATTCGACCTCACAGAGTATGTGGAGGCGGTGAGGCTTCATCTTCACCCCATTCAGTTCAGTTGAGTTCAGTTCAGTTCAGTCACTCAGTCGTGTCTGACTCTTTGTGACCTCATGACTCGCAGCACGCCAGGCCTCCCTGTCCATCACCAACTCCCGGAGTTCACTCAGACTCACGTCCATTGAGTCAGTGATGCCATCCAGCCATCTCATCCTCTCTTGTCCCCTTCTCTTCCTGCCCCCAATCCCTCCCAGCATCAGAGTCTTTTCCAATGAATCAACTCTTCGCATGAGGTGGCCAAAGTACTGGAGTTTCAGCTTTAGCATCATTCCTTCCAAAGAAATCCTAGGGTTGATCTCCTTCAGAATGGACTGCTTGGATCTCCTTGCAGTCCAGGGACTCTCAAGAGTCTTCTCCAACACCACAGTTCAAATGCATCAATTCTTCGGTGCTCAGCTTTCTTCACAGTCCAACTCTCACATCCATACATGACTACTGGGAAAACCACAGCCTTGACTAGACGGACCTTTGTTGGCAAAGTAATGTCTCTGCTTTTCAATATGCTATCTAAGTTGGTCATAACTTTTCTTCCAAGGAGTAAGCGTGTTTTAATTTCATGGCTGCAGTCACCATCTGCAGTGATTTTGGAGCCCCCCCAAAAAAGTGTGACACTGTTTCCCCATCTATTTCCCATGAAGTGATGGGACCAGAAGCCATGATCTTCGTTTTCTGAATGTTGAGCTTTAAGCCAACTTTTTCACTCTCCACTTTCACTTTCATCAAGAAACTTTTTAGTTTCTCTTCACTTTCTGCCATAAGGGTGGTGTCATCTTCACCCCATAGTCTCCTCCTAATCCCTTCTTAAAATTTTTAATCATGCACTCCAATACATTTGCCTTAGATTCATTTCCTCCCGTCTTGTTTACCTTCTCGGACCTTCTTCTACCTTTCCTTTTCGTTCTGTCTACGAAGTTCTCAGTACCCTACATACTTCTGATATTTCCACTCAATGACATTTAAATTGCCATTCTGCTTCCTTCCTAATTGGGGTGAGAAGAGCCTTACCTGCCAGATCCCAGAGGGAGAAGGGGGATCAGTGTGCCTTCACCTGCCGGTCAGCACGGCTTAACCTGAACACCATGTGGTCCAAGACTGTTCCTTAAAGTTCATTCTGCCTTGGTGGGCTTACTCAGGTGCAGATGAAAATACAGATAGGTTAAATATCCCATGTCCCAGGCCATCTCCAGGAAAGCCAATTCATACTCATTTATGTATCCCCTTCCTTAGAGCCTAACAATTTCGAGGTTGTCAAGAATTTCACAGCAGATGGGACATCTCCTTGGGAGGGCAGAATACGAGCATACAAGGACCAGTTTCTTATCCTAAAAGTCCTCTGGTGATCACTGGTAATAATTTTCTCTGAGATGGCGTGAACACCTCCTCCTAAATGACCTTCACATATTTCCTGCCTAAACCGTAGCATGCTCGTCAATCTGGGTACCAAGTAATCGCTGCTGCCTGCCTATTCCAGGCCCTGTGCATCCATGCCCCTTCTAGTCCCTCCCGGGGGGGGGGTAGGGATCAGGCCCCCTCTTCCATCCTACCAGGTGGGTTCCTCCTCACCTGAGCGCTCAGTTCCCCTGCTGCCATCCAACCTGCTAACGTGAAAGGGCTGGGCACTGAGAAGCAGAATCCTTCCAGAAGGGCAAGGCACCTTCCCCCCTCTAGAAGATTCGAGCCGCAAGGCCTTGGAGTAGTCCCAAATGGGACTTGTTTCATCAAAGTGAGGAGTTTCCCAGCCCATGAACCAAATGTTATAGCCACGCATTCCGGGAAACAAACTCACTCAGAAGGACAATGCAGATAGTGGAGTGCAGTTTATTATACCAGCGGGCCCAAGGCAGAGTCTCCTCTTAGCCAAGGACCCCAACCAGCATTTGTGAAAATCTTTTATACCCTATGTGTACATGTCTGAACCCACCACTCCAAATTCCTTGAGAGTTACACAAACCAAGGAAAATACAATCCCAATAACCCCATCATTCACGTGCTATGTGCTCAAACAGTCAAACAATTAGCCAATAATCAAATGGCAACCCACTCCAATATTCTTGCCTGGAGAATCCCATGGACAGAGGAGCCTGGTGGGCTACAGTCCACGGGGTCGCAAAGAGTCAGACACAACTGAGCGACTTCACTTTTACCTTCACTTCACTTTCAATAAACCCGAGGTTACACTCCGACAGATACAGAAAAATTTATGGCCTGTCTAGAGGAAGGGGTGATTAGCGTATGTTTTCTCTTAGGCGATGAGTAACCTAGATATGATCCTCAAGGTTCCCTGTCTGGAGGGGATCTTATCCTTCTGTTGTTGTTTTCATAGGCACTAAACACAGAGCTCAGAGTCCACTGGAAAGGTGGCCAAGCATGATCAGCATGAACAGGCCTAAGATGGAGTCCAGGCCCTATGAATTACTTCTTCAAACTCAGAAAAACCTCTTGGAGTTACAGTTACAGGAGGTACTTCTGTAGGCTTACAGGGATTTATCTCCTTTGAAGTATTTGTTTATATCTCAGAGTGGTAAAATAGGACTCTTCTCCTTTTCCACAGAGTTTGTTTACAATTATTTCTACTCTAAAACAAAGATTTCTTTTTCTTTCTTTCTCTCTTTTTTTTTTCTCTCTCTCTCTCCCTTTCCATCTCTCTCTTTTTGTTTCCATCTGTGTCTTCTCCCTTTTAGCAGAATTGACAGTACCTCCATACAGATGCCATTTTTCAGTGCAGTGACATCCTCACTGCATACATAGGTGTTTTGAATTTTAAGAGGTCTTATATATTTTGGATAACAGTCCTTTATCATATTTATCTTTTGAAAATATTTTATCCCAGTCTGTGGCTTGTCTTTTCATTTTATGGACATAGTTTTTACAGAGCAGAAATGTTTAATTTTAATGAAGGTCCAGCTACTAAATTTTCTTTCCTGAATTGCACCTTTGGTATTATAATTGAGAAACCCAAGGTCATCGAAATTTTATCCTGTTATCTTCCATGAGTTTTATAGTTTTTCTTTTTATATTTAGATCTGTGATACATTTTGACTTAATTTTTGTAAAGGGTGTAAGGTCTGTGCATAGACTGATTTTATTTATTTATTGTGCATGGATGTCCAGTTGTTCCAATGCTAGTTGTTGATGAGACGGTCTTTGCTCCACTATACTGCTTTTTCTCCTTTGTCAAAATCAGTTCATGACATTTATGGGGACTTATTTTGGGGATTTCTGTTCTGTATAATTGATCTATTTGTTTATTCTTTTAAAAAAACATGCTGTCTTGATTATTGTAACTTTACAGTAAGTACTGATGCCAGACAGTGTCAGCCCTTCAACCTTTTTAATATTGTAATTTTTATCATGGGTCTTTTGCCTCTACATGTATATTTTATACTCACTTTGTTTATATTCACAAGATTATTTTCTAGGATTTTGATTGGGTGGCATTGATTCTATAGATCAAGTTGGCACATTATGTGAGTTTGTATATTGTTAAGATTATTGGTAGAAAAGGGAAAAATTTGGCATTACACATTGAGATGAATGCTACATTTGTTCTTTTGATACAATAATTATACCATAGAATTCTATTCTATAAGGATTTTTAAACATAAGCAGAAAGGTGAAATTACATGTGATTTCATCAAAGAATTATTCACTGATAACAAAATTTGGCAATGCCCTAAATGACTTTTAAGAGGAAAATAAATGTGTGTGTGTGTGTATGCAAACATACAGAAAAGGACAAGAAGACATGACCTCTGATAAAAAAGTTTTACTGGTAGAAGGAAAAAGGAGAAATAGCATAACCGACTTGAGAAAGGGAAAGGTTCCGTTTCCAATGTCAATGATTATTTGTAAGCCCCTGACTTTGCCTTTGGGTCTTTGGTCTGCCTCAGGGACTGAGATCCATAGATCCAGTGGGTTTGTTGATAATGGAACAGTGGTAAGTTCTTCTCATGTGTTCGAATAGTATGAAACACAGATACTTAGATCTTAGCAAGTCATAACCTGAGATAAGATACCCTTATTTTATAGCAAATGCAAAAAAGAAAAAGTGGAGATCTGACTTAAGGTGGAACTCAGTTGTTACTGAGGGCTTCCAGGTGAGTCATTGGTAAAGAATCCACCTGTAATACAGGAGATGTGGGTTTGATCCATGGGTCAGGAAGATACTCTAGAGAAGGAAATGGAAACCCACTCCAATATTCTTGCCTGGGAAATCCCATGGACGGAGAAGCCTGGTGGGCTACAGTCCATGGGGTCACAAAAGAGTCAGACATAATTTAGTAACTAAACAACAGCAATAGCAGCTGTTACTGAAAGGAGGGAAGAACAAATATGAATGGATTTGAAATGACACCACAGGGGAAATAGCCTTCATAATGGAGCTATGTAATCCAATTTAGACAGATGAGAGGGCTATTTTGGTAGATAAAGTTCTCATTCTTTTAATTCTGATGTTCACAAGTCTCACTGATAAATTCCTTTAAAGATTTCACATATGTGATTATTAAAACAAGAAAGTCAACCACATAATAGCAATGAATAACTATTCTCATTTTATCTAAAATAGCTTTAAGAATTATTATAACTAAGTTTATTATTAATTTAGAATGCTAAAGTATATAGCTACTAATTTAGAAATAAATGTTAGAAACTGCTATCAGTAACATTTATTGATAGAAAAAAAAAGCAGAGCTTCTTTATTTTAAAGAAACTTTAGAATCACTTGTAGACATAAGTTATCTTAGCCTGAGACTAGCTAGGAATAGATCAACTAGTAATACATTGGCAATAAGGGACTTTGCCAAATTACTGAACTGGTACTGAAAATAATTCTAAGATTTGTCATGGCTAACATGTCACCAAGATATCTGCAATGAAGAGCTGGATTATATTGATAGTTTACAGTATCCACTACTCATATTATGTTTCTATTTATTCATTGTTCATTATTTATTTATTAAGCTCATATTATTAATATGTGACTAGCATTCTACCAGACATACAGTTCCTGCCATACATAGTACTAATAATGAGTTGCAAAGATAAGATAGAGTTACATGGATTGACTGACATAACCAGGAATCTTATTACTGCATAACAATCCTTTAGCAAATGTAGAGGGTTTTATGTGTGGGCAATATTGATTACATCATCATGTTATAGAATAAAGTGTTGTCTAACTAGGTGTTTTTAATTGTATCGGCAATGAATTTGGACTGGAGTATGGAATTCAGAGGCACCTTGACCTTAGAACAGTGTCAGAGCTTGGGATGGAAGGTGGTACTTTTTTGTCTTGTCTAGTAGATTGTAATTTTGATAAAGAGGTAAATTTGTTTAAATGAATTTGCTCTCTTTGTAGTAATTATTAAGATTTTAAAAATGGTTTTATTGTGATATAACTGATACACAATATAATTCACATAAAATATACTATTTATTGGGCTTCCCTGGTCACTCAGACAGTAAAGAATCCATCTGCAATGTGGGGAATGTAGGTCCAATCCCTGTGTTGGGAAGATCCCCTGGAGGAGGACATGGCAACCCACTCCAATATTCTTGCCTGGAGAATCTCCACGGACAGAGGAGCCAGGAGGGCTACAGTCCATGGGGTTGCAGAGTCAGACACAATTGATCGACACAGCACAGAACATACTATTCAGTAATTTTCTGTTTATTCACAAAGTTGTGTGACCATCATCAAAATCAATTTTAGAGTATTTTCATCAATCCCAAAGGAATCTTGTGCCATTTACCAGTTACATCCCTTTCCTTCATCCTCACTAGACCTAGGAAGTGTTAGTCACTCAGTCGTGTCTGACTCTTTGTGACCCCATGGACTGCAGCCCACCAGGCTCCTCTGTCCATGAGATTTTTCAGGCAAGGATACTGGAGTGGGTCACCATTTCCTTCTCCAGGGGATTTTCCCAACCCAGGGATTGAACCCGTGTCTCCTGCATTGCAGGCTGATTCTTTACCAACTGAGCTACAAGGGAAGTCCTAGGAAACCACCAATATATTTTACCTCTTTAAATTTGCCTCTTCTAGATATTTCACATAAATGAATCATCCAATGTGTAGACTTATCTAACTGGCTTCCTTCACTCAGCAAAACATTTTTAGGTTAATATTGCATTCAATAGTCCTCTACAATTTATTGACAAATTTTAACTCTCCATTGAAAAAAAAACACTACATTTATAATTATAAGTTCATCAGCTGGTAGAAATTTGGATGATTTCCACTTTTTGCTTGCTATAAATAATGGTACCATAAATATTTACATACAAATATTTCTGTGGATATCTATTTTCATTTCTCTTGAGTGTGTACCTAAATGTGGAATTTCCAAGTCATATGGTAATTGTGTTTAAACTTTGGTTGAACTGCTAGACTCTTTTCCAAAATGGCTGTACTATTTCACGTGTTCACCAGAAGTATAAAAAGATTCCAATTTGTCCATATTTTTGAAGAACTCCTTATTATCTTTTAAAATTATAACCATTCTGACAGCTGTTAATTCAGGGAAGCTCTAATTGTGTTGAGAAATGTATTAACTTTAATATAGTTGGAAATTCAGAGTCCATTAGAACATCATGTAATTCTGTATTCTCCCTTCAATAGTTGGTTACATGTGCTTAGTCACTCAGTCATGTCTGACTCTTTGTGGCCCCACGGACTATAGCTTGCCAGGCTTCTCTGTCCATGGGGATTCTCCAGGCAAGAATACTGAAGTGAGTTGCCATGCCCTCCTTCATGGGATTTTCCCAATTCAGGGATCAAACCCAGGTCTCCTGCATTGGAGGAGGATTTTTTCATCATTTGAGCCACCAAGGAATCCTGGTTGTATGGATAAGGCAAATACAATAATTGACTTTGGAGTAATAACAAATTGTTTTTGTAAATTGCATATAAACAGAAATTTAAATTAATCCATATAACTTAATTTCATTTGAAAGAAGAAAAATACTAGGCTTGTAATTAACAATGAGTGATATGTAAAAGAGGTTCATATTAAAGTAGTAATTATGCCTCAAAATCCCCAAAATACCAGTCAATTTTATAATAGCTTGTGTTAAAAGTCATCCTAACTTAAAAAAAAAATCAGGTATATAATGGCTATTATTTTCCTATCATTGTGATAATATCTCAGACATAAACCAGTCATTGAGTGAGAAAGATTTAAAAAATAAAATAAAATGAAATCATTGTAGAGCAACCTCTTATAAGGAGGAATTATATATTGTAATTTGAAAATATTGTGCCTACATTTCAATGGACAGTATTTTCCATTTGCATTTCAAACTCTTAGAATATTGCATATAAAGGGGAAAGCATTTGAGAATATATATAGAATTTTGCCTTGGAAAAGTATCCAAATTTTATTAGAATATCAAACACAGCATGAAAATACTTTTCCATACAAGGTAAATATATTCCCTTTTTCTGTGGCTGCAGTTCTATCCCATGTAAGAAACTCAGTCCTCCAGCCCTTGTTGGCTGTATGGAATTTATTGTATTTTTCCACTCTTCAACTTATAGTCAGTTTTATCCCCTCTTCTCCACCTCCTTCTCATAATTCAACCTGCAGAGATGTGTAACTGGCCTGTGGAACATTATCCCTCAACATATACAGTGACTGAACATGATTCTATATCCCTGTTGCTTTGATCATCCTAAGCTAAAAGAATGAGATGTCATTACTGGGGATCTCTTCAGAAAGATCTTAAATCATGGGTATTTCATCTCTTTTCAGGAGGAATAATTATCTACAGAAGCCAGAAAGGTGAGAAGAACACATAAAATCCCTGCCCACATATGTTCATCTTAAGAAAGTTGCAGTATCTGAACACCCATATGACTTTACACCCATAGATAATGATAACAAATATAGAGCACATTATAGATTGAAAAATATGTTCCAGTTGTGTCATTTTATATAGCAAACATCCTCCCCTTTTAAGGAAAAAAAACACAGTATAAAAGTTACCCCAAAATGCACACACACCCTCACTCTCATCATTCTAAAAGCAGTTGCTAGGCCATTGATTTTGACTTGCCAAAGGACTGTCTAAAACACTATTTTGCTGTTATTACTGTATTAGCCATTGTATGATACAAAGTAAGAGAATGAGAGTTCTGAGGAAATATCCTTTGGCATTCCATTCATCCATCACCATCCATAGGGATAAGAAGAGGATATTTCCTTTTTAACATAAGTCAAATGACAAAGGGAATTTCAGGAAAACAAAACAAAACACAAACCCATGAGAATAAGATTTCACACCTGGGCTTCGGAAGACAATAGGGATGTTATATGTCACAAGGATAAAGTGAGTGTTTCTGTGTGTGTGTGTGTGTGTGTATGTGTGTGTGTGTGTGTCGTAGCAAAACAAAAGAATGGATTTCCCAAGCACTAGATGTAAAAATATGCTGAAATCCTATCACTGTATAAGGCATTTTAATCAGGAAAACCATCAAGAGAGGAAATGTAACCCCAATAGTAGGGAGAGAGGATGTGAAATCTTATGACTTGCTTCAGATAATCGTTATTGAAAAATCTCAGAAAGGATCTCTGAGGAATCTTTGGAACATCCCATTGGAGGACAAGATCACTTTAAACACTGACTGATTCAAAGAACGTTACCAAAACCTTGCAGTTGCACTTTACCCATAAACCTATGTCCATTACTTTAATACCACCTTACCTGGGTCCTATCCTGCAACGTAGGTAGCAGAGGGCAAGGTAAGTCAAGGGGCAGGAAAGGAAGCCAGTGGACTCTCTTCTTACACTGCAGGCTCCTAGGGCTATAGGCTCAGAATAGGTGAGGCAAAACACTCAATAGATAGTTGTTTGAAACCTGGATTTCTACACTGGACTAAAATAAAGTTACTGAATGGGTTGGACTTTGCTTGATACCAAATCATGCATGCATACATGCTCAGTCATTTCAGTCATGCCCAGCTCTTTGCAAACCTATGAATTGTAGCCCATCAGGCTCCTCTGTCCATGAGATTCTCCAGGCAAGAATACTGGAGTGGATTGCCATGCCTTTCTCCAGGGGATCTTCGGGGCCCAGGGATGGAATCTGAATCTCTAATGTTGCACCTGCATTGTCAGGAGGGTTCTTTAATGCCACCTGGGAAGCCCCTATACCAAATCATAGGTTTTGATTACTGAGCTGGAGATTTTGCTTAATAAACTTTTGGTCAAAACAGAATGAAATGAATACAATTGATTTCTTCTACACACCAAGTATTCTAGAATGTTTTATTTATGTCTCTAGAAATACTACTTTTACAACCAAGCATTGGTAAAGAATCCACCTGCAATGCAGGTTCAATTTCTTGATGGGGAAGATCCGCTGGAGAAGTGATAGGCTACCCACTCCAGTATTCTTGGGCTCCCCTGTGGCTCAGCTGGTAAAGAATCTACCTGCAATGCAGGACACCTGTGTTTGATCCCTGGGTTGGGAAGATCCCCTGGAGAAGGGAAAGGCTACCCACTCCAGTATTCTGGCCTGGAGAATTCCATGGACTATATAGTCCATGGGGTTGCAAAGAGTCGAACGCAACTGAGCGACTTTCACTTTCACATTCAGACAGATTCACATAAACCCATTTCTCACAATATATATGTGCATTTTGGCATTTAAACACTAGGAGCAGCAATTCCTTATTTCTGTTCTTCATCAGATTTTATGGGCTTATCGATCTATCCCAAATCCATTGATCTATGCTAAATACACCAAGTATGTGCTATCTCAGTTCAGATATATTGCAATCAGATGATTCCACAAGTCAAACACACTGAGAGATGGATATTTAATAACATATGGGACATTTTTATGAAACCCTGCTTTTGGTAATTTTAACAGTAAATGTTACTGAAGATGTAAAGGATTTAAATTTTTATTTTACCCAAAATATTTTTAAACTAAAGTTTCATTGTAAATAGTGAAAGGGAAACATATACACAAAAACCTGTCAATGAAAAGGAATTTTATATGTTATCACAACATGAACACACTTGATAAAATATTGAATACATTGAAAATATTTAATCTTACTGATATGTTATAGCTTATTTTCAAAGAGTCAAGAAGCTCAAATTGCTGATTTTATCTCCAGCGGGTAGCAGGTATTGGAAAGTTACAAATTGATTCTTAGTTATTTAATAGAAAAGAAAAAAAAAACAATAACAGAAATTAACAGGATAAGGCAGCTAAAAAGAAAGGCAGTACAGAGTTTTAGTATTTTAGTATCATTATTCAATTCAGAATTGAATTTATATTGCATATTCCTTTTAAGTCTGTTAGTTCCCTAAAAGCAAACATACTAACCCATTTTAGACTTATCAATCAAAAATATTTATTGAAGACTATCACAGGCCAGGCACTCTATTCAGGCTATAATTCTTTCACTATTTGAAATGAGATTTAACTAGAAAGTTTACATGGAGTTAAAAAATGACCAAATATTTAAAATGACTCAAACTAAATAAGCTCTTGTTTAGTTCAGGTCTGTTAAATATCAAGGGTGGAGATGCCAGCCTAATATAAGCTCAGCACTTAAATCGGTCCGCTATCTCCTACAGATAAATAACACAAAAGCAAAGATAACAGTTTAAACAAAATGGTCCCAAGAAGAAGAAGGCTGGATTTTCTGCAAGTAAATCTGTAAAGACATACAGACACACACACACAGACACACATATGCAGCTCTCTGTCTCTTTCTCTATATGTCTCTCTATCTGTCTCTCTCTTGTGAGCGTGCATGTCCAGGCATGCACACGTGCGCACACACACACACTCCTCACTTCTCAGAAAATAATTTCTCCCACTAAAAAAATACACATTTGGAGAAAAGAAACATGAAGGTAGATAAGACAGTTTTAAGGATAGAAAAAGAAAAAAACCCTATAATACTTGGCTCTTCTTAAACGAGATACTTGGGTTAGAAACAAAGATCATGCTGGAAAAGGATTTTAATTATCACCAGTCTTCTCAAAGCAAGACACAAAACAACCTCTGTGGGATTCTAGCTCCATCAGCAATCTCTCTTACAATTTCACTCATCACAAGGCCCCAGGATTTAAGTAGCACTCAGACTCTAGCACTTCAAAGACCATAGGAAAACCCACCTCTTCAACAAAAGTCTCTTTGAACCCATGTGGAGTGTTTCTTTCTTTCTTTTTTCCTAACTCTTCATCCTGGAGATTAATTCCAGAGTTTGCTGATATAATAATCTTCAGCAGTAGACTTTCCAAACCTAAATACTTCCTAGCTGACCTTCTTTCATTTAAAATAGAGAAAGTTATTTTGATTCAAGTTACATTTTAGGTGTGTTGATTTTTATAAAAGCCTATCATTCAGGAGCTGAAACTGGTTAATTTGGTTCCTTCTGTGACTAACAGAGTAACCTGCAGCAATAGAAAATGAAAATACAGTGTTTGTTAGTTATTGCTTGGGTTTCAAGGACTTGTGATTCATCTGTGTGACATATATCCTAAGAATCCATGTGTGGGCCTTTTAAATAGATGGACAAAGTATTTATTATCACTTTGAAAATTCTCTTGTACATGCCTTGAAGGAGGAAACAGACAGAACAGGCTCCATCTTGAAAGCAAGACTCCATTTTGGGCCAGACTGTGGACTTTGAGCTATATGCCCAGTATCTATGGAAACGATATACTAAATGGAAAACCAGGCCCCCAGGATGGAAGAGCCCCAGGGCTTGTACCTAGATTCTCTGTTGCCTAAAATATTACCCTAATTATCTGTGTAACTGAATAGAATCATGAATTTTATTATGCTTATTGGAGCATAACCACAGGCCTATTGATAATTGTCCACTGTTAACTACTTAGGCTTAAGGCATATGAATCATGGATTAACTTTGGTTGTATCTTTATTTTCCTTTATTTAGACAAGCCTCAGGGAGAGGTGGGTTTGGGCACGTACACTTAGGGTATATAAGGTTTTCAGACAAACTGGTCAGGGTCCTTGGCTAAGAGGAGACTCTGCCTTGGGCCTGCTGGTATAATAAACTGCACTCCACTATCTGCATTGTCTTTCTAAGTGAGTTTGTTTTCTGGAACGCGTGGCTACAACATTTGGTGCAAGGGCCGGGAAACTCCTCAGTTTGAGGAGACAAGTCCCATTTGGGACCACTCCGAGGCCTTGCAGCTCGAATCTTCTGGGGGGGGGGGGAAGGTGCCTCGTCCTCCTGCAAGGATTCTGCTTCTCAATGCCTGGACCATTCATGTTAGCAGGTAGTGTGCAGCAGCAGGGGAACTGAGCGCTCAGGTGAGGAGAAACCTACCCGGTGAGGTGGAAGAGGGGGCCTGATTACTCCCCTGGGAGGGATTAGAAGGGGCACAGACACACAGGAGCCTGGAATAAGCAGGTGGCAGCAATTGCTTGATACACAGGTTGACGGGTGTGTTAGGGCTTAGGAAGGAAATTTGTGAAGGTCATTTAGGAGGTGGTGTCCACGCCGTCTTGGGGAAAATTATTACCAAGAAATTGCCAGGGGATTTTTAGGAGAAGAAACTTGGTTTTTTTTGTGCTCATATTCTGCTCTCCCCAAGGAGGTGTCCCATCTGCTATGAAATTCTTGACCCCCTTGGAATCGTCAGGCTAGAAGGAAGGGGATACATAAGTGAGTACAAATAGGCTTTTCCAGAGACAGCCAGGGACGTGGGATATTTAACCCATCTGTATTTTCATCCACACCTGATCAAGCCCACCAAGGCAGAAGGGACTTTAAAAGTGAAGGGAGAAACAGTCTTGGATCACGTGGAGTTCTGGTTCAGCCGTGCTGACCGGCAGATGAAGGCAAGCCGATCCCCTTTCTCCCTCTGGGATCTGGCAGGTAAGGCTCTTCTCACCCCAATTAGGAAGGAGACAGAATGGCAATTTAAGTATCATTGAGTGGAAATATCAAAAGTACATAAGGTAATGAAAACTTCATAGACAGAATGAAAAGGAAAAATAGAAGAAGGTCCGAGAAGGTAAGCAAGATGGGGGGAAGTGAATCTAAGGCAACTGTATTGGAGTGCATCATTAAAGAAGGGATTTAGAGGAGACTATGGGGTGAAGATGAGGTCTAACCACGCCCACGTACTCTGTGAGGTTGAATGGCCCCCTGTGGCAGTAGGATGGCCACCAGAAAACACCACAAACTTAAAAATAGTGGAAGCAGTCTATACAGTATTCACAGGAGAGCCATGACACCTGGATCAATATCCATATATTGACTGATGGCTAGGGTTAGCTCAAGACCATCCTATGTGGACAAGGTTCTGTATCCAGAAGGGAAAGGGAAAAATATTAATGGCACAAAAATTGACTGATGATGAAAAACAAAATTCCTCAGGATTTGGACTGGGGTGACCTGACCCCTCCCCCATACTGGATAATAACATGCCTGCCTCCCAGTGCTCCACCAGGACTGGAGGCCACCTTAAGGCCAATCCAGGACCAGGTGAATATCCTACAGCAGTCACTGCTCTTCTACCAGCTCTCACGGAGTTCATAGAGCCACAGTTTCAGCAGGTTCCGATCCCAGCAGTGGAGACCTCTGGTCAATACCCCCAGAATTCCACCTCAGCTGGACCTCCTAGATTGTATCCACCTCTCCTGGTCTGCACTCTGGCAAGGAACAGCGGGGAACGAACCCCCCTATAGATGCCCCTCAGAGAGCTACAACAGCTTCCATTCAGGACTCATGGGGCACTACCATCAGCCCCCTGTAGCCTAGTATTACCAGCCATTTTCCTCTACGGATATATTAAACTGACAGAGAAATGCTCCACCAGACTCGGGGGAACCACAAGTCATGAATAGACTAATGGAGACTATTTTTCAAACCCACCGCCCTGCATAGGATGGCATAATCCAACCACTCATCTCCCTCTTCAGCACTGAGGACAGACACAGGATCCTAACTGAAGCCAGAAAATGGCTAAGAGAAATGGCAGCTAAGGGTACTGCAAATGACAGCACTGGGCAGAACTAGCCACTCCCAATAAGAGGCCCAATTGGGACTATAACACGGAGGAAGAGAAGGGCCACCTGGAGAGATATCGAGTGACTATTTTACAAGGTCACAGGAAGGGGGCCCAAAAAGCTGAGTATCGCAAAACCCTCTGAAGTGATTCAAAGAGAAAGTGAATCACCCTCTGAATTCTGCAAAAGACTGTTGGAGGCCTATAGACCTTATATGCCAATAGACCCAGCCAGACGCTGCTGGGTCTCAGATGATGATAAATGTAGCCTATGTGTCTCTAGCCTACCCTGAAAATATCAGACGTGGGGACACCAAGTGACTCATGAATTTTTAACCTCCCTGAATGCCCAGTACCTTTGTTAGGAAGAGACTTGCTGTCTAAATTGGGGGCACAAGTGACCTTTCCCCCCACTAAAGACCCACTGTTCAAGCGGGCTCAACCACCTATTTATTCTTCCTCTCAGTAACCCCTCAAGATGAATGGAGGTTGCCCAATTCCCCGGAAAGGAAACCGGATGGGTTAAACAATCTGGAAAGAGAAAGTGAAAGTGAAGTCGCTCAGTCGTGTTCGACTCTTTGCTACCCCATGGGCCTATCAGGCTCCTCTGTCCATGGGATTTTCCAGGCAAGAGTACTGGAGTGAGTGGCCATTTCCTTCTCCAGGGGATCTCACTGACCCAGGGATCAAACCCGGGTCTCCGCATTGCAGGCAGGTGCTTTACCGTCTGAGCCACCAGGGAAGCCTAAACAGTCAAGAGAGACAGTTAACTCAACAATTAGCTGAGGTCTGGGCGGAAGACAACCCCAACCCCTCAGGCTTGCAAAATAAGTCCCACTGGTAATAGAACTCAAACCCGGTACAATTACGTCAGCACCCCCCTTGGGCCTGCCAGACATTGCTAAGCCATTTACTCTTTATGTGACTGAAAAGGACAAGATGTCTATGGGAGTGTCGTCCCAGATTATGGGGACATGGGACAGACCAGTGACTTATCTCTAATCAGCTGGACAATGTTGCCACTGGGTGGCTGGGATGCTTATGGGCAGTTGCTTCAGTTGCCTTACTGGTCTGGGAGGCAACCAAGCTGACTTTGGGCCAACATTTGTTTGTAAAAGTACTGCATGAGGTCAACACTCTCCTGCGAGGGGACCCCCAAAAATGGCTGGCAATGTCCCGGATTACTCAATACCAGGGACTGTTATGTGAGAACCCCCATGTTACTACTGAGCCTTGTCAGGTTCTGAGTCTGGCCACCATCTTTTGTGTGGGAGAAGGTGGGCCCTCACATTATTGCAAGGAAATATGCCAGCAGACCTGACTTGAGAGACCAGCCAAATCCGGACCCAGATTTGGCCTTGTACACCAATGGCACCAGCCTGGTGAAACAAGGACAATGACTGTTGGGATAGGCAGTAGTCATGGAAGAAGCCATCGTTGAGGCTAACTCTCTGCCATCACACTGGTCCACTCAACAGACCAAACTATATGCTCTAATCCAGGCCCTCCAGCTGTCTCAAGGTAAGAAGACAAACATTGACACAGACTCCAGGTATGCTTTTGCCACACTCAGGGCTCTGTATAAGGAGAGAGGCCTTGACAGCTAGTGAAAAGGATATTAAAAATAAGGAAGAAATTAAGACCCTATTAGATGCTGCCTGGGAACCAGAAAGCGTTGCAGTCATACACTGCTGAGGACGTCAAAAAGAGAATACCCCCCGGGCTCAGGGAACAGACTGGCAGATAAGACCGCTAAATGAGCAGCCGAGGGCCTGGGGGTGACAAGAAAAGCTCCTATTAAAGCTCTCATACTGGTGGAGCTACCTGACCTAACGTTAGACTCTCCAAAATACACTGAAGCCCAAAATCAAATAGAAAAAGCAGAAGGGGCCATCAAGACTGAAAAGCGATTGTGGGAATTGCCAAGTGGCAAATTATTGGTAATGGAGGAGCTGGCACCCACTCTGGTAAGCCAGACACACCAAGAGACCCATCTAGGCCATGATAAACTGGAAGAGCTTATTTGAAAGTATTTCTTGGTTCCCCACCTGTCTTCCCTATGCAGAACAAAATCTCAGAACTGCACTGCCTGCTCACAGGTCAATGCTGCCTCTCGGCACAAACAGAAACCTCCAGGGATTCAGGTAAAAGGCACGATGCCCTTTGAACACCTGGAAGTGGACTTCACTGAAACAAAACTTCACCAACACTACCGTTACCTGCTGGTCATGGTATGTACGTTCTCGGAATGGGTGAAGCTTTTCCTACCCGGACTGAAAGAGTATCAAAAGAAGCCTGGTGACTTCTTAGGGAGATAGTTCCCAGATTTGGATTTACTACCAGAAATGGTTCCAATCATTCATTCTAACACCACAGAAAGGCAATGCTAAAGAATGCTCAAATTACTGCACAATTGCACTCATCTCACACGCTAGTAAAATAATGCTCAAAATTCTCCAAGCTAGGCTTCAGCAATATGTGAACCGTGAACTTCAAGATGTTCAAGCTGGTTTTAGAAAAGGCAGAGGCACCAGAGATCATATTGCCAATGTCTGCCAATGTCTGTCATTGAAAAAGCAGGAGAGTTCCAGAAAAACATCTATTTCTGCTTTATTGACTATGCCAAAGCCTTTAACTGTGTGGATCACAATAAACTGTGGAAAATTCTGAAAGAGATGAGAATACCATACCACCAGACCTGCCTCTTGAGAAACCTATATGCAGGTCAGGAAGCTACAGTTAGAACTGGACATGGAACAACAGACTGGTTCCACATAGGAAAAGGAGTACGTCAAGGCTGTATATTGTCACCCTGCTTATTTAAATTCTATGCAGAGTACACCATGAGAAATGCTGGACTGGATGAAGCACAAGCTGGAATCAAGATTGCCGGGAGAAATATCAATAATCTCAGATATGCAGATGACACCACCCTTATGGCAGAAAGTGAAGAGAAACTAAAAACCTCTTGATGAAAGTGAAAGTGGAGAGTGAAAAAGTTGGCCTAAAGCTCAACATTCAGAAAACTAAGATCATGGCATTTGGTCCCGTCACTTCATGGGAAATAGATGGGGAAACAGTGGAAACAGTGTCAGACTTTATTTTTTTTTTGGCTCCAAAATCACTGCAGATGGTGATTGCAGCCACGAAGTTGGAAACACTTGCTCCTTGGAAGGAAAGTTATGACCAACGTAGATAGTATGTTCAAAAGCAGAGACATTACCTTACTAACAATGGTCCGTCTAGTCAACGCTATGGTTTTTCCTGTGGTCATGTATGGATGTGAGAGTTGGACTGTGAAGAAAGCTGAGCACTGAAGAATTGATGCTTTTGAACTGTGGTGTTGGAGAAGACTCTTGAGAGTCCCTTGGACTGCAAGGAGATGCAACCAGTCCATTCTGAAGGAGAGCAGTCCTGGGTGTTCATTGGAAGGACTGATACTAAAACTGAAACTCCAATACTTTGACCACCTCATGCAAAGAGTTGTCTCATTGAACAAAAACCTTGATGCTGGGAGGGATTGTAGGCAGGAGGACAAGGGGACGACGGAGGATGAGATGGCTGAATGGCATCTCTGATTCGATGGACATGAGTTTGAGTTAACTCTGGGAGTTGTTGATGGACAGAGTTGTTGCTGCAATTCATGGGGTCGTAAAGAATAGAACACGACTGAGGGACTGAACTGAATTGAACTGAACTGAAACCAGCATTGGATCCGACAATGGCCTGGCTTTCGTAGCTGATTTAGTACAACAAGTAAGCAAAACTTACATCAAGTGGAAATTACATAGAGCATGTAAGCCCCAGAGTGCTGGGATGGCAGAAGGAATCAAATGGACACTTGAAGAGACACTCTCCAAGCGGATCTTAGAGACTGACTGTTCCTGTGTGGACTTGTTTCTGATGGCTCTACTCAGACTCAGGATGACCTCGCAGTCTCATGGCTCTTCTCTATACAAAATTGTGTATGGAAGGCCCCCTCCCGTAATACAACAGGTGTCAACAAATTTGTCTCAGGTAAGGGGAGATGAGATTTCATAGCAGATTGAACAATGGGTAAGGTAATACATCAGGTAACTAAGGTTGTAAAAGAAAGGGTGTCATTCCCCCTCAGGGAACAGATTCATGAATTTGTGCCCGGGGATCAGGTGTGGTCAAGGACTGGAAACAGGACTCCTTGGCCCCACATTGGAAGGGTCCGTATACTGTTGTTCTAACCAGCCCTACTGCAGTTAAAGTTGCAGGTGTCACTCCTTGGGTTCACCACATGAGGGTGAAGAGGGCATACCACGCAGACCCGGAGGACACCGAGTGGACCACACAAAAGGACTCCACTGATCTCTTTGAAATCAAGATCATCTTAAAGAAGAAACAGAGGTGAAGCTCTACAATCAACTGCTGCTACACGGACTTGCTGGTATCATCTTGAGACTAATCATAGTTTCAGTACAAAGAGGGACCTGTGCTATAATGAAAATTGAATGTTGTGCATATATTCCTGATTTATCTGGCTATATATCAGCCACCCTAGATGACATGAAAGGTCAGGTAAAAGTTATGTCTGATGACAATCTTTCTTTTTGGACTTTGGTGCTATCTTGGGTAAAGGGTGACTGGTGGAAAACTATATTTACCATTGTTATAGTTGCCTTGATAGTTCTGCTTTGTGGACCCTTTATTTTACAATGTATTATGAACTTTGTAACCCAAAGGTTGATGTCATTCTCCCTAACTGGAGGTCAGAGAGTCAGGGTGCAGTATATCCCTATGAACGATGCTCATACTATGAGTTAAGAGCATCAAGAGGGGGGAATGAAGGAGGAAACAGACAGAACAGGCTCCATTTTGAAAGCAGGACTCCATCTTGGGCCTAACTGTGAACTTTGAGCTATATGCCCAGTATCTATGGAAACGACATGCCAACTGGGAAACCAGGCCCCCTGGATGGAAGAGCCCCAGGGCTCATACCTAGACTCCCTGTTGCCTAAAAGAATACCTTAATTATATATGTAACCAAATAGAATAATAAATTCTATTATGCTTATTGGGGTATGACCACAGGCCTATTGATAATTGTCCACTGTTAACTACATAGGCTTAAGGCCTATGAATCACGGGTTAACTTTGATTGTATCTTTCTTTTCCTTTGTTCAGACTAGTTTCAGGGAATTGGGGGAGGTGGGTTGGCCAGTTACACTTAGGGTATATAAAGTTTTCAGCAAAGCTGGTCAAGGTCCTTGGCTAAGAGGAGACTCTGTCTTGGGCCCGCCGGTATAAGAAACTGCACTCCACTATCTGCACTGTCCTTCTAAGTGAGTTTGTCTTCCAGAACGCGTGGCTACAACATTTGGTGCATGGGCTGGGAAACTCCTCACTTTGAGCAGACAAGTCCCATTTGGGACCACTCCGAGGCCTTGTGGCTCGAATCTTCTAGAGGAGGGAAGGCGCCTTTCCTTTCTGGAAGGATTCTGCTTCTCAATGCCCAGCCCTTTCAATGCCCAGCCCTTTCATGTTAGCAGGTAGTGGATGGCAGCAGGGGAACTGAGCGCTCAAGTGAAGAAGAGCCTACCCAGTAGGGTGGAAGAGGGTTCTGATCATCCCCCTGGGAGGGATTAGAAGGGGCACAGACCCACAGGAGCCTGGAATATGCAGGTGGAAACGATTGCTTGGTACACAGGGTGATGAGCGTGTTAGGGCTTAGGAAGGAAATTTGTGAAGGTCATTTAAGAGATGATGTCCACGCCGTCTTGGGAAAAATTATTACCGAGCAATTGCCAAGGGAATTTTAGGAGAAGAATCTCGGTTTTTGTGTGCTCCTATTCTGCTCTCCCCAAGGAGGTGTCCTATCTGCTGTGAAATTCTTGACCCCCTTGGAACTGACAGGTTAGAAGTAAGGGGTTACATAAGTGAGTATACATTGGCTTTTCTGGAAACAGCCTGGGACATGGGATATTTAACCCATCTGTATTTTCATCCATGCCTGATCAAGCCCGTCAAGGAAGAAGGGACTTTACCAGTGAAAGGAGAAACAGTCTTGGATCATGTGGTGTTCTGATTTCTGCTGTGCGGACCTGCAGGTGAAGATATGCAGACCCCACTTCTCCCTCTGGGAACTGGCAGGTAAGGATCTTGTCTCTCCTACTAGGAGGGAGGCAGAATGGCAATTTAAGTGTCATTGAGTGGAAATTGAAGAAAGTAGGGAAAACCACTAGACCATTCAGGTATGACCCAAATAAAATCCCTTATAATTATACAGTGGAGGTGAGAAATAGATTTAAGGGACTCGATCTGATAGAGTGCCTGAAGAACTCTGGATGTAGGTTCGTGACATTGTACAGGAGACAGGGATCAAGACCATCCCCATGGAAAAGAAATGCAAAAAAGCAAAATGGCTGTCTGGGGAGGCCTTACAAAAAGCTGTGAAAACAATAGAAGCAAAAAGCAAAGGAGAAAAGGAAAGATATAAGCATCTGAATGCAGAGTTTAGCAGGGAGAGATAAGAAAGCCTTCCTCAGCGATCAAAGCAAAGAAATAGAGGAAAACAACAGAATGGGAAAGACTAGAGATCTCTTCAAGAAAATTAGAGATACCAAGGGAACATTTCATGCAAAGATGGGCTCGATAAAGGACAGAAATGGTATGGATCTAACAGAAGCAGAAGATATTGAGAAGAGGTGGAAAGAATACACAGACAAACTGTACAAAGAAAATCTTCATGACCCGGATAATCACAATGGCGTGATCACTCATCTAGAGCCAGACATCCAGGAATGTGAAGTCAAGTGGGCCTTAGAACGCATCACTATGAACAAAGCTAGTGGAGGTGATGGAATTCCAGTGGAGCTATTTCAATTCCTGAAAGATGATGCTGTGAAAGTGCTGCACTCAATATGCCAGTAAATTGGGAAAACTCAGCAGTAGCCACAGGACTGGAAAAGGTCAGTTTTCACTCCAATCCCAAAGAAAGGCAATGCCAAAGAATGCTCAAACTACTGCACAATTGCACTCATCTCACATGCTAGTAAAGTAATGTTCAAAATTCTCCAAGCCAGGTTTCTGCACTGCATGAACCGTGAATTTCCAGATGTTCACGCTGGTTTTAGAAAAGGCAGAGGAACCAGAGATCAAATTGCCAACATCTGCTGGAACATGAAAAACATCTATTTCTGCTTTATTGACTATGCCAAAGCCTTTGACTGTGTGGATCACAAGAAACTGTGGAAAATTCTGAAATGGATGGGAATACCAGACCACCTGACCTGCCTCTTGAGAAGCCTATATGCAGGTCAGGAAGCTACAGTTAGAACTGGACATGGAACAACAGACAGGATCCACATAGGAGAAGGAGTACGTCAAGGCAGTATATTGTCACTCTGCTGATTTAACTTATACGCAGAGTACATCATGAGAAACGCTGGGCTGGAAGAAACACAAGCTGAAATCAAGATTGCCAGGAGAAATATCAATAAGCTTAGATATGAAGATGACACAACCCTTATGGCAGAAAGTGAAGAGGAACTAAAAAGCCTCTTGATGAAAGTGAAAGTGGAAGTGAAAAAGTTGGCTTCAAGCTCAGCATTCAGAAAACTAAGATCATGGCATCTGGTCCCATCACTTCCTGGGAAATAGATGGGCAAACAGAGTCAGACTGTTTTGTGTGTGTGTGTGTGTGTGTGTGTGTGTGTGTGTGTGTATGTGTGCTCCCGAATCACTGCAGCTGGTGATTGCTGCCATGAAATTAAAAGACGCTTGTTCCTTGGAAGGAAAGTAATGACCAACCTAGATAGCATATAGAAAAGAGAGATTACTTTTCCAACAAAGGTCCGTCTAGTCAAGGCTATGGTTTTTCCAGTGGTCATGTACGGATGTGAGGGTAGGACTGTGAAGAAAGCTGAGCACCGAAGAATTGCTGCTTTTGAACTGTGGTGTTGGAGAAGACTCTTGAGAGTCCCTTGGACTGCAAGGAGATCCAACCAGTCCATTCTGAAGGAGATCAGTCCATGAGTGTTCATTGGAAGGACTGATGCTAAAGCTGAAGCTCCAATACTTTGGCCACCTCATGCGAAGAGCTGACTCATTGGAAAAGACTCTGATGCTGGGAGGGGTAGGGGCAGGAGGAGAAGGGGATGACAGAGGATGAAATGTCTGGATGGCATCACCAACTAGATGAACATGAGTTTGAGTGAACTCTAGGAGTTCGTGATGGACAGTGAGGCCTGTTGCTGCAATTCATGAGGTCCCAAAGTGTCAGACACGACTGAGCAACTGAGCTGTATTGAACTGAACTGAACCAGCATTGGATCCGACAATGGCCTGGCTTTCGTAGCTGATTTAGTACAAGTAAGCAAGACTTACATCAAGTGGAAATTACATAGAGCATGTAAGCCCCAGAGTTCTGGGATGGCAGAAGGAACCAAATGGACACTTGAAGAGACACTCTCCAAGCGTATCTTAGAGACTGACTGTTCCTGTGTGGACTTGTTTCTGATGGCTCTACTCAGACTCAGGACGACCTCGCAGTCCCATGGCTCTTCTCTATGCAAAATTGTGTATGGAAGGCTCCCTCCCATAATAAAACAGGTGTCAACAAATTTGTCTCAGGTAAGGGGAGATGAGATTTCACAGCAGATTGAACAATGGGTAAGGTAATAAATCAGGTAACTAAGGTTGTAAAAGAAAGGGTGTCATTCCCCCTCAGGGAACAGATTCATGAATTTGTGCCCGGGGATCAGGTGTGGTCAAGGACTGGAAACAGGACTCCTTGGCCCCACATTGGAAGGGTCCGTATACTGTTGTTCTAACCAGCCCTACTGCAGTTAAAGTTGCAGGTGTCACTCCTTGGGTTCACCACATGAGGGTGAAGAGGGCATACCACGCAGACCCGGAGGACACCGAGTGGACCACACAAAAGGACCCCACTGATCTCTTTGAAATCAAGATCATCTTAAAGAAGAAACAGAGGTGAAGCTCTACAATCAACTGCTGCTACACGGACTTGCTGGTATCATCTTGAGACTAACCATAGTTTCAGTACAAAGAGGGACCTGTGCTATAATGAAAATTGAATGTTGTGCATATATTCCTGATTTATCTGGCTATATATCAGCCACCCTAGATGACATGAAAGGTCAGGTAAAAGTTATGTCTGATGACAATCTTTCTTTTTGGACTTTGGTGCTAACTTGGGTAAAGGGTGACTGGTGGAAAACTATATTTACCATTGTTATAGTTGCCTTGATAGTTCTGCTTTGTGGACCCTTTATTTTACAATGTATTATGAACTTTGTAACCCAAAGGTTGATGTCATTCTCCCTAACTGGAGGTCAGAGAGTCAGGGTGCAGTATATCCCTATGAACGATGCTCATACTATGAGTTAAGAGCATCAAGAGCGGGGAATGAAGGAGGAAACAGACAGAACAGGCTCCATTTTGAAAGTAGGACTCCATCTTGGGCCTAACTGTGAACTTTGAGCTATATGCCCAGTATCTATGGAAACGACATGCCAACTGGGAAACCAGGCCCCCTGGATGGAAGAGCCCCAGGGCTTGTACCTAGACTCTCTGTTGCCTAAAAGAATACCTTAATTATATATGTAACCAAATAGAATAATAAATTCTATTATGCTTATTGGGGTATGACCACAGGCCTATTGATAATTGTCCACTGTTAACTATGTAGGCTTAAGGCCTATGAATCACGGGTTAACTTTGATTGTATCTTTCTTTTCCTTTGTTCAGACTAGTTTCATGGAATTGGGGGAGGTGAGTTTGGGCATGTACACTTAGGGTGAACGTTTTCAGCAAAGCTGGTCAGGTCCTTGGCTATGAGACGACTCTGCTTTTGGCCCATTGGTGTAAGAAACTGCACTCCACTATCTGCATTGTCCTTCTGAGTAAATTTGTTTCCCAGAACGTGTGGCTACAACATTCTTGGTGTCAGGAATGTAATATTTATTCACTCCCACTTATTTTTCTCTTGGCCAATTTCTTTTGTATATTTTCATAAAATGACATTGGATTTGAAGACTCTCTTTTTTAGTGTTGGACGCCACCAGGCTTCCTTGGTGGGTGAGGCAGTAAAAAAAAAAAAAAAAATCTGCTTGCAAAGTGGGAGACCTGGGTTCGATCCCTAGTTTGGGAAGATCCCTGAGTGAAGGGAATAGCTATTCACTGTCATATTCTTGGGTCTTTTTTGGTGGCACAGAAGTTAAAAACCTTCCTGCAATATGGAAGACCTGGGATCAATCCCTGGGTCAGGAAGATTCTCCTGGGGAAGGGAATGGCTACCCACTCCAGTATTCTAGCTGAAGAATTCCCTGGACAGAGGAGGCTGGCAGACAACAGTCCATGGGGTCAGAAAAAGTTGGAGACAACAAAGCAACTGGCACTTTTTTAATATATGTATAATAAAAGGGCTGATGATTCACCACCTATGGGCACTGTACAAATTAATCTTCACCACATAAAATAGATGCTAAGTTTTACTGTTATAACTTTATTTATATAAAATTATATAAATCTGAATTATGATGAATTGGGTCACAATGCTTTTCAGGTCTGCTATATCCTTCTACTTCTCTGTTTAGCTGGACTTCCCTCGTGATTTAGATGGTAAGAAGTCTGCCTGCAATGCAGGAGAGACCCAGGCTTGATTCCTGGGTTGGGAAGATTCCCTGGAGAAGGAAATGGCAACCCACTCCAATATTCTTGGCTGGAGAATTCCATGGACAGAGGAGCCTGATGGGCTACAGCCCATGGAGTGGCAAGTGTTGGACACGAATGAGCGACTTCACTTCTCTGTATATCCATTCTATTAATTTTTTAGAGTTTGATATTGAATCTCCAACTAAAAATCTTAATTTGTCTACTTAAAAAAGTAGTTGCAATATATAGTGGAACTACATATAACCTTGTTCTGTATTTTCCAAGTTTCCTATAAATGTGTTATTATATTTTAAAAATAAAATTAAAAGCATTTAGAATTGAAACAACTCTGTATCGTTCTTCCTTTGATATTAGAAATAAAGATTCTAGACTAAGATGAATTTCCTCGCTGCCCCCACCCCCGCCTATTAATCATAATTTTCTCAAAAATTTCCATTTCCAACCACTAGATGTCATACAGAGACCATGAAGTAGAATATCTTGGACTTCTTCCACATTACTCATTACCAATTTCCTCAGCTTCAAGATTTAAGGTGGTTTGGGAAAATTTAGGCACTGGGCATTAGAGACGCAGGTCAGTGCAATTTTTTTCATAGGATGCATGCACACACTTTAGGTCAATACCATATCGAATGTAAAGTGCTACCTCATTCACTGAAAAGCATTTTTTCAGGAATCTGGAAAATTAATGAAATGGGTCCATGAGAAAGATTCCACAGCCTTCTTCAAGCAGTAGTCTTGTACTTTACCCTGGGAGGGGAAACCTGGAATTCAAACAACTGGAAAGAAAATATCATATACTAGGAAAAAAATCAAAGGATTTGGACTCAGGAAGCTTTTGGATTAAATACTAGCTTGGCAATATGCTAATTGAGTAAATCTGGTACAACACTTAACTTCTGTGAGTATCGTTTTCTGGTCTGTACAGTGAAAATAATACCTAACAAACAGGAATTGTGACAATCTAATAAAACCCTATATGTCTATCATTTAGAAGAGTTCTTGTCATGTTGTTCAGTTCAGTTCAGTTCAGTTCAGTCGCTCAGTCATGTCTGACTCTTTGCGACCCCATGAATCGCAGCACGCCAGGCCCCCCTGTCCATCACCAACTCCCGGAGTTCACTCAGACTCACGTCCATCGAGTCAGTGATGCCATCCAGCCATCTCATCCTCTGCCGTCCTCTTCCCCTCCTGCCCCCAATCCCTCCCAGCATCAGAGTCTTTTCCAATGAGTCAACTCTTCGCATGAGGTGGCCAAAGTACTGGACTTTCAGCATTAGCATCATTCCTTCCAAAGAAATCCCAGGGTTGATCTCCTTCAGAATGGACTGGTTGGATCTCCTTAGTGCTCAATAAACCTTATCCATAGTTTAGATGGAGTGTCTTCTCAAAATTAAAATATGATGAAAATATATTATAATAGAATGCTAACATTTTAAACCTGTATGGGAACTTATAGTTTAGAAAAGAAGAGGCAAGGATGGTTCACAGATGAAGTGAATCGTGAATTTAATCTCAGAGGATGGATAGGCGATCCATCGAAAGAGGAAGGAGATTCCAGGCGATGAGAGTGATAAGGCTTTGGTTGAGGAGAAGTGACTTTTTTTTAAATATATATAAATAGCAAGGAGTTTGCTATGCCTGAAATGGGAGTAGATGTTAAAGAATCTGCCTGCAGTGCAGGAGACCCCGGTTCGATTCCTGGGTCAGGAAGATCCCTTGGAAAAGGGATAGGCTACTCAGTCCAGTATTCTTGGGCTTCCCTGGTGGCTCAGATGGTAAAGAATCTGCCTACCATACCAGAAACCTTAGTTCCATCCCTAGGTTGGGAAGATCCCCTGGAGGAGGGCATGTCAACCCACTCCAGTATTTTGCCTGGAGAATTTCCATGGACAGAGGAGCCAAACGGGCTGCATTCCATGGGGTCACAGAGTCGAACATGAATGAGCTACTAAGCACAGCACAGCACAGTGAGTGAGTAATGCATGTGTGGGTATGAGAATAGGAAGTTTTCATCAGATAGGAGGAAAAATTATAAAGTTTTATGTAGCCCAGGGTTTTTTGTTTGTTTGCTTCTGGCTACCTTTTAAGTCTTGAGGTACCTTAGTTCCACAAAGAGAGATCCATGCCCCCTGCAAAGAAAGCTCAGATTCTTAACCACTAGACCACCAGGGAAGTCCCTATTGTAAGCCATTTTTAGGAATCTAGATTTTTCTTTTCCTTTTTTTTTCTTTTTATATTCAGCAGTGTATTTTGGAAGAATTGAAAATTAGAATGAGTCACAGAATTACATTCAGGTTTAATAAAGATATCCCTGTGTTCAGTGTATAAGTTGTGTTTGAGAGGTCTAACATTAATTGGTTGCAGCAATGATTTAGGGTCTACAAGGAGGAAATGTCCATGTGATAGAAATGGAGTGAATTTGGAAGATTCAGATGAATCAAAGGTTATGGAAAGTGAAGAGAAGAATTTGACTCAGAGTTCAAGGTTTGGGCTTGGGGAGGAAGTGAGAGAAATATTAACTGAGATGGTGATAAAAGGAGACTCTACCAGTTTAAAGGTGAGGACATGGGATGACTTGCTCCATGACGTAATTGTCAATATGTATCTGGATTGCAGAAGAGAGTTATAGATCTGATAAGCGAGAGCTGAAGCCACTGGAAAAGATTAGGTTGCTCAAAAAGATGGCTTTAGATGGAAAATAACATGTGGTTTTAGGCACAGAAACAGTTTAGAAATAAGCTAGTGAGAGAAGAGAAAGCGTCTGCAAAGAAAACTGAGTGTATAAGCAAAAAGAGAATTTCAAGATTAGTTCTTGCTTGTTTAGAATTCAAAAGGCTTGCATTAGTGGGAAGGGAGAGAAAGAAGATAGGATAAAGGGGAAATTGACCAATAAAAATTCCCCAAGAGGCGCAAGGAGATGAGATCCAAACCCAGACAGGGCTGATTGGCAAGATAAAGGATCCCTCCTAACATATAATTTTAAATATAAACAATAATAAACCAAAATAAGTGTAAGGAAGGCCAGTGAAGTTTGTGGAAAAAGAATAAAATATCCCACCCACCATTCCACAAAACAAATTTTGACTCAAGAAAGAATTTATAAAATAGAAATCATGATCTTTCTTACTAAGAATCATACTAGGCATAAAAAGCTCTCTGTAGTACATGAGATATACAAATATATATATGTGTGTATATTTATATCTTCAGTTCAGTTCAGTTCAGTCACTCAGTCTTGTCCGACTCTTTGCGACGCCATGAATTGCAGCACACCAGGCCTCCCTGTCCATCACCATCTCCTGGAGTTCACTCAAACTCACTTCCATCAATTTGATGCCATCCAGCCATCTCATCCTCTGTTGTCCCCTTCTCCTCCTGCCCCCAATCCCTCCCAGCATCAGAGTCTTTTCCAGTGAGTCAACTTTTCGCATGAGGTGGCCAAAGTACTGGAGTTTCAGCTTCAGTATCATTCCTTCCAAAGAAATCCCAGGGCTGATCTCCTTCAGAATGGACTGGTTGGATCTCCTTGCAGTCCAAGAGACTCTCAAGAGTCTTCTCCAACACCACAGTTTATATCTTACATATATGTAATATATCACACATAAATATGTTATATAAATATATGTAATGTACATATGTAATATGCTATATATAACTATTTTGAAAAATAAAATCATAAAGAATTTCTCCTTTTATATATTCTTTGCACATATCCATACATTGTGCATTCAGTTATTAGGAAATGGCCTGTTTTCCTCGAACACTGTACCATGTGGCCTACCTAATCAATTTGAAAAAGTTGGATTAACATTTTTTATAAAGAAAATTAAAAGTAATTTCTATGTTAAAATTATTTGAATGTTGATTTAAAAATAATATTGAGATTATGAATCTATAAAACTGTATTAAATGTTAAAAATGGTCTTTAGTAACATGCTCTTGTCATTTAATAGTGCACTAAAATATGAAAGACTTAAATTCATTTCATATTTTAATGCATTTAATATAAATAACTTGTAATTTGTGATATACCATGTAAAGGGTAGGACAAGGAATTTTTAAGTGTAAAAAAGAAAACCACCAAGAAAATTAATATGTTAGTAATAAAGGCAGATACTGAGGTATGTCAGTTACTTTTAAGTCTTCAAACTTTCTTGGTTTTCAATATGCTTTCCAAAACGTAAATACATTTGATAAGTTTTGTGATTCATTGAAGTTACTGGACTATTTGATAGAATTGTTTCCAATGAGCACATTGACCACACATTTCTTAGCAATCTCTACTTCCTCTAAAGTATACGTTTGCACCTTAAATTCCTGTTAATAAGGATTTTAAGAAGTGACCACTTTTTAAGAAGTGACCACTTCTTAAAAAATAAGAGAAAAGGAAGGCAGAAAAAACTGATTTTATTTCTACTCAGAGCATGGTTGCAAATATGTACACCCCAACTACGTAATTCTGTACACAAGGATCTCATTGTTTATTTTCATAGTTGCTGCTTTATTTAAAATTTTGTCTCTAAAGTTTATGTTTGGCAAGACCATTAATGAAAATAAGCTAGTTTATATTTTTCTTATTCCAAGGTGTGCATGTGTATGTGTATGTTTTAATTTCTTGTGGTTTATCCAGATGAGGGTATCAGTCTTAGAGACATGGCAACTCATGTAGAGTGTTTATATACAGTGGGGTCGGGAGGATCAACCAAGTTCAAATTCTATTTAGATCAATTTCACCTTGGTTATGTTTAAAACTGTATGACTCTTCTCAGTTTTTCTATTCCCCCTTTTCTCATGCCCTTTTACTCAGAGAAGCATTAAGTTCAACTCAGGTGTATTTATTAATAAAATGCTTCAATTTCAAGTTTTTAAAAGTCATTGGAAGCAGAGCCCAGGTCCTTATAAATTTCCACAATAAAACATTCACTTTCATGAGTTATGTGTATCTAGATGGTAGTGTTATTGTTAGGAGGAAAAAAAAAGAGAGAGAGAGAGAACATTTGGTAACTATGGCAACAGAGATGTTTCAAAAGAAATATGAACTCTTTTTCCTTGAAGAAATTAGATATTTTCCTTGACTGGTATGTAGGGATCCAAGTCTAGAGAACGAATACTATTGTTTTTAGGTTCACTATTTTAGTCTTTTTTCTTTTCCTTTGGAAGTTGTTCCCCAGTCACATCTGACAAAATAAAGGATTTAATTTGAGGCTGCAGAAACAAAATAGCTGTTGAAATTTGCCAACATCTAGCCCACATGAGGGTAAGCAATCATAGTAGATTCCCATTTATCTAAAATTTACATAATGGTACTGCTCAAAAAATGATTTTTTTTTTCTCTAAAAGATACACACAGAAGAAGCATTCTTATTACCAAGATTAATTGCAAAAGTCACTTCCGGTGTAAGTCACTACCTAATGGTTCAACCTAAGTCCGAAATCAATAGTTTTGAACAATTTAATGTTTTCACTACAAAGATCCAGAGATATTATATGAGTATGAATTTCCTGAATCACACACTTTTTTTGTACATATTTTTAGGGTTGAATGTGCATTATTCATATATAAAGTCTTTTTAAAATGATGATAATATGTATGGTATGCTTCTAGCCATCACTGTGTAAAAGAGACCTCATTGTGAGCTCATGCAGGAAGCGAACACACTAATGTATAGGAGGGCAGGGTCATGCTAGTATAAAAGGAGAACTTAAATAAGACCAGAGAATAAAACTTAATTGAATAAAAATGAGTCAGAGATAGGACAAAAACATTCCATCAGTGTACAATAAGGCATCAAATTTTACTGTGCCTGTGAATAAGATCCACAGTTAGTAAATGCATCCACATACAGTCTGACAGCAGTTAATTTAAAAGTAACTTAAAGTAATTTAAAAGTAAAAGGCAGAAACTGGGGTTGTTTTATACCAGTAATTTTGTGGGATTTCAATGACTTTTTTTAGGATTTGAATTTTAAACATTTCAGAAAATCAGTAAACATTGAATCCATCAGAATATTCAATTAACACAAAACATTCATTTTCTACTCATTCTAGATCAACTATATTATTTGTAACACATTCACAAACATCTACAAAAAGAAACCACTCTCTAAGCATAGCTTCTGCTTTCAGGGAAGTAAGTACGAGTGTTTACCTTCATGTGTCTTCCAAACATAGTTTGCTTTTCCTTCCTCTGAATTCTACCCATCTCCCTTTTTGCAATAACAGTTATATCAGAACCATCTTCATTTATCTAGAGACTGTTTTTGTTGGAGGAGGTCATCAAGAACATGTGACCACTGGTTGGCCCGTGAGATGGAGCCAGGCTATCAGAGATCATTCACTCCTTCCCCTTGTCCTTGGAATAAATGTCACAGCAGCTATTTCAAAGACACAACCTTGACAGAGCAATGTGTTGTTCAAACCATCTGAACTGGCACTCAGTTAAAGACTCCATACAAACTTTAAGATTCTAACTGATGGGTACAAAAAACTGCGTATAAGCCTGCCATTACCAATCTAGAGTGGTCTTTTGGTCTCTGTCCTCCAGGCATGGGGGCCTGTTCCAAGTTTCACCTTAGGAACCCCCAAGATTGCAAACCAACACTCCTATAAGTTCAAGTAATAATTTTTAATAATTATGCTTTTAAGAATCTACTATGTCAGACGATGCTTTAAGGGCTTTCTCTCTATCATCTCATTTAACTTCTCAATGATATTATGAAGAAACACTATCTACATTTTAGAAATAAAGAAACTGAAGAAAAAATAGTTCATGTGAACTTCCCAGCACAGAGATTGTAACAGACAGAGATAGCATTTGAGAATTCCAGCTTCTAATTACAGAGTTGGTGCTCTTACATACTTAAATTCTCACTAGAAGTGATGGAAGATAGCTCTTATACCTTCAATGCTAGATGTATAACTGATGGAGTAAGCTAGATAAAATGACTGAATTTCCCATGGCTGATTCCTGTCAATGTATGGCAAAAACCACTACAATATTGTAAAGTAATTATCCTCCAATTAAAATAGATATATAAATTTAAATTTTAAAAGATGACTGAATTTGATAATAATTATAATTTGCAACTGAAAATTCAGTTTAATATAGCCATATAAAGACATTTTTTTACCTTCTAATGAAATACTTAAGCAATAAGATATTAATTCTATATAACCTGAAGGTTATATAACTAGGAGGTATATTTGGTGATGGTTAAAGTTGATAATCTGTTTATGAAATAAAAATCACATACATAATTCTAAGTATTAATGTAAGTGCTCATGTGATCAGTTTCAGTATCTGAATATGGATATATTCACAGCCTGAAGATAATTATTTTCTTTACATTGAATGTAGAAAAATACATGATCTGAAGAAAGAAACTTTAAAAATTTCTTTACTGTTTATGTATGTCACAGAAGGAAAATTACTTTAAGATAAACTTTATTTTTAGAATACATTTAAAATTACAGAAAAATTGTGAAGATAGATTACAAAAGTTTCCCATAAACTCCACACCCAGTTTCCTCTATTACTAACAGCTATTTAAGGTCTTCTGTTTTTTCCATATAAGCCATAACCTATTGATATCTACAAATAGCTTTCTGGGATTTTGATTAATATTGCATTCAATCTACACATCAAACAGGGAAGAATTAACATCTTAAAAATATTGATGTTTCCAAAACATGAATATTTTATGATTTATTTAGATTTTTATTTCTTTGATCAGAATCTTGTCATTTTTCACATATAGACTTTGTACCTCTTTTATTATTTTTTCTTAACTTTAACTTTAAATTTATTTATTTAAATCAGGGGCTAATTACTTTACAATATTGTATTGGTTTTGCCATACATCAACATGAGTCCACCATGGGTGTACACGTGTTCTCCATCTTGAACGCCCCTCCAACCTCCCTCCCCGTACCATCCCTCTGGGTCATCTCAGTGCACCAGCCCCAAGCATCCTGTATCCTGCATTGAACCTGGACTGGCGATTCATTTCTTATATGATATTATACATGTTTCAATGCTATTCTCCCAAATCTTGGTTAGATTTACACCTAAGTGTTTCTTCTTTCTTATGCTATTGTAAATAAAAATTTTTAAAATTTAAATTGCCTCTAATTGTTCTTTGCTGAAATTCATAAAAGCAATTAAAATAAGAGATACTGATCTTTAGTTTTCCTTTCTATAATATCTTTATCTGCTTTTAGTATTAGGGTAATACAGGCTTCACAGAATGAGTTAAGAAGTGTTACCTCTGCTTTTACTTTCTGAAAGAAATTATGGATAACTGGTTCTGTTTCTGCTTTTAATTTGGTAGAATTCACTATTGAAACCATCTAGGTCTTCAGTTCAGTTCAGTTCAGTCGCTCAGTCGTGTCCAACTCTTTGCGAAATAAATCCAAAAAGAATGAAGGGATGGAGCCAAAGCAAAAACAATACCCAGTTGTGGATATGACTGGTGAAAGAAGCAAGGTAAAGAGCAATATTGCATAGGTACCTGGAATGTCAGGTCCATGAATCAAGGCAAATTGGAAGTGGTCAAACAAGAGATGGCAAGAGTGAACATCGACATTCTAGGAATCAGTGAACTAAAATGGACTGGAATGGGTGAATTTAACTCAGATGACCATTATATCTACTACTGCAGGCAAGAATCCCTCAGAAGAAATGGAGTAGCCATCATGGTCAACAAAAGAGTCTGAAATGCAGTACTTGGATGCAATCTCAAAAATGACAGAATGATCTCTGTTCATCTCCAAGGCAAACCATTCAATATCACAGTTATCCAAGTCCATGCCCCAACCAGTAGCACTGAAGAAACTGAAGTTGAACAGTTTTATGAAGACCTACAAGACCTTTTAGAACTAACATCCAAAAAAGATGTCCTTTTCATTATAGGGGACTGGAATACAAAAGTAGGAAGTCAAGAAACACCTGGAGTAACAGGCAAATTTGGCCTTGGGATGCAGAATGAAGCAGGACAAAGACTAATAGAGTTTTGCCAAGAAAATGCACTGGTCATAGCAAACACCCACTTCCAACAACACAAGAGAAGACTCTACACATGGACATCACCAGATGGTCAACACCGAAATCAGATTGATTATATTCTTTGCAGACAAAGATGGAGAAGCTCTATATAGTCAACAAAAACAAGACCAGGAGCTGACTGTGGCTCAGATCATGAACTCCTTATTACCAAATTCAGACTTAAATTGAAGAAAGTAGGGAAAACTGCTAGACCATTCAGGTATGACCTAAATCAAATCCCTTATGATTATACAGTGGAAGTGAGAAACAGATTTAAGGGCCTAGATCTGATAGATAGAGTGCCTGATGAACTATGGAATGAGTTCTGACATTGTACAGGAGACAGGGATCAAGACCATCCCCATGGAAAAGAAATGCAAAAAAGCAAAATGGCTGTCTGGGGAGGCCTTACAAATAGCTGTGAAAAGAAGAGAGGTGAAAAGCAAAGGAGAAAAGGAAAGATATAAGCATCCAAATGCAGAGTTCCAAAGAATAGCAAGAAGAGATAAGAAAGTCTTCTTGAGTGATCAATGCAAAGAAATAGAGGAAAACAACAGAATGGGAAAGACTAGAGATCTCTTCAAGAAAATTAGAGATACCAAGGGAACATTTCATGCAAAGATGGGCTCGATCAAGGACAGAAATGGTATGGACCTAACAGAAGCAGAAGATATTAAGAAGAGGGGGCAAGAATACATGGAAGAACTGCACAAAAAAGTTCTTCACGACCCAGATAATCATGATGATGTGATCACTCATCTAGAGCCAGACATCCAGGAATGTGAAGTCAAGTGGGCCTTAGAAAGCATCACTATGAACAAAGCTAGTGGAGGTGATGGAATTCCAGTTGAGCTGTTTCAAATCCTGAAAGATGATGCTGTGAAAGTGCTGCACTCAATATGCCAGCAAATGTGGAAAACTCAGCAGTGGCCACAGGACTGGAAAAGGTCAGTTTTCATCCAATTCCAAAGAAAGGCAATGCCAAAGAATGCTCAAACTACTGCACAATTGCACTCATCTCACATGCTAGTAAAGTAATGTTCAAAATTCTCCAAGCTAGGCTTCAGCAATACATGAACCATGAACTCCCTGATGTTCAAGCTGGTTTTAGAAAAGGCAGAGGAACTGGAGATCAAGTTGCCAACATCCAATGGATCATGGAAAAAGCAAGAGAGTCCCAGAAAAACATCTTTTTCTGCTTTATTGACTATGCCAAAGCCTTTGGCTGTGTGGATCACAATAAACTGTGGAAAATTCTGAAAGGGATGGGAATACCAGACCACCTGACCTGCCTCTTGAGAAATCTGTATGCAGGTCAGGAAGCAACAGTTAGAAGTGGACATGGAACAACAGACTGGTTCCAAATAGGAAAAGGAGGACGTCAAGGCTGTATATGGTCACCCTGCTTATTTAACTTATATGCAGAGTACATCATGAGAAACTCTGGTCTTGGATTTCCTTAATTAGGGTTACTAATTATGAATCCCATTTATTTTATAAATATAGGATGGTACAGTCCAAAATATGTCTTATGAGGCTAAAATCAAGGTGGAAGCAGAGGTGGATTTCTTCTAGAAGTTCTGTGTAAGAACACAGCTTCTAGAGGCTGTCTGTATTCCTTGGCTCATCGACATGTCAATCCAACCTTGTTTCCTTTATCACAGCTCCTTCTATGATTCTTGTCTACATCTTTCCCTTATAAGGGCCTTTGAAATTGTACTTATCCTGCAGGGTTGATCCAAAATAGTGATCCCATTTAGAGACACTTAATCCAATGTGCAAAGTCTGTTTTGCTTGTTAGGTAACATATTAATTAGTTAAGAGGATAAGGACATATTCTTATCATAGTCTTTCTTCTGGAACTCATATATTCATATCTATCACACATGTAAAATGCACTTATTCCATCCAAATATTTTTCAAAATTTCAACAAAATACATAATCAATGTAAGACTCAAAAACCTCATTTAGATCTCATCAGCTCAACAGTTTCAAATTTCATCATCCAAATCATTTAAATCATGTGTGAATTAGACTTTGAGTATGATCCATTCTGGGGCAAAATTCTTCTCCATTGGTACATCTGTGAAATCAGAAAATATGTTATTTACTACCAAATACAATGATGGAACAACCATCAAGTACAGACATCTTCTCTGAGAAATGGAGAAAACTGAAAGAAAATGCAGTCACTAGTCTCAAGACATTTAAAAATCCAGGTAGGAAAGTAACATTAGATTTCATGACTTGGGCAGAAACTCTGTGGGATCATGGCCTCGCTTGCTACGATCATGGCTCCAAATTCTGTCAGCTAGGCTCAAAGTTCCACTCTTAGAATCATCTTTGTTTTTCCTTTTTAATAAAAAATAACATGTGTGCAGAGTTATCAACCTGTTTTCTACCTCTAAAAAGTTGGGGCTTCCAAAGCCTTCTCTAAACTTCATTTTCTTTCTGTCTCTTTTAGGTCAAGGTGTCAATGTGGATTAAAATTATCAAGAACCTTGTGAATCTCCTATATAGGTAGTGAGGATTTATTTGACAAAAGGCTTCTGTAAAGATCTTTTCTAGGTAATCTCATTTCTAATTTCTACTGAAATGGTTGACTTTAACCAGGAGTCACAGGCTAAATCATTCCAAAGCAATTTCTGTGAAACAGAATGCTCTGAACTTTTGATTTTTCCAAGGTAATAGAAAAATGTTGTCCAGCCACATTCTCATGATCTTCACTTTTTGAATGTTGAGTTTTAAGCCAGCTCTTTAACTCTCCTCTTTCACTTTCATCAAGAGGCTCTTTAGTTCCTCTTCACTTTCTGCCAAAAAGGTGGTATCATCTGCATATCTGAGGTTATTGATATTTCTCCCTGCCATCTTGATTCCAGCTTGTGCTTCATCCATCCTGGCATTTTGGGTGATGTACTATGTGTATAAGTTAAATAAACAGGATGACAATACACAGTATTGACCTATTCTTTCCCAATTTGGAACCAGTCCATTGTTCCATGTATGGTTCTAACTGTTGCCCCTTGACCTGCATACAGATTTCTCAGGAGGCAGGTCAGGTGGTCTGGTATTCCTATCTCTTGAAGAATTTTCCAAAGTTTGTTGTGATCTATCCAGTCAAAGGCTTTGGCATAGTCAATAAAGCAGAAATAGATGTTTTTCTAGAACTTTCTTGCTTTTTTGATGATCCAATTGGTGTTGGCAATTTGATCTCTGGCTCCTCTGTCTTTTCTAAGTCCAGCTTGAACATCTGGAAGTTCTCAGTTCACATACTGTTGAAGCCTGGCTTGGAGAATTTTGTGCATTACTTTGCTAGCGTATGAGATGAATGCAATTGTGTGGTAGTTTGAGCATTCTTTGATATTGCCTCTTTTTGAGATTGGATTGAATACTGCCCTTTTCCAGTCCTGTGGCCACTGCTGAGTTTTTAAAATTTGTTGGCATACTGAGTGTAGCACTTTCACAGCATCCTCTCAGGATTTGAAATAGCTCAACTGGAATCCTATTACCTCCACTAGCTTTGTTCATAGTGATGCTTCCTAAGACCCACTTGACTTCACATTCCAGGATGTGTGGTTCTAGGTGAGTGATCACACCATTGTGATTATCTGTGTCCTTAAGATTTTTTTTGTATAGTTCTTCTATGTATTGTTGTCCCTCTTCTTAATATCTTCTGCTTCTGTTAGGTGCATACCATTTCTGTCTTTTATTGTGTTCATCTTTGCATGAAATGTTCCCTTGGTATCTCTAATTTTCTTAAAGTGATCTCTAGTCTTTCCCATTCTATTGTTTTTCTCTATTTCTGTGCATTAATCACTGAGAAAGGCTTTCTTATCTCTCTTGCTATTCTTTGGAACTCTGCATTCAAATGGGTATATCTTTCCTTTTCTCCTTTGCCTTTAGCTTCTCTTCTTTTCTCAGCTATTTTTAAGGCCTCCTTAGACAACTATTTTGCCTTTTTGCATTTCTTTTTCTTGGGGATGGTCTTGAGCACAAGCTCCTGTACAATGTTACAAATCTCCATCTCCATAGTTCTTCAGGCACTCAGTTTATCAAATCTTCTTTAAAAGCTGCCCAAATTATCAAGTTCTGTTTTCTTTTTGTTTATCAATTCTTCTTTCAATTTATCTCTTTTTGCATCTACTTATAAGCTGTAAAGAGAAATAAGACCATACCCTCAACACTTTCTTAGAAGTATACTCAACTAAATGTTTAATTTCATTACTTTCTGCATAATTTAGGATGCAATTCATTCATACTTTCTGCCCCTATAAAACAGGGATCTCTTTTCTTCCAGCTTCTAAGGAAATGTTCCTCATTTTTCCTAAACCTTCACTAGTGCTCTTAGTACCCATATTCCTACCAATGATTTATGGTGCTGTAAAAATACAAAATAGGTATTCTCTAGCATGTTTCTTACTTTCCTATAAGCCCTCACTAGCAGATTCATTAATACTCATATTTATACCAACAATGTTCAAGGTAATCTAGATTTTTCTATCATGCTTCTTAAAACTCCTTCTACATTTACTCATGGCTCAATTCCAAAGTCATTTCCCTGTTTTAACTATTTATTCTATCAGGACTTCCCTGGCAATCCAGTGGGTAAGATTCTCTGTTTCCAGTGCCAGGGGTGTGAGTTTCATCTCTGGTTGAGGGAGTAAGATTCCACATGCTACCTGAAACAGCCGAAAATTGGGGGGTAGAGGAGTATATATTCTATCTATCTATCATCTATCTGCTTTCCAGGTACCAAAAATCTGTGTTATTTTCCTGTTTCTGTTTAACGAGTTATCATAAGCTTAGTAGTTAGTGACAATTTATTATCCTGTTGCTTCTTATCTCTGTTTATAGTAAGACATATTTAGTAAGATAATATCAAATGCATCATCTTACTACTCTGAAAAACAGAAGCCAAATGTGAAAATATGGGACTAAAATCAAGGTTATCTCAAAGCTGCATCCCTTTTGAAGGTTCTACGTGAGAATTTATTTCATCCCTTTTCCAGTTTCTAGAGCCTGTTCTCATTCTTTGACCCATAGTTGTATCACTATGACCTTAGTGTCTTTAGTTCCATATTCTTTTTCCAATTCTTCTACTTCCTTTTTTTCCTTACACAGTCCTTTGTGATTACATTGGACCTGCTTGGATAATAATTACTTTATCTCAAAATTATTGTTTTAATTATATGTGCAAAGTCCCTAATTGTATATAAGACAGCATACTCACTAATTCAGGGAACTATAATATAAATATCTTTAGAGGGTCATTATTCTGCCTGGCACATTGATTTATATCATTTTCCTACTCTGTAAAGAACTTTAAAAAAAAAAAAAAAAAAACCTTTCTTAAGGGGAGTTCTGCCAGTTATGACTTTCTTCAGTTTTTACTTTTAATTTTTTCTGAAATAATACCTATTTCCTCTTTACTCTTGAAGGATAATTTCACTTGACATAAAAATATAGTTCGGTGGGTTTTTTTCTTTTTCTTTGCATACTTTAAAAAAATTTAATCTGCTTTCTCCTTGACTACATGGTTTCTGTTAAGAAGTCAACTGTAATTTGTGTTCTTCTTCCTCTATAGGCAGAGTTTTATTTTTCTCTCTTCTTTAAATATTTTGTCTTTGTTCTTTGTTGCTTGAATATGCTATTTCCACATGTATGTTTGCTCTGCTTTGTATTTTCTGTGCTTCTTGGATCTGTGGTTTGATGTTTATCATTAACTTTGGAAAATTCTTGGCCATTGTTACTTCAAATATTTCTAGTACTCCATTCTTTATTTTTCTCTGGTATTTTGCTTGTGTGTATGCTACATTTTAAAAAATTTCTCACAGTTCTTGAATGTTCTTTTTTTTTTTGCCAACTTGAATCTTAGTTTATGAAATTTCTGTTGACATATCTTCAAACTTATTGACTGGTTCTTCCATGTCCAGTCTACTCTTGAGTTCACCAAAAGAATTATTTGTGTTATATAGTTTATAATTTCTTTCCCTTTCCTTTGATTCTGTCTTATAGCTTTTATCATTCTGCTTATGTTACCCATTTTTTTCTGCATAGTCTACATTTCCCATCACCTCTTAAAGTATTAATCATAGCAATTTAAAATTTATTGTATAATCCCCAAATCTGTGTATTCTATGAGTCTGAAACTGTTGCTTGCTTTATCTCTTAAAATTGGGATTTTTTCTATATTTAGGGTTTCTTGTAATTTTGTTTTTATAGCTAGGATGATGTATGGGATATAGGACCTGAGTTAAAATAAGTAATTAAGGTGAAGTTTTATAGTAAATGATTAGGATTGAGTCTTTGTTTAATACTTACTCTAGCTATAGATGCCAAAGACTTCAAATTCACCCAGTGACTATTTTGTCTCATCTGTTGTCTTCATTTCAGTTCAGTTCAGTTCAGTCGCTCAGTCGTGTCCGACTCTTTGCGATTCCATGAACCACAGCGTGCCAGGCTTCCCTGTCCATCACCAACTTCTGGAGTTCACTCAAACTCATGTCCATGGCGTTGGTGATGTCATTCAGCCATCTCATCTTATGTCGTCCCCTTCTCCTACTGCCCCCAGTCCCTCCCAGTATCAGGGTCTTTTCCAATGAGTCAACTCTTCGCATGAGGTGGCCAAAGTATTGGCGTTTCAGCTTCAGCATCAGTCCTTCCAATGAACACCCAGGACTGATCTCCTTTAGGATGGACTGGTTGGATCTCCTTGCAGTCCAAGGGACTCTCTAGCATCTTCTCCAATACCACAGTTCAAAAGCATCAATTCTTCAGTGCTCAGCTTTCTTCACAGTCCAACACTCACATCCATACATGAGCACTGGAAAAACCATAGCCTTAACTAGACAGAACTTTGTTGGCAAAATAATATCTCTGCTTTTCAATATGCTATCTAGGTTGGTCATAACTTTCCTTCTAAGGAGTAAGCATCTTTTAATTTCATGGCTGCAATTGCCATCTGCAGTGATTTTGGAGCCCCCATAAATAAAGTCTGATACTATTGTCTTAAGTTTTCACTAAGAAATCCTCCTCTGATAGAGCCTATGTCTTTTAGCTCTTTTACTTATCAGTTCAGTTCAGTTCAGTTCAGTTGCTCAGTCGTGTCCAACTCTTTGTGACCCCATGAATCACAGCACGGCAGGCCTCCCTGTCCATCTTTCACTTATAATTCTCCATTATTATGCTGTTTTTGTACATATAAGGTACGGGAGATGGGAAACTTTCTATTATCTTTTGATACATCTTAGTTTTTTAGTGGGCTGAGACAATGTCCCTAAGCTATAACCCTTACTAGTGTTTCTTAGTTGTATTCCCTCTTAAGGGGGACAGGATGGGTAAACAGATTGGAAATGAAAAAAAAAAAGTCATTTTCCCAGATGGTATAAGTCTGTGGGTAAAGTGTTTTTCTTGCTCTATGACTAGAGCTACCAAGGACTCTTTCTTGACTCTTCAATGTGAGAACAAAGTGAAGCTCGTATCAATCTTCCTAAGACTCCTCAGGAATTTCTCATTCATCCCATATCCAGATTTCAACAATTTGTCAAAAGTATTATTTAGACTTTCGTACCAGTTTATGGCTCCAGTGGCTTCTGTCCCATGTAAGTAGATCTCTGCTATTGATTCTCTGCATTTGTCTCTCTCTCCAGATGTCAGGGATAATTTGATGACTCCAAAAAAAAGTAATTTATTTTCAGTTTATCCAACTTTTTGTTTTCATAATGGGGGAAGTGAACAGAAATGAAATGTTTCAGAATATAGACTAGACTGGCATTGATATATTTAAACAATTAGAGCACAGGCTGTAATGGATTTAGTAATTTGAAAATGTACTCTAGGGGGGAATTTTTATTGTTTATATCTTTCTCTAGGGCAAAATAAATAATTCTTTGGCAGAATTTTGATCTAACTTCATTTGTCAGGCAGTTCTACAGTGGGAGGATTTTTTAAATGTGTTTTTATATATTTGATGCATATTTTGATAAATATTCCTGAAGGAAATGGAAAGAGAGAGAGAAAGATCCTAATTAGTAGAAAGGAAATCTCTCTCAGAAATGTATGCAATTAAAATAATGTGTAAGTGAGCTGTTATAGCACTGATCACTAGGTATCCAGGAATATTTTCTTCACTTTGACCATAGTCCAAATTCTCAACTGAAGACACTACTATCTCCAGTTAGGTTTTCCTCTTATTCTACAGGCTTTTTAGGCTACAGGAGTGTGGCTAAAATAGCCACTGTTATTCCTTAAATGACTTATTAAGGAGATGTCTAACATGGCTCAGATAAGTTGGAAAAAGTATGAGCAAAAATGTGTCTATCTTATTCAGAGCAACTAAAATGCCTTAAGAAAGACCACATTAAATATGGACTAAGCATGGAAAGTATGCAAAACTACCAGAGCAAAAATAAAGACGGACATAAAATACAGAAAAGACAGAATTCATTCTAGAAGAAAATACAAGTGAAAAAGAAGAAAGTTTCCCACAGATGTTTCAGGCCATAGAAAAACTTAAAGAGCATAAGTTTTTAATGAGAGAAGACATAAAATATGAGATAATTAAAAGTGTGAATGAGCTGAAAAGAGAGATTGTAAATTAAGTGTATAGAAGATCAAATTATACCATTACAGGGCTAGTTAAATAGAAATTCCGTGGAACAGATTAGACAGTGTGGGAAAATAAAATTAGCAACAGAAGAAAGCCATGAAATAGTCCCAGTAAATGAAGGACAAAAAGATAAAATAATTAAAAAGAAGTTAATATCCATGGTGTATAGGAAATGTTCATCCAAGATAGAGACAAATGGTGAGACCAGAGTGAAAGCCTATCAAATTAAAATTTAAAATTATATGTAATAGTAGAATACATTTCTGAAATTAAAAATAATACTCCCAGATAAAAAGCACACTCTTTTCAAAAAGTTTATTAGAAGAACAATTTCACGACATTCTGGTAAAGTGATTATCAAGGGTAAAGAAAAAATTCATTAGGTATCCAAGAACTTACACAGGGAATAGATCTGGTTGGACTCAAAAACATCCGTGGAAAAATGAAGTGCCAGAAGATAATAGAACAATATTTACAAAATTCTAAGGGAAAAGTATGTCTTGAGAATCTTATAACAAAAGAAGTCCGGACTCTCAGTCATGTCCAACTCTTTTCGACCCCATGGACTGCAGCGCACCAGGCTTTCCTGTCCATCACCAACTCCCGGAGTCCACCCAAGCCCATGTCCATTGTGTCAGTGACGCCATCCAATCATCTCATCTTCTGTCGTCCTCTTCTCTTCCTGCCCTCAATCTTTCCCAGCATCAGGGTCTTTTCCGAGGAGTCAGCTGTTTGCATCAGGTGGCCAAAGTATTGGAGTTTCAGCTTCAACATCAGTCCTTCCAATGTATATTCAGGACTGATTTCCTTTAGGATGGACTGGTTGGATCTCCTTGCAGTCCAAGGGACTCTCAAGAGTCTTCTCCAACGCCACAGTTCAAAAGCATGAATTCTTCTGCACTCAGCTTTGTTTATAGTCTAACTCTTATATCCATACATGACTACTGGAAAAACCATAGCTAAGACTAGGTGGACTTTTGTTGGCAAAGTAATGTCTCTGCCTTTTAATATGCTGTCTAGGTTGGTCATAGCTTTTCTTCCAAGGAACAAGTGTCTTTTATTTTCATGGCTGCAGTCACCATCTGCAGTGATTTGGAGCCCCCCAAAATAATGACAGTAGCTTGTTTGGTTTTTCTGTCCACAAAATTCCCCAGGCAAGAATACTGGAGTGGGTTGCCATTCCCTCCTCCAGGGGATGTTCCCGACTCAGGAATTGAACCCTCATCTTTACAAAATGGTAAAATTGGCATAATTAATTATGCAAAAAACTCAGAGAATATCTTATCCCTCAGCCATCTTAGAATGAAATTTTGTAGGAGACAAATGAAGAAAACATTGTAAAAGAATTGAATAATGAATGAGAAGAAAATCCAGAAACGAGGGGATATATGTATGTGTATAACTGATTCAGTTTTCTATATGGTAGAAATCAACACAACATTGTAAAGAAACTATATTCCAATAAAAAATAAGATAGGGAAAAACCTGAAAAAAAAAAAAAAGAACTGAATGGTGAACATTGAATCCATGTATACAAAATATGGAGTAAATAGTGTGAGAAATATTTTTTAAAATAGCAATTTAATCAATCAGCAAAAAAGTAATATATTAAAAAAGAATAATAGTTGTTAACTTTTATATTAACATTCTATAATACAATGGTAAATTTTCTTAATGCATAGTTTGTAATATAAAATTTTAAAATAATTCAATTTTTTGTTTAAAATACAGGGATTTATTATCTGAAGAAAGGCAATTTCATGATATGAACATCACTTAATTCTATGAAATATAGAATGTTAATGAAACTTATTAGAACATCTTACTGTTTAGGGAAAACATCTTGCACATACTAACCCTGTATAAAGACTGAAAGTTTCTTCGATGGTTTAGAAAAGCCAGAGACAAAGCTCTTAAAAATACTGAAAGTTATTTGGCAAGCATCTTACCCACAGGGCTAGGCATTAATTTAGTGGTTATTTATTTAGAGCCCAAAGATGCAAGGTGCTATGCTAAGCATTTTGACATCCTGTCCTTAAGTCCCGAAGTTCACTTTGGACTATAGGACTTCTTACATAAATAGTTTCAAACCAAGGCATTTTGTTCAGTTTCTTAAAGTTAGCCTAGGAAGCAGTTATAGTGAAATGCCTGCAGTGTCTGAAATGACTTTTTTGGTGTAGTGGTTTGGCCAAACATTGTAGAAAAGTGGAACTTGAGTTGCACTTGGATGAACTGTTGGGTTTGGAGAGGCAGAAATGAGGGTGGAGTATTAGAAATTTGGAAGACAGTATAGTAAAGGTACAATGGAAGAAAAATAACTAAGTTCATTAAAGGACTAGAGTAGAACAGTGGAAAAGTAGGTGGAATTGGGTCTAATTGTCAAGAGCCTTGAGAGACTGTGAAATAATTTGGACTTTCTAGAATTGGCAGTATGGTCTTTGCATAGTTTAAGTGTGTATAAAGGATCAAAAGAAGATAATGATTTTGTTAAGATTAATCTACTGGTAGTTGAAGCAGCTGTTAAATAACTTTATTAATTAATTCACAATCTGATTGTAACCATTTCTATGAAACAAAGATTGTCTTCCACCATTCACTGGATTTCCCATGAAAGAAACACAGACTTGATTTTTCTTTCTTTCTTTCATTATTCTGAGGGGGTACATAAATGTTTAAATTTTATTGTCAAATTATTGAGAATTTATTTATTTATTTTTTTGGCCATGTGGTTGGTGAGGATCCCAGTTCCCTGAATCTGGGCCACAACAGTGAAAGCACTAAATTCTAACCACTATACCACCAGGGAACACTCCCCATTATTTTTATAATTCAAAAGTTCTTTTCCATCTTTGAATTAGTAAAGTATTCACTTACAGTTTTTCTGTTTCTGGTTATTTCTAATTAAACTAATAGTTCTCTAATCTATTAGGAATATGCTTTGTTAAAATTTTCAGATGAGGATATATTTTCATAGCTACTGTAACATACTTAGTGAATATTTCTACTTTTTCATATATACGTATGATATATTTATATTATTTATTACAAATATTTATGTGGAAAGATGTATTTCAGGGACATATCTTTCTTTCCATCTATCTTCTTGACCTCTCTATGTTGTGTATTCTATTTCTCCACCATGTTCAGTTCAGTTCAGTCACTCAGTCATGTCCGACTCTTTGTGACCCCATGAATTGCAGCACGCCAGGCCTCTCTGTCCATCACCAACTCCCGGATTTCACTTAAACTCACGTCCATCGAGTTGGTGATGCCATCCAGCCATCTCATCCTCTGTCGTCCCCTTCTCCTCCTGCACCCAATCCCTCCCAGCATCAGAGACTTTTCCAATGAGTCAACTCTTCGCATGAGGTGGCCAAAGTACTGGAGTTTCAGCTTTAGCATCATTCCTTCCAATGAACACCCAGGACTGATCTCCTTTAGGATGGACTGGTTGGATCTCTTTGCAGTCCAAGGGACTCTCAAGAGTCTTCTCCAACACCTCAGTTCAAAAGCATCAATTCTTCGGTGCTCAGCTTTCTTCACAGTCCAACTCTCACATCCATACATGACTACTGGAAAAATCATAACCTTGACTAGACAGACCTTTGTTGACAAAGTAATGTCCTTGCTTTAGAATATGCCATCTAGGTTGGTCATAACTTTCCTTTCAAGAAGTAAGCATCTTTTAAATTCATGGTTGCTAAAGCATAATTACAGCTTTATTGTCTCTATGCTTACATACATTTACATACCCTTAGTGGGATTCATGGACCAGTAGCGTCAGCATCTCCTGAGAGCTTACTGAAAAATGGACCCTTGGATCCCAGCCTGAACAACTGAATTAAAACTCTGCATTTAAAAAAAGGCCCCTGTATTGCTGATCCTGTTTGTAATGCCAATTGTCTTGCCGTTCACACTGTTTGCTGAACGTAGGGTAGACGAGGAACTAACAGGGAAGCTGGAAGTAAGTCAGGAGGAGCCAAAGGCACTGCAGACCCCTTTATTCTCCCCTTGCTGGCATGACGGCCATAACAGACTCTCCTGGCTGATGCAGCAGCCGTAGCAGCAACCACAACATAACCGTAATGTAGCCACAGCATAACCGCATATAACATGACCATGATGCCACTCCAGTGTGGCCCCAGTGCAGCAGCAGCCAGGACTTTCATGGCGAAGCTCACACAGGCGTACCGCACAAAGTAGCCCACGACCAAGTGAGTGCCTCCTGGTGCACATGTGCAGTGTTCTAAGTGATCTCAGCTGTTCCATAATTATTATTTAGAAAATGTGGGGCAAGAGCCAGAGGCCATTAGAGGGGAGAGAGACTGACCACACCATCTTGGCTAATTTGCTCTTTCCCCACAGCCCTCCAAAGATCTGAGTGATCTTAAAATTTGAAAAGCCCTACTTAACTAGACTACAGCTCATTGAGGGAAAAAATTGTTTATCTTATTCATCATAATATCTTCATCTCCTTGGACAATGCCTGGCATACAGTGTTTGCTCAGTAAGCATTTGAGTAAATAAATGAATTAAGCATTTGAGTAAATAAATGAATTAAGCATTTGAGTAAATAAATGAATTAGGTAGTTTAATAATATCAATAAAGAAGGTATCTGTGAACTATTACCAAGAACATAAGTAAGTAAATAAGTAAAGTCGCTCAGTCGTGTCCGACTCTTTGCGACCCCATGAACTGTAGCCTACCAGGCTTCTCCCTCCGTGGGATTTTCCAGGCAAGAGTACTGGAGTGGGTTGCCATTTCTATTTAAGGAAGTGAACACAATTTTGGGTAGTTTTTATGAATGCTTATTGTGCTGGTGGAAAAAAAAAAAGGCATGGATTGCAAGAGCTTCATCTTTTGAAATTTTGTATAGCATGATTCATAGGTATTTATTCTTACCATAGCACAAAATTTCACCTGATAGCACTAATTTGCTTCAGCTGTGTCCGACTCTTTGTGACCCTATGGCCTGTAGTCTGCTGGGTTCCTTTGTCCATGGAATTTTCTAGGCAAGAATTTGGAGTGCGTTGCCATGCCCTCCTCCAGGGTATCTTCACAACTCAGAGATCTAATCCATGTCTCATATGTCTCCTGCATTAGTTGGTGGGTTCTTTATCACTGGTGCCACATTGGAACATTCAACCTGTCTACACATAAAGGTTGAGTTTACTTCTATTTTTCCCAAGGCATGAAAAACTATGGAAATCTTTCCTTAAATTTCTTCAGGAACCTTCCATTTCTGATGATGCATTCATTCTCTATATTCTTTTTATTTTTTAAATTTTTTTAATGAAAGATAATTGCTTTACAAAATTTTGTTGTTTTCTGTCAAACTTCAATATGAATCAACCATAGGTACACATATATCCCCTCCCTTGTAAACCTCCCTCCCATCTCCCCCCATCCCACCCCTCTAGGTTGATACAGAGCCCCTGTTTGATACATTCTCTGTATTCTTATAGTCATTGTCCTCATTTCTTCTGCCCCCCTCACACCTTAGTTTATTTCTTACATTATCCTCTCAAAGACAGGGACGCTTTCTAATTATTTTTGAAACTTCAGACTGAGAATAGCTATGTATTAATTTATTTCATTATTATAAGAAAATTATTATTCATTTTATAAAGATTATAAGAGAATATATAGATATTTTTATTTTCCCAATTTGATCATTGTTAGATGGTGACTGCAGCCATGAAGTTAAAAGATGCTTACTCCTTGTAAGGAAAGTCATGACCAACCTCAGTTCAGCTCAGTTCAGTTCAGTCACTCAGCCATGTCTGACTCTTTGTGAGCCCATGAATTACAGCACGCCAGGCCTCCCTGTCCATCACCAACTCTCAGAGTTCACTCAAACTCATGTCCATTCAGTCAGTGATGCTATTTAGCCATCTCATCCTCTGTCGTCCCCTTCTCCTCCTGCCCCCAATCCTTCCCAGCATCAGAGTCTTTTCCAATAAGTAACTCTTTGCATGAGGTGACCAAAGTATTGGAGTTTCAGCTATAGCATCAGTCCTTCCAATGAACACCCAGGACTGATCTCTTTTAGAATGGACTGGTTGGATCTCTTTGCAGTCCAAGGGGCTCTCAAGAGTCTTCTCCAACACCACAGTTCAAAAGCATCAGTTCTTCCTAGACAGCATATTAAAAAGCAGAGACATTATTTTGTCAACAAAGGTCCGTCTAGTCAAGGCTTTGGTTTTTCTAGTGGTCATGTATGAATGTGAGGGTTGGACTATAAAGAAAACTGAGCACTGAAGAATTGATGCTTTTGAACTGTGGTGTTGGAAAAGACTCTTGAGAGTCCCTTGAACTGAAAGGAGATCCAACCAGTGCATCCTAAAGCAGATCAGTCCTGGGTGTTCACTGGAAGGATTGATGTTGAAGCTGAAACTCCAATACTTTGGCCACCTGATGTGAAGAGCTGACTCATTGGAAAAGACTCTGATGCTGGGAAAGATTGAGGGCAGGAGGAGAAGGGGATGAGAGAGGATGAGATGGTTGGATGGCATCACTGACTCAATGGACATAGGTTTGGGTGGACTCCAGGAGTTGGTGATGGACAGGGAGGCCTGGCGTGCTGCAGTTCATGGGGTCGCAAAGAGTCAGACACGACTGAGTGACTGAACTGAACTGAACTGATGCTATTATCGGAACATGATTTGATTATTCAGTTTCTTACTACACAAAAGCATAAACTCTCACCACATTTATTTTGTTCCTATGGTTATTGCAATAGTCATGAAAACTAAAGAATGTAAGGAAATGTATTTACAGAACTTAAAAAATTACAAAAACTTCACACGTCTTTCATCACTTGATCATCAAACTCACCAATAACTAATAAGCCGTGGAGATAAGACTGAATTTTCAGCTTCAGACTCAAAATGTTGAAACATTTTCATTTCATAATGAGATAAGTTATACCATGCTTAAATTAGAGGGTTAAATGGTTTCTTTATAGAAAGAGTTCTGGAAACAACATGAAACAAGAAAACAATGCTTAGTTCTTCTGGGAAGTGTATTATGTTGTTGTAAAACAATGACAATAAATATTTTTGAAGATAAACAATCAGCTTAGAGATAAATCATCTTCTTGGGGCTTCCCTGGTGAGTCAGTAAAGAATCTACCTGCCACTGAAGGAGGCATGAGTTCAGTCCCTGGTCCAGGAAGACCCCACATGCTGCGGAGCAGCTAAGCCCGTGCACCGCAACTACTGAACCTGTGTTCTAGAGCCCAGGAGCCACAGCTACTGAATCTCCTGAGCCCCAGAGCCCATGCTCTGCAGCAAGAGAAGCTGCCACAATGAGAAGCCTGCACACCACAACCAGAGAGTAGCCCTCTCTCCCCGAAACTAGAGAAAAGCCCATGCAGCGATGAAGACCTAGTAGAGTTAAAAATAAATAAAAAATCTAACACATTTAATATAGTCTAATGGCAATGGCACCCCACTCCAGTACTCTTGCCTGGAAAATCCCATGGACAGAGGAGCCTAGTAGGCTGCGGTCCATGGGGTTGCTAAGAGTCGGACACGACAGAGCAACTTCACTTTCACTTTTCACTTTCATGCATTGGAGGAGGAAATGGCAACCCACTCCAGTGTTCTTGCCTGGAGAATCCCAGGGACGGGGGAGTCTGGTGGGCTGCCATCTATGGGGTCGCACAGAGTCGGACTCAACTGAAGCGACTTAGCAGCAGCAGCAGCAGCAATAGGTCCGAGGTTAGGCTCCTGTATTTCATGGACTCAAAGATATCATCATTTATAATACTTATTTTAATATTAAATTTGATAGCAGCACCACTTCACTGAACACCAAACTTTTAAGATGCATTCCACTTTCAGAGAGGCTTCCCTAGTGGCTCAGATGGTAAAGAATCTGCCTGCAGTGCAGGGGACCTTGCTTTCATCCCTGGGTCAGGAAGATTCCCTGGAGAAGAGCATGGCAACCCATTCCAGTATTCCTGACTGGAGAATTCCATGGACAGAGGAGCCTGGCGGGATATAGTCCATGAAACACAGCAGTTTTATGAAAGAGGAAATGCAGTTTTTATTCTGCTACTGGCATGAAAGTGACTAAGCCAACCAGGGACATTTGCTCTTTGTAAAGTATCTGCTCCCCATTTATCCATTTCAGTGTATCATTTAGAAAGCACCACCAGTGCTCAATAAAGGCATCAACTGAAACCAACATCCTGGCAACACAAATTGATTCCTTATGTGGAAAAAAAAAAAAAAATCCCTACACTAATGATGGACAATGTAATACCTTAGTTACTTCCTGGAAGTTACTTCCCTGGAACCTAAAGTAAATCTAATCAGGCTCTGGTTCACTGTTCAATATGACTCAAGGTTTTACTGTATCATTTTGTCATCAGATGAATAAATTACTTAGAAGCAATTAACATCAGTGACAGGATCTTAATGATTACTCTCTCAGTTGAGAGGTTTTCTGCTCCAAGTCATCAAATAAACAACCCAAGGTAGACATTCATTATATCAGAGAACACAAAGTACAGATGCAGGGTGGGTCTAAGTTTGGTTCAGCACCTTGTTGGTGTGATCCATATCCTGGGTGCTTTCCATTGCTGCACTTTGCTGCAGGCCTATCAGCCCTGGGCAGGTGCCTGTTTCCAAAATGGCCACAGCCGTTCAAGGCTCAGCAGGGATGCATGGTGGTGAGGCCCTCTGAAGGAGACAAAGAGAATGTTCACCTTTTACTAAAGCAGAAAATCTACTGATACAGTCTCAGCCTTCACCCTGAAGATATTCTTTTTTTTTTTTTTCCTTAAGAGTAATTAGTTTTGTTGATTTGACAGTCCTTTATGATCACGAGCTATGAAGTTCAGGAAATTATTAAAATATGTTAAGAAAAGTAAACATTTTTTGCTCTCATATCTAATGTCTCACAGTAAACTGTCTCTGCAAATAATTTGTGAAGTGCTAGTATAACCTCTCAAAGCATGTCTAATTTCATCTATGAAGTGGAGAAGGTATAAATGATAAAGTACTCAAAAAAGAATTAATAGTTAGTGAAGGAATGCCAAAATTCTTTTTCTCCCCATGACTTCTATCACAGTGATATTAATTGAAGAATGTTTATATATAATCATATTGATGCAGAAGGCAGTTTCATGTTTCTTTTCCTCCCTCCCTTTCTCCCTCCCTTCCTTCCTCCGTTCCTTTTTTCCTCTCTCCCTCCCTCCGTTTCTCTTTCTTTCTTTCTTTTTTTTTGCCATTTAAGATAATATTGACAAGTCTGAGGAACTAGGACATAAGGCATTTATTGGCGGACACTTTTTGGCCTACCACACACTGATTCACTCATTCAGTTATTTATTCATGCATTTAACAAACATTTAATGAATAATTACAGTGGTTCAGGCGTTGCTCTGATGCTTGAGATATAACACTGAAGCAAATGTGCAGTTTTTGCATTCTTGGAGTTTGCATACTAGCATCAAGGTTAGTAACATTTTTCATAAAGGATCAAACAGTAAATATTATTTGAAGACCATATAGATCTCTCTGTTGGAAGTATTGAACTCTGCTATTGTAAGCAGGGAAAGAACTCCCAAATTCAGAAATGAATAGTGTATGCGTATTCCAATAAAGATGAGTCCTTTCAATGTTTACTTGAAACTATCAAAACATTGTTAATTGGCTATACCCCAACACTCTGGGAGATGGTGAAGGACAGGGAGGTCTGGCATGCTGTAGTCCATGGGGTCACAAAGAGTCAGACACAAGTGAGCGACTGAACAACAAAACCTCAGCACAAAATAAAAAGTAAGGCTGATTCATATTGATGTATGGCAGGAACCAATACAATATTGTAAAGCAATTGTCCTCCAATTAAAAATAGATAAATAAAGCTTTACATTTACTATGATGAACCTAAACAATGTATTAAAAAGCAAAGACATTGTTTTGCTGACAAAGATATGTATAGTCAAAGCTTTGGGTTTTCCAGTAGTCATATATGGGTGTGAGAATTGGACCATAAAGAAGGCTGAATGCTGAAGAATTGATGCTTTCAAATTGTGGTGCTGGAGAAGACTCTTGAGAGTCCCTTGGACAGCTGCTGCTAAGTCACTTCAGTCGTGTCCGACTATGTGCGACTCCATAGACAGTAGCCCACCAGGCTCCCCTGTCCCGGGGATTTTCCAGGCAAGAACACTGGAATGGGTTATCATTTCCTTCTCCAATGCATGAAAGTGAAAGCGAAGGTGAAGTTGCTCAGTTGTGTCCGACCCTCAGTGACCCCATGGACTGTAGCCTTCCAGGTTCCTCCGTCCATGGGATTTTCCAGGCAAAAGTACTGGAGTGGGGTGCTGATCTAATCAGTCAATCCTAAGGGAAATAAACTCTGAATACTCATTGCAAGGACTGTTGTTGAAGCTGAAGCTCCAATACTTTGGCTACCTTATGGGAAAAGCTGACACACTGAAAACAACTGAGGCTGGGAAAGATTGAAGGCAAAAGGAGAAGAGGGCAACAGAGGATGAGCTGGTTGGATGACATCACTGATTCAATGGACATGAACTTGGGTGAACTCTGTCCTGGAGATAGTGAAGGACAGGGAAGCCTGGCATGCTCCATGGGGTTGCAAAGAGTCAGACACGACTTAGTCACTGGACAATAACAACAGTGCTTGAATAAAACTATTCAATAATGAAAAAAAGTTCAAAAAAGGAAAAATAAAATCAAAAAATAAAAAATGATTATATAGATATATATGCCTTATATATTTGCATATATGTATATATTTGCATATATGCATGTATATATGCACAAAAATACAAAGCATGCTAGATTTCTCCCATAGGTTGTCATTTGCTGACCCTTGTTCCAGACAGATAACATGGGGGCAAACAGTACATAAATACAAAATAGGTCAGATTGTGATAGTGATAAGTGATAGAAGCAAAGCATATTCAGAGGAATGGGAAGTTCTAAAGGGAAGGACGTTGTTAACTACCGTAACAGATCAATTGCAAAATAGCAGGGGTTTCATAAATAGATGTTTCTCAGGGTTTATATGAAGTTCAATACTGAGAGTTCTGATCAGTGGGAAGTCTTCCATTTGGTCATTCAGGAACCCAATCTCTTGCTCCCTGGCATCTTGCCCTCTGGAGAACTTTAGAATTCTCTATATAAAGTTGGTAGTTGAGGACAGGGAGTCAAGGGCATACACAGAAACTTTAATCCAACAGGACTGGAAGGGTTGATCAATTCCACTCAAATTACATACACTTACATCCCTACAACTCAATTTCCTGACCTCACTTAAGTATAAGAAAAGCAAAAAATATAGTAGAGCTAGGTGTCCAGGAGCACAAAAATAAGCAAACAAAAAAGATTGATAACCAGTTAGCAGTATTTGACTTAGAGGGTGTTGAAGTTTTAAATAGGGTGTGTGTAGGGGTGCTCAGTCGTGTTTGATTCTTTATGACCCCATGGACTGCAGCCCATCGGTCTCTTCTGTCCATGAAATTTTCCAGGAAAGAATACTGGAGGGGGCTGCCATTTACTCCTCCAGGAGATAAAGTGAGATTCAGGTAGTGCCACAGTCAGATGTTTTCTATTGAGGTATAGTTGATTTATAAAGTTTTATCAGTTTCAAGTGTGTATATGTGTGTGTGTATGTGTATGTATTCCTTTTTAAATTATTTTCCCATAGAGCTTATTACAGAATATTTGGTTGAGTTCCCTATGCTATACAGTCAATCCTTTTTGTTTGTCTGTTTTATATATAGTATTGTGTATCTTTTAATCCCAAACAATTTATCTCTGCTTTCCACTTTCCCCTTTGGTAGCTCTGTTTTTCTTTTTAATATAAATAAATTTATTTACAAAACAGAAATAGACCCACAGCAATTGTCAGACCCACATCCAGTGACAAGTATCATCTTCCTCAGTCAGCAGATTTATATCAAAAGGGGACAGGGTCTACCTTTCATTGAAAAGTGATAATTTTGGCTCTTTTACTGAGAAATGATGTGAAGGGGAGTGAAAACAGAGTATTGTAATATTTTCCTAAAGTATTACCTGCTTTCGTAAATCAGGTAAAAGGTGATGATATCTTGGAACAGATAGTTTTGGTGCTGCGCTGTGAGAGAAAAGGATAAATCAAGAGAAAGCATTCAATTATCCACAACAACATAAGGAATAGAGAGTTTGCTGCTAACCAAGAAGAAGACCTAAAACTTTTATTGGCAGGAGGGAGACAAGGAAGACAGAACATGGAAATGAGATGTATTTTAGACATATTTAGAGTAGATATTTCAACCTGAAAATATAACTTGGGAAAGCAGCAGCATGTACATGATGATAGAAGACTAGATGATTCCAGTAGGGTAGTAAGTGTTTTAAAAGAAAATATATTGATGGACTGAGTTCTCAGCACCCAGAATCCGGAGGCTGGAGAGTTAAAGAAGATCAAACAAAGAAATCTGAACACAATCTTTGGAGAGTAGGAGAAGAATCAAGAAATCTGCATCCAAGAAATGAGTTATAAAACATGTTTCAAGAAAGAGATAGTGTTAGTTAATTCCAACATCGCTGTGAGATAAGTAAGATGACTGGGGGCTAACCTCAGTTTAGCAACTCAGGGTCAATGGTGGTATTGACAGGAGATATTATTGTAAAGCCATGGAACTGAGAGCCTTTTAGAATCAGATAAAGAAGAGAATTGTGAACAAGATACAGTTTGAAGAACTTTAAAATAAACAAAGTGCTTCCCTGTTGGCTCAAATGGTAGCCTTCAGTGCAGGAGACCGAGGTTTGATTCCTAGGTTAGGAAGACCCCATGGAGAAGGAAATGGCAACCCACTCAGTATTCTTGCCTAGATAATTCCATGGATAGAGGAAACTGGCAGGCTATAGTCCATGGGATTGCAAAGAGTAGGACATGCCTTTCTTTCAAGGTAAAGAAAAGATTAAAGGGAGAGAAAAGGGAAAGCGACCTTGGATCAAGAGACACTTTTTTTTTTTTTTTTTTTTGCTGTGAGCTAATATAGCTGTATATTTATAGAAGTTCTTTAAAAAAGAAATAAGTTAGTTATACATGAGTAAAGGAGGACAGATACTAGAATAGAATTAGTGGAATCAAATGAGGAGAGCTTCTCTTTGAATGCGGTGCTCGTTGCTCAGTTGTGTCAGACTCTGCCTTTGGGCTATAGCCTACCAGGCTCCTCTGTCCATGGCATTTTCAAGGCACTGCCTGGAAATAGAGTGTGCTGCCATTCCCTTCTCCAGGGGAATCCTCCTGATGCAGAGATCAGACCCCTGTCTCCTGCATCTCCTATTTGGCAGGTAGATTCTCGCTGGTGACTCAGCAGTAAAGAATCCACCTGCAATGCAAGAGACGCAGGAGACATGGGTTTGACTGCTGGGTCTGAAAGATCCTCTGGAAAAGGAAATGAAAACCCAGTATTCTTCCAGAAAAATCCCATGGACAAAGGAGCCTGGTGGCTACAGCCCAAAGGCTCACAAAGAGTTGGACACAACTGAGCAACTAAGCACATTGACACCTGGGAAGCGTTCTCTTTGGATAGAAGCATAGAAAGAATCTTTCACAGTGGCAGGAAAGAGAGCCAAGTGGGACAAACACAAATTGGAAAGAGAGACAAATTGGGACAAATACAGATACAGGTACAGTGATAGTTTTCACGGTGGAAGTTTGTACAGTTTCCTTCTGATCTTTACTATTTTCTCTGTAACACAGGAACCAAGGTCATTCAATAAAATAGATATTAGTAGGTAGGGGGAAGATGTAAGGAAAAGATTGAAAATCATTTAGGGAAGTGAAAAAAAGTAGGAGAGAAGGTAGCTTTGGTATTTGTGTTTATTGATAGCAGCCCGTTTTTTGTTCTTGGTTAGCAATTAATAGTGAAGTCAGGTGGCATGCCATGGGTTTTAACATATGTGTTTGACAAGTGTGAGAACAGACAAAAGAGTTAGATTTAACCAGGGTGGGAGTTGTGCCAGACTTCTATGACAAAGCGAGACCAAAGTAAGGGAATTGAGATCCAATATTAGGAAATGGCCAAGCATGTGTAAACATAATGTTTGTTGAATGAATGAATGAAATAGAATCCCTTGAAATATCAGTTGGTCTGGGGAGCACAGGAGAGGTGGAGGAAATTGTGAGAGAAAGAGTGAATGATTTAGAATTCATGGATTATGAGTATCAGAGACACAGGAGATATTTAAATGTGGGTGAGTGACTTATTCTTGAGGCTTTTGTCCTCAAAAGTCAAACTGCAAACTGCAATATAATTACGTGGAATCACTTCAATAACTTATGAAAAATGTTTAGCACAGTCCCTCATACGTAGTAAGCACTCACTAAGCAGTCTCTGTCACTGTTATATAGAGTGGGATATGTACTGTTTTTTCTTTAATTCCTTGTCTTAAAAAAATACTTGTTGGTATCGTATATGCCTTAGTATTTCCATATATTTTTGCCAAAACTATACTTTTATGACTAAAATAAAAAGCACCTTACTGAACTGAGAGGAAATATTAAGACAAATGGATTTCCCTGATGGCTCAGCAGCAATGCAGGAGATGCAACAGGCACCGGTGCAATTTCTGAGTTGGGAAGATTCCCTGGAGGAGGGCATGGCAATCCACTCCAGTATTCTTGCCTGCAGAATCCCACAGACAGAGGAGCCTAGCGGGCTACAGTCCATAGTATTGCGGACAGTCAGACACGACTGAAGTGACTGAGCATGCATACACATTAAATTAAATACATGATTGAGAGACTTCCAGAAAAATCAAAGATCTTTTATTATTTAAAGTCCAAATTTATATGAAACCATCTTTTAAAATGTTAGCATTCTCTACTATGTAAAGTCCTCCTAAGAGTTTCTATTCTAGGTTATATATTTTACCAACCTGTGTCTACAAATGCTATGAACTGGAGCCAACCATGGTGGCTGAAAATATCAGTTTTAGTAGAATGGATTAGATTCCATGTAATTAATACAGATCTCTGAGAGATGTGCACAATGATTAGGGTTGCACAAATACATAAAGAAGCTGTGTTCCTCAGCTTCTCCTGCTCACTTGCCATTTCTCCATCATTCATGTTTAATTAAAAGATTAGTGGATAATTTTGGGGGGGAACAAGGGAGGAAGTTCCTGTCTCCTTCTATGGTTTCAGGTAGTTGTGCTATTAAAAGCAAGAACTTCTTGCCAGAAAGACTTGGATAAAAACAGATCTCATCTTTTCATACCTGTGGCTTTTTTTTTTCCCTTTGACCTGTGTATTGAAGTTATAAATCAGTAAGAAACATGATGAGATTTACTCTATGCAACTAGGATTATAAGGAAAGCAGTGTGTGTATGTGTGTGTGTTTTCTGTATCTTTGATATATTTTTTGATATTTAAGTTATTGTGTTAATCACTCAGTCATGTCTAACTCTTTGTGACCCCATGAACTTTAGCCTGCCAGGCTCCTATGCCTGTGGGATTTTCCAGGCATAATTAAGACTACTGCAATGGATTGGCATTCCTTTCTCCAGGGGATCTTCCAGACACAGGAATCAAACCTGGGTGGCCTGCATTGCAGACAGATTTTAAATATTTGGACCACCAGGGAAGCCCATATGTATGTGTGTGTGTGTGTGTATTATATATATATATAATACATTTAATTAATTAATTTTTTTAATTCATTTTTTAAAAATTTTACTTTACAATACTCTATTGGTTTTGCCATACATTGACATGAATCCACCACAGGTGTACATGAGTTCCCAATCCTGAACCCCCACTCCCACCTCCCTCCCCATATCATCTCTCTGGATCATCTCAGTGCACCAGCCCCAAGCATCCAGTATCATGCATGGAACCTGGACTGGTGATTCGTTTCTTACATGATAGTATACATGTTTCAATGCCATTCTCCCAAATCATCCCACCCTCTCCCTCTCTCACAGAGTCCAAAAGTCTGTTCTTTACATTTGTGTCTCTTTTGCTGGCTCACATACAGGGTTATCGTTACCATCTTTCTAAATTCCATATATATGTGTTAGTATACTGTATTGGTGTTTTTCTTTCTGGCTTACTTCACTCTGTATAATTGGCTCGAGTTTCATCCATCTCATTAGAATGGATTCAAATGTATTCTTTTTAATGGCTGAGTAATACTCCATTGTGCATATGTACCACAGCTTTCTTATCCATTCGCCTGCTGGTGGACATCTAGGTTACTTCCATGTCCTGGCTATTATAAACAGTGCTGCGATGAACATTGGGGTACACATGTCTCTTTCAATTCTGGTTTCCTCGGTGTGTATGCCCAGCAGTGGGATTGCTGGGTCATAAGGCAGTTCAATTTCCAGTTTTTTAAGGAATCTCCACACTGTTCTCCATAGTGGCTGTACTAGTTTGCATTCCCACCAACAGTGTAAGAGGGTTCCCTTTTCTCCACACCCTCTCCAGCATTTATTACTTGTAGACTTTTGGATCACAGCCATTCTGATTGGTGTGAAATGGTATCTCATTGTGGTCTTGATTTGCATTTCTCTGATAATGAGTGATGTTGAGCATCTTTTCATGTGCTTGTTAGCCATCCGTATGTCTTCTTTGGAGAAATGTCTATTTAGTTCTTTGGCCCATTTTTTGATTGGGTCATTTATTTTTCTGGAATTGAGCTGCATAAGTTGCTTGTATATTTTTGAGATTAGTTCTCAGTTGCTTCATTTGCTATTAATTTCTCCCACTCCGAAGGCTGTCTTTTCACCTTGCTTATAGTTTCCTTTGTTGTGCAGAAGCTTTTAATTTTAATTAGATCTCATTTGTTTATTTTTGCTTTTATTTCCAGTATTCTGGGAGGTGGATCATAGAGGATCCTGCTGTGATTTATATCAGAGAGTGTTTTGCTTATGTTCTCCTCTAGGAGTTTTATAGTTTCTGGTCTTAAACGTTTAGATCTTTAATCCATTTTTAGTTTATTTTTGTGTATGGTGTTAGGAAATGTTCTAGTTTCATTCTTTTACAAGTGGTTGACCAGTTTTTCCAGCACCACTTGTTAAAGAGATTGTCTTTTCTCCATTGTATATTCTTGCCTTTGTCCATAGGTGTATGGATTTATATATATATTTTTTTGTATACTTATATTTAATTTTAAGCTCTTGATGGCAACTGAATTAGGTTTATATTTTGAATCTCTGCATTAAAGTAGGTCAGACTTGCTCACCCAACTTACTAGCCATCTCTAGTAATATTTTACAGTCTTCAGATTTTCATTGTTCAAGTTAGTTAACTACTAAATTCAGCTGAATAGATAAGTCAAAAGGGCAGGAGTGCATGAAAACTTTACAGTGGCTTGGAAAGAGCATTGAATTAGTCATGAACTTGGATCTTTATTGTGTTTCTGCAGCAACAGATTGGGTTTTATTTCCTTAGGCTTTAAGTAAGAAGTTAATTGATGCTTTTGAACTGAGGTGTTGGAGAAGACGCTTGAAAGTCCCTTGGACTGCAAAGAGATCCAACCAGTCCATCCTAAAGGAAATCAGTCCTGAATATTCATTGGAAGGACTGATGCTGAAACTCCAATACTTTGGTTATCTGATGTGAAGAACTGACTCATCAGAAAAGACCCTGATGCTGGGAAACATTGAAGGTGGGAGGAGAAGGAGATGACAGAGGATGAGGTGGTTGGATGGCATCACCAACTCAAAGGACATGAGTGTGAGTAAGCTCCTGGAGTTGGTGATGGAAAGGGAGGCTTGGCGTGCTGCAGTCCATGGGGTCACAGAGAGTTGGACACAACTGAGTGACTGAAGTGAACTGAATTGAGAAGTTAATATGAAGGTCTCCGGTGGTTCTTACAAAATCAATATTTTAGAGGGGTTAGATGAATGTGGGTTGACTAGTGAGGTTGATCTGAAAATGTCTGTGTGTCATAGGTCCAAAAAAGAGTAGAAAAGAAAGGTTAAGGCTGGCTGTGTTGTGTCTGTGTCTTTATATTTGTGTAGAGAAATGCTCACTCCAGTATTTCCACCTGGAGAATCCCACGGACAGAGGAGCCTGACAGGCTAATGGAGTCTCAGAGAGTCAGACACAAGTGAGCAAATGAGCATATAGAATGTGCAACCATCACACACACACACACACACACACACACAAACACACATACATGCACATATATAACCCAAGGCCATTAGCTACATTTTCAACAAAAGGTCAATGCTGGGAAATTTATGAATCATCTTTGTTAGAAGGCAACTGAGAATTCTGAAGAAGTGTTTTACTCCCTCAGGAATAAAACTGAAGCAATAGTCTCTATTATTTTTTCTTTCCTGGCTACACCCCAAGGTATGCGGGATCTTAGTTCCACAACCAGGGATTGAACCTGCACCCCTTGCATTGGAAGGCAGAGTTTTTAACCATTGGACCTCCAGGGAGGTCTTAAGGGTCTCTGTTGTTGCCTCAATCCCACTTCACATCCACAGAGCCTTGACGACAAAGCCAAGGAGGAGGTACGTCCCAGCTATGCCTAGAGAACCATTTACCTCAAGTGACATGTCAACGTATGGCAAAACCAATATAATATTGTAAAGTAATTAGCCTCCAGTTAAAATAAATAAATTTATATTAAAAAAGAAATAAAGAATTTAGTGGAAACTAAATTTCCAATTCTTTTTGTTTTGTGTGATACACTTGCATGGGATTCAAGTAGTCTGAAGTTAAAGAAGCTATTTCAAGAATTCTTTACAGAAAAATATCTCTATTATTTTACATGTCTCTGTTAGTCACTAAGTCATGTCTGACTCTTTGTGACCCCATGGACTGCAGCCCACCAGCCTCTTCTGTCCATGGGATTCTCCAGGCAAGAATACTGGAGTAAGGTGCCATTTCCTTTTCCAATTATTTTACATACATTCATGTAAAATATGTTTGTCTTATATTCAATAAAACTAATAACAGTAATGTATTAGCATATATTTGAACACTAAGTATATTTTAGAGTCACTGTTTTTATAATGGTAAATTCTGGAATTTAAATAGACCAGAATGTGGAGAATGATATCTCTTGCTCAAAGGCAAAGGGAACAAAGCCAGTGTCTGTGACTCCACACAGGGTTCCAGGCTGACTGGCACTCTGCCAACTTCAATATACAGCTTCCTAAGTCATCCTGGTTGTCAACTTGGACCCAGAAAGCTAGACTTGGAAAGAGCATGGAGGAATATTAGTGGGAGGTTTTAATGGGCTAGGGTGACAAGTGGTTAATATCATTTTTGCTTGATATTCCATTGGCTGGAATGGAATTAATCCCATGGATGCCCTTACTGCATGGAAGCCTGAGAAACATGATTAAGACATATGTGCAGAGGAAGAGACAAATGTGGATCTGGGTGAATTACTAACAGCCTCTGCCATGAGTATTATATATGGTAAATTTGATTATCACAAGGAAGACCAATCTCAATGATTTATTAAGACAAGTTTGACTACTAACAATATTTTAAGGTTTAGTTCAGTTCAGTCACTCAGTCACGTCCGACTCTTTGCGACTCCATGAATTGCAGCACGCCAGGACTCCTGGTCCATCATCAACTCCCGGAGTTCACTCAGACTCATGTCCATCGAGTCTGTGATGCCACCCAGCCATCTCATCCTTTGTCGTCCCCTTCTCCTCCTGCCCCCAGTCCCTTCCAGCATCAGAGTCTTTTCCAATGAGTCAACTCTTCGCATGAGGTGGCCAAAGTACTGGAGTTTCAGCTTTAGCATCATTCCTTCCAAAGAAATCTCAGAGCTGATCTCCTTCAGAATGGACTGGTTGGATCTCCTTGCAGTCCAAGGGACTCTCAAGAGTCTTCTCCAACACCACACTTCAAAAGCATCAATTCTTCAGCATTCAGCTTTCTTCAAAGTCCAACTCTCACATCCATACATGACCACAGGAAAAACCATAGCCTTGACTAGACGGACCTTAGTCGACAAAGTAATGCCTCTGCTTTTGAATATGCTATCTAGGTTGGTCATAACTTTTCTTCCAAGGAGTAAGCATCTTTGAATTTCATGGCTGCAATCACCATCTGCGATGATTTTGGAGCCCCCCAAAATAAAGTCTGACACTGTTTCCACTGTTTCCTCATCTATTTCCCATGCCGAGACCGGATGCCATGATCTTCGTTTTCTGAATGTTGAGCTTGAAACCAACTTTTTCACTCTCCTCTTTCACTTTCATCAAGAGGCTTTTTAGTACCTCTTCACTTTCTGCCATAAGGGTGGTGTCATCTGCATATCTGAGGTTATTGATATTTCTCCCGGCAATCTTGATTCCAGCGTGTGCTTCTTCCAGTCCAGCGTTTCTCATGATGTACTCTGCATATAAGTTAAATAAGCTGGGTGACAATATACAGCCTTGACATCCTCCTTTTCCTATTTGGAACCAGTCTGTTGTTCCATGTCCAGTTCTAACTGTTGCTTCCTGATCTGCATACAGATTTCTCAAGAGGCAGGTCAGGTGGTCTGGTATTCCCATCTCTTTCAGAATTTTCCACAGTTTGTTGTGATCCACACAGCCAAAGGCTTTGGCATAGTCAATAAAGCAGAAATAGATGTTTTTCTGGAACTCTCTTGCTTTTTCCATGATCCAGTGGATGTTGGCAATTTGATCTCTGGTTCCTCTGCTTTTTCTAAAACCAGCTTGAACATCAGGAAGTTCATGGTTCACGTATTGCTGAAGCCTGGCTTGGAGAATTTTGAGCATTACTTTACTAGCATGTGAGATGAGTGCAATTGTGCAGTAGTTTGAGCATTCTTTGGGATTGCCTTTCTTTGGGATTGTAATGAAAACTGACCTTTTGCAGTCCTGTGGCCACTGCTGAGTTTTCAACATTTGCTGGCATATTGAGTGCAACACTTTCAGAGCATCATCTTTCAGGATTTGAAATAGCTCCACTGGAATTCCATCACCTCCACTAGCTTTGTTCGTAGCAATGCTTTCTAAGGCCCACTTGACTTCACTTTCCAGGATGTCTGGCTCTAGATGAGTGATCACACCATCGTGATTATCTGGGTCGTTAAGATCTTTTTTGTACAGTTCGTCTGTGTATTCTTACCACCTCATCTTAATATCTTCTGCTTCTGTTAGGTCCAGACCATTTCTGTCCTTTATCGAGCCCATCTTTGCATGAAATGTTCCCTTGGTATCTCTAATTTTCTTGAAGAGCTCTCTAGTCTTTCCCATTCTGTTGTTTTACTCTATTTCTTTGCATTGATCGCTGAAGAAGGCTTTCTTATCTCTTCTTGCTATTCTTTGGAACTCTGCATTCAGATGCTTATATCTTTCCTTTTCTCCTTTGCTTTTTGCATCTCTTCTTTTCACAGCTATTTGTAAGGCCTCCCCAGACAGCCATTTTGCTTTTTTGCATTTCTTTTCCATGGGGATGGTCTTGATCCCTGTCTCCTGTACAATGTCAGGAACCTCATTCCATAGTGAATCAGGCACTTTATGTATCAGATCTAGGCCCTTAAGTCTGTTTCTCACTTCCACTGTATAATCATAAAGGATTTGATTGAGGTCATACCTGAATGGTCTAGCGGTTTTCCCTACTTTCTTCAATTTAAGTCTGAATTTGGTAATAAAGAGTTCATGATCTAAGCAACAGTCAGCTCCTAGTCTTGTTTTTGTTTACTGACATTCAATATTCGAAGCAGGCCAGTCATCTGGAATAGTTACTGCTAAAAATAAAATATAGTAAATCATGTCAACAACTTGATACAGTGGAATTTTGTGTAAATACTTATTAATTTATATGGCACATCATTATTATCATTCCTATAGTTGGCATAGTAATAACAGTAAGGTTTAAACTTAAGCCAGGCTCTTATCAAACTTAAGCAAAATAGAATAAGGAAAGAAGACAGTTGCTAAGATATCTGCATGTGCAGTTAAGAACAAATCTTAAACTCACATCTGTTCAGTGTCTGAGTTTTATTTTGTTTTTGCAAAACAACCTGATGATGGAAAAAAGACATAATAGTAAAAATGTATGAGCATTTTTAGAATTTTTTTTTACATATTGACATTATTAGTTATCTCTCTTTGATTTTATATCATTTTGGTTCCTTCTGATATGAATTATCACCTCACAACATGGTGAAAAAACAAATTTATTGGTAAACAAAATATATGATAATGCAACTGCTTAATGAAAATTTAATTTATATTAGTAAATTAGGCATCAAATATATATTTTTAACATATTAGAGAAATAACTTTTTGGATGAAGCCAATGGAAATTGCTTTGAAAAGAAATGAATGGTAGCATCAACAGGGAAAGTATTGTAAAAAAATAAAATTCCCATTAAAAGTCCCTAAAACAGTTTCTATCATTCCCTATTTGCCACTTAAATGGCAAAGACCCTAGTGTGCTTGCATGGGTGCATGCTCAGTTGTGTCTGTCTCTTTGCAACTCAATGGACTGTAGCCTGCCAGGCTCCTCTGTCTATGGAATTTTCCAGGCAAGACTATTGGAGTGGGTTGCCATTTCCTACTCCAGGGTATCTTCCCAACTCAACGATCAAACTTGCGTCTCTTGCATCTCATGCATTGACAGATTCTTTATCATTGTGTCACCTGGGAAGAATTTTAAATAAATTTTACCAAGGCATTAATTTGAATGAGAAACTGTGATATTCTTATAAGAAGTTAAAGGAATTAACTCAATATATATTGCATAGGAACTGCCAACCTTCTGCATCTTGACTTGATTTCATGGTACTCTGTTATTTCTTGTCTATATTTTATAGAGACAATTATATGCTTTGTAAATTTGAGATTTTATAAAGTTCTCTGGATTGCTCCTGAATGGCCAAAGTTTACTTTATTATGGGTTTTGATATTTTGGGTTATTTTATGAATTGTGATCTATTTATCATTAATAGAATTTTAAATGATAGGAAAAATTGCAGCAGTGAAGATATTATTCCCAAGATGTTTGTTTATTTGTTTTTTTCTTTTTCTTTTCTTTTCTTTTTTTTTTTTTTGGTAAGAGGATAACCAGTGGCTAGCGCAGAAAGATATAACTAGGAAACCATGTATGTGGGAAGGTGTTTATGACCGTATGTATTACATAGCATCCACAGTATCAAATTTTACTATCATTAAGTAGAATTAGATGTGGTAGATTTACAGACATTCCACCAAGTTTCATAAATATAATCTTTTCTTTCTTGGGAATGAAGAAGTACTCACTGTTTTCTATTTTGGACAAAATATGTTGCACTAATAATTCTCCTGTCTAGGCTAACAAAATCTCTCAAAGGACTGTGACTTAAGAAACAAATGAAAGGCAAATATATCTGGGGAAGAGAATCAATTTCTACCCTTATAAAGTATTTACAATAGTGTTATTTTATACTTTAGAATATTTTCCAAATAAACCTTAAAGAGCATGCTGAAGCCAAGATTTTCTACAGTCACCTTTATAAGCAACCCTGCTGCTGCTGCTGCTGCTGCTGCTGCTGCTAAGTCTCTTCAGTCATGTCTGACTCTGTGCGACCCCATAGACGGCAGCCCACTAGGCTCCTCCGTCCCTGGGATTCTTGAGGCAAGAACACTGGAGTGGGTTGCCATTTCCTTCTCCAGTGCATGAAAGTGAAAAGGGAAAGTGAAGTCGCTCAGTCGTGTCTGACTCTTAGTGACCCCATGGGCTGCAGCCTACCAGGCTCCTCCGCCCATGGATTTTCCAGGCAAGAGTACTGGAGTGGGGTGCCATTGCCTTCTCCGATAAGCAACCCTAGACTTGACTAAATCTTGAACACTTAAAACCATAGTCAAGTTCTGGCCACATTCCCTGCCACCTTGTTTCTTGTCTGTCCATTGCTTAGTCATTTACTCAGTTCTCCAGACTTAGTTAGCTACCATCTTCTGGGATATCTCTTTTTTTTTCAGAAGTCATACAGAGAGCAATTAAATTAATTAGCTGAGAGGTAAAAGCCTCTCAGGTGGAGTTAGTGGTAAAGAACACACCTGTCGATGCCCAAGACACGGGAGAAGCAGGTTCAATCCCTGGGTCAGAAAGATCCCCTGGAAGAGGGCATGGCAGTCCATTCCAGTATTCTTGCCTGGAGAATCCCATGAACAGAGGAACCTGGCGGGCTAAGGTCCAAAGTTTCAGACACAACTGAAAAGAGTCTACAAAGAGTCAGATACAATTGAAGTGATTTAGCATTTATACTAAAAGGTATGTTCGATCTTATTCCTCAATCTTAGTAATCTGACTTTTGCCTTACTGGAAACCAGTTTAACACCTATGGCTTGTTTGTAAGAAGAGTTCTCCCTTCTACCTGTTTCCTCTGTACTTGAATTCCTGAATTGGTGTTTTGACTGCTATTCCTTAGCTGTCGAATTGGCGAGAACTCTGCTCCCTGGACTCAGGACTCCATTTTTTGTCCATTATTTACATTGTGACAATGCCATTTTCCCTATTTCTCTAATTTCTTGCAAATCTATTGGAAAACTACTAATTTTTGCTGGACTTCCTGGATGTTACTTCTTTGGCAGAACTTTATTTTGCCATTACATGTTTGAGCCAGGATTGATTTTCTACAATACTATCAGAGAAAGCTTCCTTGTTAGTTCAGTGGGAAAAGAATCTGCCTGCAGTGCAGGAGACCCGAGTACCATCTCTAGGTCAGGCAGATCCTCTGGAGAAGAAAATGGCAATCAACTCCAATATTCTTGCCTGGAGAATTCCATGAACAGAGGAGCCTGGTGGGCTACAGTCCATAGGGTTGCAAGAGTTGAGACACGTTTAGCAACTAAACCACCAGCACTATCAGAGAGATAATGTTAGATTTTGTTGAAAGATAGATATTTTCTGAGGATTTCTCTGAGACACTATCTCTATTCTATCATTTTTGAAAGCAGTTACAAATTGAAAAGTTAAGCCAAATGAATTATCTGGAAATTTCCCATACTTTTTCTCATATTTTGGTGTCCTTGGAATCAGTTAAGTCTACTACAGTTTTCCTTAGTCAGCCAAGCTATCAAGGCCCCTATATAATAGTAAAATATTTGCCAAAAATACTTTTTTGTTTTAAAAGAAATAAACAGAACAAAATCAAAGTTGTGTAAGGGAGACTTAATCATGTTATGAACTGACTGAAGGAAAAGTACTACAATTTTTTTCTTTGTTATCATAAATGGGGGAAAGAGATCATTAAAGGCATTAAGGCATTATCTAAGAAACTAGAGACCAGGTATTGATTCGAGTCTTCCTCACATTTTACTGATTTCTCACCGAGGGTATATTCAAAGGCACATGTTTATGGCTGCTAGACATTTAACTCGAAAATTCTGATTTATGGCTCACTGGGAATTAAAAATAGAGTTGTGTTCCAAATTTCATACACAGACACACACACAATGGAATCCACGATTGTACACTGAGTTACTGATTCAGTAGACCTTGCACTTCCTGAGTGTGAGGTTGTATCATCATAAGAACAATGCTCCCTCTTTCCAAAATTACAGTAATTCTATGTGCTTTTATTTTCTCTTCAGTCTTATTTGGTGAGTCAAGAACCATGTTAAAGTAGCTGAAGGATGTATTGCCTTAATAATAATCTTTTTATATTTTCAAAATGGTTTTCACTTATGTATTATCAGGTATAATGGCTAAATTAGGCTACAGTGCAAGAATACACAGAAGAACTGTACAAAAAAGATCTTCACGACCCAGATAATCACGATGGTGTGATCACTCACCTAGAGGCAGACATCCTGGAATGTGAAGTCAAGTGGGCCTTACAAAGCATCACTATGAACAAGGCTAGTGGAGGTAATGGAATTCCAGTTGAGCTGTTTCAAATCCTGAAAGATGATGCTGTGAAAGTGCTGCACTCAATATGCCAGCAAATTGGGAAAACTCAGCAGTGGCCACAGGACTGGAAAAGGTCAGTTTTCATTCCAATCCCAAAGAAAGGCAATCCCAAAGAATGCTCAAACTACCACACAATTGCACTCATCTCACATGCTAGTAAAGTAATGCTCAAAATTCTCCAAGCCAGGCTTCAGCAATACGTGAATCATGAACTTCCTGATGTTCAAGCTGGTTTTAGAAAAAGCAGAGGAACCAGAGATCAAATTGCCAACATCTGCTGGATCATGGAAAAAGCAAGAGAATTCCAGAAAAACATCTATTTCTGCTTTATTGACTATGCCAAAGCCTTTGGCTATGTGGATCACAACAAACTGTGGAAAATTCTGAAAGAGATGGGAATACCAGACCACTGGACCTGCCTCTTGAGAATCTGTATGCAGATCAGGAAGCAACAGTTAGAACTGGACACGGAAAAACAGACTGGTTCCAAATAGGAAAAGGAGTATGTCAAGGCTGTATATTGTCACCCAGCTTATTTAACTTATATGCAGAGTACATCATGAGAAATGCTGGGCTGGAAGAATCACAAGCTGGAATCAAGATTGCCAGCAGAGATATCAATAACTTCAGATATGCAGATGACACCACTCTTATGGAAGAAACTGAAGAGGAACTAAAAAGCCTCTTGATGAAAGTGAAAGAGGAGAGTGAAAATGTTGGCTTAAAGCTCAACATTCAGAAAATGAAGATCATGGCATCTGGACCCATCACTTCATGGGAAATAGATGAAGAAACAGTGGAAACAGTGTCAGACTTTATTTTGGGGGGCTCCAAAATCACTGCAGATGGTGATTGCAGCCATGAAATTAAAAGACATTTACTCCTTGGAAGGAAAGTTATGGCCAACTTAGATAGCATATTGAAGAGCAGAGATATTACTTTGCCAGCAAAGGTCCGTCTAGTCAAGGCTGTGGTTTTTCCAATGGTCATGTATGGATCTGAGAGCTGGACTGTGAAGAAAGCTGAGCACCAAAGAATTGATGCTTTTGAACTGTGGTGTTGGAGAAGACTCTTGAGAGTTCCTTGGACTGCAAGGAGATGCAACCAGTCCGTTCTAAAGGAGATCAGTCCTGGGTGTTCTTTGGAAGGAATGATGCTAAAGCTGAAACTCCAGTACTTTGGATACCTCATGCAAAGAGTTGACTCATTGGAAAAGACTGATGCTTGGAGGGATTGAGGGCAGGAAGAGAAGAGGATGACAGAGGATGAGATGGTTAGATGGCATCACCGACTCGATGGACGTGAGTCTGAGTGAACTCCGGGAGTTGGTGATGGACAGGGAGGCCTGGCGTGCTGCATTTCATGGGGTCGCAAAGAGTCGGACATGACTGAGTGACTGAATTGAACTGAACCCAGATATCTGGTCAAATGTTATTCTAGATTTTTTTTTCTTTAGATGAGATTAACATTTAAATAAGGCAACTTGGAGTGAATCAGATTACTTTTCATGATGTGAGTAGACCTCATCCAATCAGCTGAAAGTCTTAACAGAAAAAAGCCAGCTTCCTTCAAAGGAGAGATAATTCTGCCAGAAGACTACTTTCAAAACTACTTTCAAACTCAAACTGCAGCATCAATTCTTCCCTGGCTCGAGATTACCAGTCTACTCTGCAGATCTTGAACCTGCCAGCATCCACAATTGTATTAGCCAACCCCTTAAAATAAATCACTCTGTCTCTTTTATTCTCTCATATTTATAGGGGCTTCCCTGGTGGCTCAGATGGTAAAGAATCTGCCGGCAATGCACGAGACCCAGATTCCATCCCTGGGTCAGGAAGATCCCCAGGAGAATAGAATGGCAACCCAGTCCAATATTTTTGCTTGAAGAATTCCACGGAGAGAGAAGCCTGGCAGGCTATAGTCCATGGGGTTGCAAAGAGTTGGACATGACTCTCTGAGCAACACACTTCACACACACACACACACATACACACACATGTACATGATACACCCACACATATTGTATAGGTTCTGTTTCTCTGGCTAATCCTGGCTAATACAATATGCCAGGTAAAAAGCTTAACAGTTTTACAAATATAAATGGTTCTAAATGGCTCTTCTAGCCAAAATTATCACCACTCAGTGAGTACAATTTCTCCATCTCTCATAGGTGCACTAAATTTTCATGTTTTATTGGCAAGAGTGACAGTACTCTAATTCCTGTGCGCTCATTATCAGCTTAGTGCAAATCAATCTGTCATAACATTTTGACTCAAGAGTTTGGGCAGGAGGATTGGCTTAATTACCACTAAGTGACTAGAAAAAATCAGATCTACAAAGCAGAAAAAGGGGGTCTTCTCATGAGTTTTCTACCCAGGAAACACACCGAGGATGAGAAGAAAACAGGATAGATTTCCTACTGTGCTCAGATGAGCCTCATGGGGGGAATTAACCAAAGTAAAATAAAACTCTGACCAAATGTCAAGAGAGAATGAAAGCGTTGGATCGATTTAGTGTAGTAATCCACAGTTCAGAGCAATGCCTGTTGAGAAAGTGATAAACATAGAGTCAAACGGAGAACTGTTTCCGTGAAAGGCAGTTGCAGTGTAACAACAAGCAGTATCAATTCCAAGGCCTATAGACATGATTTACGATTCAATAAAATTAAACAAGTTAGTTACTTCCTTTGCTGCTGCTGCTGTTGCTAATTCACTTCAGTCTTGTCCAACTCTGTGTGACCGCATAGACAGCCCACCAGGCTCCTCTGTCCCTGGGATTCTCCAGGCAAGAATACTGGAGGGGGTTGCCATGCCCTTCGCCAATGCATGTATGCATGCTAAGTCGCTTCAGTAGTGTCTGACTCTGCGACCCTATGGACAGCAGCCCACCAGCCTCCTCTGTCCACAGAATTCTCTAGGCAACAATACTGGAATGGGTCGCCATTTCCTTCTCCAGTTACTTCCCCAGAGTTTCGGTTTTCTGAATTTGTTTTGTGTTAATATTAAGGTTTCAAAATTTAGCAAATTTGACACAAAAAGTATTCATTAGTTCCCAAACCTGAGTGTGCAGTAGGCCTTAAGAAAGACTGCAGAGTTCTTTAAAATTTGCTCTATGGCTCAGGAAATTCAAACAGGGGCTCTATATCAATCTAGAGGGGTGGGATGGGGTGGGAGATGGGAGGGAGGTTCACAAGGGAGAGGATATATATGTCTATGGCTGATTCATGTTGAGGTGTGACAGAAAACAGCAAAATTCTGTAAAGCAATTATCTTTCAATAAAAAAATAAATTAAAAAAAAATTGCTGTTTCTTGGGCTTTCCCCAAGATATACTGAATTAGAATTGCAGAGGTGTGAAATCCCAAACCTCTCCCTGGAAAAATGGCTTCAGGTGACACTGTTGCAGGTGGTGAATGGGTCTGCCTTTGAAAATCATTGAGTTCTAGTGTCTCATTCACTCCCTGGTCTAAAGAAAATGCCCACAGAAGGATGAACTTGAATATGTGGTACAAATGCATGGGTTGTATGCCTTCCTTATATTCTTGTTCTCATTCTCATTGGCTAGAATTTCAGAGGGGATAAATGTTCCCTTAGCTGAATCAGTACTGGCCTACATAGACCAGCACTGAAAGAATAACTGGTTCCTATTGTGTCTGAAAATCTGTCCAGTACTCCACAGTTGTAGAATTCAGTTGGAGGATGTGGCTAGACACAGCGAGATGATTTTTTAAGTCAGTTATCAAAAGTAGTAGCCAGTTCTCCTGGTGCTAGTTCTTCCCACCCCTCTTTCTTCCCCACAATGGGTTTCTTTAAACCCTCAGTAACTCAGCTGAACACTGAACATCATATGTGAGAAGTGAAAGTAAAAGTCACTCAGTCATGTCCAACTCTTTGTGACCCCATGAACTATATAGTCCATGGAATTCTCCAGGCCAGAATACTGAAGGGTGTAGCCTTTCCCTTCTCCAGTGAATCTTCCCAACCCAATCCCAGGGACTGAACCCAGGTCTCCTGCATTGCAGGTGGATTCTTTACCAGCTGAGCCATAAGGGAAGCCCAAGAATATTGGAGTGGGTGGCCTATCCCTTTTCCAGGGGATCTTCCAGACCCAAGAATCAAACCTGGGTCTCCTGCATTGCAGGCAGATTCTTTACCAGCTGAGCTACCAGTAAAGGAAGAACATTATATTGATGATACTCTAAATCAAGAAAGAATTTGGAGATGAGATTAAAAGTAGGACCCATATTGCCTGACACATGGATTTTTCAGATCATGAATGGGGAGCTAAAATATATTAAGTTTTGCCATATACAGCCAGCTCTATTTATATATTATGCCATCTATAATCTAACTTCAAATATAAAACAATTTTATTGGCTGGTCCTCTCGAGAAGACTATTTCATGTGAGAAATCACACATTAAAAAGAAAGGACAGAGGAAGATATGTTATTATTTTTTTAATAATGAGATAAAAATGCTACCATTCCATTGAAATATCCCTTCACGTGCTTAGACGTGACCACCTTCTTGCTAATATCAAGCTGTTCTCTATTTGCGATCGCTCTTCCAATCTGGTTTGTTCATTATTGGTCACTTACTCCTTCTGAAAGTATATCACTTTCTCAGCTGTCCTTAATGAGAATTGGATTCCTCCCAAGGCTCTGCTGACTTCTCCCCTGTGTCCTGCACTTCTCATATGCCTCTCCCATCTGGCCTCCTGTCAGTCTACACTCCATGATTGAACCCAGTCACTATAATGGCATATGGTTACCTGCCCCAAACCTTTATTTCTCTTGTCTAGCTCTCAGAGTTATCCATTGTGGCACTGTTTGACCAGTCTCCCATGCTAGCTAAATTAGCAAATTCACCTTTGATCTTTTACTCTCCCTCATTCCGTAGATCCACTATGTCATGAAAATCACATTTTCTATTTGGGGAAAAAAAAACAACTATAAAACTACAATTATCTTTCAACTTTCACATCTCCAATATTAAAAATCTATATCACCTTGTTCCTGGGTCACTTTAGGAGCTCTTTCCCAAATTTTCTTGAATCCAGGTTACCCCAGCAACACTAACCAGTGTTGACAATTTTTCCAAGTTAATTTTCACACATCAATTACATAATCTAGTCAAGAGCTAAATGTCCACTATTCACAGAATTCTGTGTTTTATATTATATGGTACACAAAACCAAAAAAAAAAAAAAAGATCAAGAGACCCAACTTTCAAGTAAAATACTGCTTATTACTGGGGTAGTACAAGTTCTATTAGATAGCTAGAAAACAAAGAGGAAATGAAAGTTTTAGTTGTTTAGTCATTCCTGACTTTTTGTAACCCCATGGACTATATAGCCTGCCAGGCTCCTCTGTCCATGTAATTCTCCAGGCAAGTATACTGGAGTGGTTGTCATTTCCTCCTCCGGGGGTCTTCCAAACCCTAGGATCGAACCCTGGTTTGCTTTGCAGGGAGATTCTTTACCATCTGAGCCACCAAGGAAGCCCAGGAAACAAAATGGAATATAAAAAATTACATAATAGATAAATATTAGTAGATTTCTAAGAAAGTTATAACATCAAGGAAGAAGAGAACATGCCAATATCTACAGATTTTTAAAAAATACATTAATATGTTGCATTTAAGTGGCAGGATTCTTAGAATAAATATTCAACCTATGAGGTGCAAGTAAAGCAAATTAGGAATTGTGTGCAACGTTTAAAAAATCATTTAATAAACCTTCTTTGAGGTAAAAATGGGGTAGAAATAGAGGATCAAAGATTGAAACTGACGGTTGAGGCTAGATCATTGACATATTGAATGTAAATAAATATGTATATAGATAGATAAATATATGGATAAGTTCAGTTCAGTTCAGTTGCTCAGTCATATCCAATACTTTGCGACCCCATGGACTGCATGCAGCCCGCCAGGCCTCCCTGTCCATCACTAACTCCCGGAGTTCACTCAGACTCAGGTCCATTGAGCTGGTGATGCCATCCAACCATCTCATCCTTTGTTGTCCCCTTCTCTTCCCGCCTTCAATCTTTCCCAGCCTCAGGGTCTTTTCGAATGAGTCAGTGCTTCGCATCAGGTGGCCGAAGTATTGGAGTTTCAGCTTCAGCATCAGTCCTTCCAATGAATATTCAGGACTGATTTCCTTTAGGATGGACTGGTTGGATCTCCTTGCAGTTCAAGAGGCTCTCGAGAGTCCTCAATGATATTTAGACACAAACAAAAAAGATGTACAAGTATTAGATACATGAAACAATAGACAAATGGATGGATAGATGAGTGGATTAAATAATAGGTACATAAATATAGAAAGAACATTATGCATGAAGATGAAGAAATTTAAAGGGCTCCAGGGAGATATTCAAGGAAATTGCTTTGAATAAGTTTTAAAATTTTAATTATTTTAGGATGAAGTGTCACCTGCCAATGTTTGAGTAAAAAGATAGGGACTGAGGATTTCCCCAGACATTAAACTCAGCACAGAATTTCCAGGGACTGTGTTATTTTAAGTAATAGAAACACGGTGCAGGTGAATCTAGAGAAATTTTTATTTATAGGGGAGTTCTTGAGAAGTTGAGAAAATTGCTATAGGGAATCTGTAGTTCAAAAATAGAAGGCATTTCACTGAGGACAATGTAAAAAACTGATGAATTCATTTTCTGCCCCCTCTCTTATTTTAAAGACAGATTACAATGTGGTTATGTCTCACATTTTAAAAATCTCTCACAGTACACAAAGTATTTTTTTTTCTTTAAGTATTTGAGTGCAGTGAGTGTATGACTTCCTAAGAGTCTATCTAAAAATAAGAAGACCCATTTCTACTTTAGTCTAATTTCTGGATAAAAGGAAAGAATAAACATTTTTCATTCTGTTTATCCATTGAAACCCTGACAAAAGTCTGTATGGACACATCTAAAGTGAATGCTAACCTTCAAATATCAATAAGATATTTTACATTTTCTAAATCTTATGCAGACAAGTAAAAAGAATTGTTTACTCAGTCACCCTTTTTATTCATTGGTTGATATAAAAATCTAGCCTGATTTGGATATTTTCAGCCATGGTATTTATGGCCAAAATCATATTAGTGAACAAAAATTTTAAATTCAATAATGTTAAATCACATTGTTAAAAACAAGACAACAGGCCTCAAATGGAGTCACTTATGCTAAGTCCCACATCACAAATCCAAGACTTATTACTTATAATGTTAGCAATCCTGGAAGCGGAATGTTAGACCAATCAAAGAGGAATCTCCTGGTCAGCACCAGTTACGTCATCTGATGGCAGACCCCTGCCATGCCATAAAGGAAAATGACCTTGTGATAACCAACCTGAGTTTTTTAGCTTATATAACTTCCTTGTTCCCGCTCCCTTCTAGCTATAAAAGTCTTTCATATTGTACAACTCCTTGATGTTCCTTTCTGTTAGATTGGATTCTGCTTGACTCAAATAAACTTAAGCAAATTTAATATCCTCAGTTTACTGGGATTACCTAGTAGCTCAACTGGTAAAGAATCCAACTGCAGTGTAGGAGACTCCGGTTCAATTCCTGGGTCGGGAAGATATGCTGGAGAAGGGATAGGCTACCCACTCCAGTATTCTTGGGCTTCCCTAGTGGCTTAGCTGGTAAAGAATCTCCCTGCAATGTGGGAGATATGGGTTTGATCCCTGGATCAGGAAGATCTCATCACCATCAAGCTGAAAGTTAGACTCAAACTTCCTAAGTGATACGGAACAATATTTACTGTGATAGATGTCTAACTAGTGAACATCTAATATATTTTTACCCAATGTGATCCTACATTGGCCTCAAAATAAATAATACATTCTTTTCCAGCCTCTTAACAGCAGCCAACTTGTAAGGAAAGGAAAAATTGCCACAAGAATAATTCAAGTAAAGCAGTTGATGAAGGCATACTTATTGAGCCTATGTATTATACTTGCAATAATTTAGACCAATGCTTAAGCTCAGGTGGCAAGGTAGACTTTTAGTCTTCATTTAACATTTATGTTTCATCTAACTGGTATTGCTAGAAAATATTTTTACTATATTTGGCTACTTTATAATCTCAAATATATAAGTTTTGTATGACCTTCTAAATATAAAGGATTTTCTTCTTTTTGTCTATATCAAGTTTCTAGAAACAAAATCAGCACTGCAGCTCCTTCCAAATATCATGCTAATATTACTTATGTAGAAAAATTCCTTGAAATGATTTATTCTTGACATTAATGTTAAGGATTGAATAGGCCTAGCAAATGATTAATGTGCTAACCTTCTGACCATTTTAGGGCAATGTTTGCACATGGCTAAACAAATAGATCTTTGCAGAACATAATAAGATATGCGTCTGCTCTCTGCTTTCTTGATTGATTTGGCTTGCTGTACAATTATTAAGCTGAAGTCCCTCTTAAAGGGTAGAAAGGACTTCTGGCAGGGAGCCACTTTGGCAGGCTCTCCTGTGTTGTGGTCTGTTTGGTTCATCCACAGAGACACGGATTAAGATAGAATTATAGGAAATCCTATTGAGGTGAAGTCCTACTGGATAAGAACAGGGAAAACTAATTTAAGCCTCTCTACTCCTTCAACATAACCTTTTAAAATACCAGGTTACAGTGTGTTCATTTCACTTGTAATTCTGATATAAGATACTAATGGAAATGACATTTGAAAAGGAGTCGACTTTTCTGTATGAACTGTCACTGGTAGGTTCTAATAGTTCCTTTCCATGTGGGCTTTCAATATGACAATATTTTCCAGGTTGTGAGCACAGAGGAGATGCTCTTAAATTCTAAACCTGTGCAGATAGGCATGTATAATCTTTATCGAGAGTAAAGAGTTCTGAAATGTTGATTTAGAGATTAAAATACTAACCCAGCACTGTTACAGATATCATAGTTTTATAGCTGTTTCTTTAATGCGGATAATGCGGATGGAGCCTTCAAACGACATCATTGTTCTTCCTTTTCCTTTAAAAAGCCCACTGTAATGATACCAACTGCTGCTTTCAAGAGAGAAAAGAGCAATTTAGCTAAGAGATAGCTTTGAACTAGTTAATTGAATTCCTTCAGCTTATGCCCTTTTATCCAAGTCAGCCATAGATTAAGGGCCCTCTGAACTAACAGTAATAACAATACATATAGCATCCTTGCTCCTCACAGAGTCCTTTAATAGGGTTGATTCTGTAGATAAGCTTCCAGGAGAGAATTTAAATGACTTTTCTAAACTTACAGGATCAGTCAGTAATGGGGCTAGAAGATGAGTTAAAAATCCACTTGAGATCAACTCTAGTATTCTAGTAGTGTCAGCTATAGGTGCAGCTCATATTGTTCTTGGGGATTAAAGAAAGAAGAAAAAGAGGAGACAGGAAAGAACAGAAAAGAAACAAATGGCTCTTGGAGTTTTGGCAGAACAATCCCTGATGCCCTGACATAAAGGCGAGGTCTCAGATTCCGAGGACGCAGATGTGTGGCCTGCAATAAAGTGGTCACTGGCCAGACAGCCAGATACCCATCCAGAGAAGGCTGTGTTCTGGGGCTAGGAGAATAAAGTGGGGGAGGTGCACTAAATGACTGGTGTGCCCAATAAAACAAAAAAAAAGCCAGAATGTTGCTTGGTCAGCTCGCTTACTATTTTAACCAAACTTTTGGACGCCATAGCTAATGAAAGTATCCAAAAAACGTTTGAATAGCTGCTGTATGAAACAGGCTGGAAAATGAGAGTGGAAAGACAAACAGAATAAAAGATACCATGGGTCTGTGTGTGTCCTTCATGCTTCAATGAGACTGTCTCAGCAAACTGGAAACTTCCAGGGAAGACGGCAACATCTTAGGAGCAATTGCCCTTGGTGCTTTTTCCAAGTGTTTCTATCCTTTGATCAACCTAACAATTTTAGCCTCTAGTGAGGAAATGGGTAACAGAAATATGGAAGCAGAAAAAAAAATCAGAATTCATATTTTTAAAGATTAAAGATGTCCTCTTTGCGTTAGAAATAGCCTGTGTTTAATTAACTCAAAATGACTTCAGACTTGAGAGGAAGCTGTCTCGTTTCCACATAACACTCATTCTTAATTGATTTATATTTCTTTGTCTTTTCTTCATTGATATGTATAATTGGGAGTGGTTAGGGCAGGAAGGGAAAAAAGGAGACTGCATTGTGCAAGTGTAAGCTTCTGTTTCATTTATTCTTTTTAACATCAACAAAGCAGGTACTTCAAAATTTGCAATCAAAACTTGTTATGTGACATAAATAATATACAATATTCAACAAGTCATTAGGATAAAATATCTTTAGTTGACATAGTGTTTAGACATAGTGTGTGGGTGATGCATTTGTATGGTGTGTGATGTGGAGTGTGTGTGTGTGTGAATTGCAGTATTTATCTATCCAATGATGATTAAAATCGACTATATCCACTATTCACATGCTCAGGGAAACTGAAGCATTGCTGATATTGCTGATAAGAATATATATATATATATATATGTACATTCTATATAGATGTACTAGAATATGCTAAAATTTTCAAGAGTGTTTACCGCTTCTCGAGAATAATTACCTGCCTAACACAAAGTGGGAAAAAAGACATGGATGCTTGTTACACTCTAATCCAAGTCTATTTAAGACGTGTCAGAAGATGCTTTGAAGGCCACAGTGAAAGGAAGCTTTGAGGAACTCACCGTGGGTCCCTATAGTGACATGTGGGTGCTTTGGAAACTGACCCTATGGATCCCATAGTGACTAGTGCCTGCTTTTTCGGGTAACATTTGAACAGAACTTTCAGTTCAGGCAGGCCATGGGTTACAGGAAGTGTGGAGGTGGTCAGGGTGAGCATTGGCTAATGAACCAGCTCAAAGAGGATGGCAGGCAGGACCAAACAAATCCAGGTAAGGGTCTACACTGGGTCAGATCGACAGAGTAGAAGATGGGTGGGAAGAGGTGGCTGTGGAGGGCATTGCTTGCTTCAGAGAATTGCAGGATTTTAGTACTCAATGGGAAAGTTGTCAAATAGCCTTCAAAGGCACCCCCAGGGGATAAAAGACCAATATTTGAAGTTGATACCCCAGAGAGCAGTGACCGTGGATTACAAATGCACCTTTGAAGTAGGACATGCCCTTTTCCTCCCAGCCAGCCTCTCCGGTCTCTCCGGTAGCTTAATGAGTTGGCAGGGACAGAAAAGGAAAGAGAAAAAAACAGTAATAAATACACACACATATATGCACGCACATATATACATGTGTGCACAAATCCACACACATATTCCAGTCCTCTCGGTTACTGCAAGATTTCAAGCTGAGGTCAAGAGGTCTGGGTTGGATTCCTGTGTGTATCCTTGAGTGTTTGTAGAATCTTTGAAATGAATGTGAGATCAAAGTGAAGGTTTTATGTTTGACTTTGTTTAATTTGAGAAAAATCAGAAAACATTTCCAGCATTTTAATTTACACTGTGACACACATATACCACGTTTATATCAATACATAAGTAATCTAGTTACCTGTTTGCTTGTACTCTAAATACACATTAAAAGAAGCATGTTTGCTTCATAAAACATGCACGTAATAAAGTTTCATAGAATAAACATTTTGGGAGGGGGTAATCTGTTGATATTTATGGTTAATATATACCTGTAAATGGCTAATTTTGAAATTTAGTTAGAAATTGCAAATTATCTCACTCTTCTTGAATTGGACAGAAGCTGTTCTTATGAGGTTTCCTGTATAATCTTCAATTTTTTTTTTTCCCAAGTAAAATGAGAAAGTTGACTGGTAAATAAGCTTTTGCTGCTTGGGATTTGTGCTTTCAAGATAAATATTGTATGCAAACAGTTCTCTCACTTATACCATGTCTAATTTTATTTGAAATATTTCCCACTATAATAACATAATTTTTTTAATATTACTCAAATGTAATTTTTAATGGGTTTCTCTTTTGACCATAAAGGTTATTAGATTTTTTTTTAAGTTATAAGGATAATTCTTTAGTCATTTTTCACTAAACTGAACAACCAATTGAGATGTGAATTTTAGACCTAGTTGGATAAAGACCACTGCTAGTTGGGAAAGATGAAAGAAGATGAAAGTCTTCAAAATACACATGTGTAATCTCCTCATATTGATGCCACTATTTACACATAGGTGATCCATCCATGAATTATGAAGCATGAATAATTTCAGAAATGAGGAGGAAAAAATGCATGTCATGACCACCACCTGAGGTCATGACCACCACCTGAGGTCATGACATATTTTTTGTCATTAACCAGCATGCTTCCCTGGGGGCTTAGACAGTAAACAATCAGCCTGCAATGTGGGAGACCTGGGTTTGATCCCTGGGTGAGGAAGATCCCCTGAAGGAGGGCATGGCAACCCACTCCAGTATTCTTGCCTGGAGAATCTCTATGGACAGAGGAGCTTTATGGGCATTAGTCCATGAGGTTGCAAAGAGCTGGAAATGACTGAGCAACTAAACACAGCAGCATAATGTATTATTATGTTCAAGACTTTTATTTACTGATTGATTATCCCTTCCTAGGGGAAAAACATTAAATAGCAATTTGATTTGCACCTATACTTGGTTAATATTCCTTAGTATAAAATGGATTTGGTTAAATTCAAAATACATCATTTGAAATTTCTTGGTTTTACTTGCTATTCTTTATTTAACTCAATAGATTAGGTTTATTATATTAAAAACAATATTTTTTACAAGTTGAATGTATGTCATATTGAGGAACATATGTCTTTAAGCCTTTGTGATAGAGAAGATTCTTATTATGTCCCCTTGTTCCTTTATTTTCAGTTTATGTGGTTTGGATTCTCATCTCTACTGACAGTGTGTGGACAGTACCTCTAGAATTTCATTTCAGTTAACATATCTCCCTTCTAAAAACAGGACAGCTTGAAGTGTTGCACTTCAAGTAGGCACAAGTGATATCGCAGAGGCACTGGCTGTGGTTTGCCAGAAAGGCCAGTGGCAAGTGATGAGACATTTTGGGACTGATGGGTGATGAGAGATTGTTGCTGTCACAAAGCAAGATGTCAAGAAGGCTTCACAGCTGTTTCCCAGATGACAGACTGGTTGGGAATATTTGGTGTGAAATAGTCTCATTCACACTCAGAATATCCCTTATGATATACAGGGGAAGTGAGAAATAGATTTAAGGGCCTAGATCTAATAGAAAGACTGCCTGATGAACTATGGAATGAGGTTCGTGACATTGTACAGGAGACAAGGATCAAGACCATCCCTATGGAAAAGAAATGCAAAAAAGCAAAATGGCTGTCTGGGGAGGCCTTACAAATAGCTGTGAAAAGAAGAGATGTGAAAAACAAAGGAGAAAAGGAAAGATATAAGCATCTGAATGCAGAGTTCCAAAGAATAGCAAGAAGAGATAAGAAAGCCTTCTTCAGTGATCAATGCAAAGAAATAGAGGAAAACAACAGAATGGGAAAGACTAGAGACTCTTCAAGAAAATTAGAGATACCAAGGGAACATTTCATGCAAAGATGGGCTCAATAAAGGACAGAAATTGTCTGGACCTAACAGAAGCAGAAGATATTAAGAAGAGATGGCAAGAATACACAGAAGAATTGTACAAAAAAGATCTTCATGAGCCAGATAATCACGATGGTGTGATCACTCATCTAGAGCCAGACATCCTGGAATGTGAAGTCAAGTGGGCCTTAGAAAGCATCACTATGAACAAAGCTAGTGGAGGTGATGGAATTCCAGTGGAGCTATTTCAAATCCTGAAAGATGATGCTGTGAAAGTGCTGCACTCAATATGCCAGCAAATCTGAAAAACTCAGCAGTGGCCACAGGACTGCAAAAGGTCAGTTTCATTCCACTCCCAAAGAAAGGCAATGCCAAAGAATGCTCAAACTACTGCACAATTGCACTCATCTCACATGCTAGTAAAGTAATGCTCAAAATTCTCCAAGCCAGGCTTCAGCAATACGTGAACCGTGAACTCCCTGATGTTCAAGCTGTTTTAGAAATGGCAGAGGAACCAGAGATCAAATTGCCAACATCTGCTGGATCACGGAAAAAGCAAGAGAGTTCCAGAAAAACATCTATTTCTGCTTGATTGAGTGTGCCAAAGCTTTTGACTGTGTGGATCACAACAAACTGTGGAAAATTCTGAAAGAGATGGGAATACCAGACCACCTAACCTGCCTCTTGAGAAATCTGTATGCAGGTCAGGAAGCACCAGTTAGAACTGGACATGGAACAACAGACTGGTTCCAAATAGGAAAGGGAGTATGTCAAGGCTGTATATTGTCACTGCTTATTTAACTTCTATGCAGAGTACATCATGAGAAACGCTGGACTGGAAGAAACACAAGCTGGAATCAAGATTGCTGGGAGAAATATCAATAACCTCAGATATGCAGGTGACACCACTCTTATGGCAGAAAGTGAAGAGGAACTAAAAAGCTTCTTGATGACAGTGAAAGAGGAGAGTGAAAAAGTTGGCTTAAAGCTCAACATTCAGAAAACGAAGATCATGGCATCCGGTCCCATCACTTCATGGGAAATAGATGGGGAAACAGTGGAAACAGTGTCAGACTTTATTTTGGGGGGCTACAAAATCACTGCAGATGGTGACGGCAGCCATGAAATTAAAAGACGCTTACTCCTTAGAAGAAAAGTTATGATCAACCTAGATAGTATATTCAAAAGCAGAGACATTACTTTGCCAACTAAGGTCTGTCTAGTCAAGGCTATGGTTTTTCCAGTGGTCATGTATGGATGTGGATGTGAGAGTTGGACTGTGAAGAAGGCAGAGCACCGAAGAATTGATGCTTTTGAAGTTTGGTGTTGGAGAAGACTCTTGAGAGTCCCTTCGACTGCAAGGAGATCCAACCAGTCCATTCTGAAGGAGATCAGCCCTAGGATTTCTTTGGAAGGAATGATGCTAAAGCTGAAACTCCAGTACTTTGGCCACCTCATGCGAAGAGTTGACTCATTGGGAAAGACTCTGATGCTGGGAGGGATTGGGGGCAGGAGGAGAAGGGGACGACAGAGGATGAGATGGCTGGATGGCATCACGGACTCGATGGACATGAGTCTGAGTGAACTCCGGGAGTTGGTGATGGACAGGGAGGCTTGGCGTGCTGCGATTCATGGGGTTGCAAAGAGTCGGACACGACTGAGCGACTGAACTGTTTCACACTCAATCATTTTAGCAATAACTTCAGCATTTCCTCTAGAGATAAATAAAAAGAACATGTAGGAGCAGGCATCTGATCTACCTTACAGAGCACATTAGAGGTTTTCCTATTTTCTAGCTACATATATTTCATTTTGATGGTTGTTTTACATGATGTGGGTTTTTTTTTTTCATCTCATTACAAGTAATGCCTGGCCTAAAAACCCCTAGTTCTACTGCTTTGAGATTGATTTTGGCATTCCACTTTGTTGACTTCTAAAAACAAAACTACTTTTTTTTCTTTTTTTTAAGGAATGTCTAAATATCTCTTGGAATAAACTCTATCTAGATTTTTCACCTGTCTTTTTCTTTTTTTATCTTTAAGGTAATGCTGACATCATTGCTTAAGAGTTTGGGTATGAATGCACAAAAACAAAGTCTTAAATGCACTCATGTTAGCAGCTCACCCTAGAAACAAGCTGTTCAGTTGGCAGTGGTCCTTTCTTGCATGAAAAGCTTGAGATAATTGACAGAGAAAGCAATTCAAGAGTCTACAGAAAGGCTCCTGGTGTGCCTCAAAGTTAACTGAAAGTGCCTCAGTAAACAGAAATAAAAGACGCACATAGTGCAAGATAAAGCACTGAAAGACCAAGGAATTATAAAGTTGAGACAAGATTAGCACATTTAGGCAGAAGCCTATCAGAAAATTAAAATCACATTTTTGATGAAAGAATGATTTCTAACTGCAACATAAGAATCTCTATTAAATATTTTTCATCTTTTAGTTGCTGTCTAGTTGTGATAGTATTCAAAATTCTAAATGTAAATTATTCTTAGGCTTTGGTTTACTCAACATACACATGCAACATAACTGCTATTTCACAGGAAGGCACAACAAGCTGCTCACATATTTACATGAATTCTCACTTATAAGCATCTATATCAGCAGCTCCCTAATAGGAACAAGTTTGGCCTCTATGAGTACTATAGATAACAATTAATTTATTAACTTGGATACATGATAAAATTAATAATTGGTAGCATTAGATATATACAATACTCTGGTCAACAAACCTAAAATGCAAAGAGTTCATTGAAGTATTATAGGATTTTTCTCCCCAAGGCTAACACTGAAGACCTGTGTTTCATTTGTTGATACAAAAGCTATATCTGGCTTGAAAAATGGCAAAAATCTCTTGACGTAAAGCCCATGTACGTCACTAGTTACACACTGCTTCTTTCTAATGTTGAAGAGAAGCCAAATCATAATGTTTACATAAGCCTGTTCATTTACTTCAAGACACCCACAAAAAGAAATGTGACAAAATTTAAACAGCCATACTACTATTTAGATTTTTTTCCATGAAAATCAAGCTAACCTTATTTTCCTAAAACTATTCCCTAAGGAAAGCAGGGCTTTACCTTATCATGTTAACTTGGCAATTTTCCATGAAAGATTGTAAAGTACATGTAGGATTTAAAAGGCATATTTCAGTATATTACTATTCAAAAATGCCTTTAAACTGTTTTAAAATTCCTGTGCTGTACCTCCATGCAACACTCTTAATTGCCTTACAACTCCTTTATAATTCTGATGGAAAAAGGGAAATGTGTAACAGGAAGTCTAAATATTCGTTCCTTCATGTTATAATTCATAAACATAAAACCACAGTGATATTAGCATAAATTGTTGTTTGCTTTCATTGGGGGAATATATGGACCAAAAATGCTCTTATCATATGCTTTATCCTCAGTATAGCAGTTGATTACTAAGGAGAATATAAGAGAAGTTCTCATTTGAGAAAATTACTGATTTGCTAAATGACCCAACTGTAAGATAAGTGGTTCCAGGACTTGAATTCAAACACAGCATAGTATCTAATATCCAGGGCAAACTATCTCACCTATAGTTTAACAGAAGCTGAGCCTACAGCACAACCATGGTCTTTGGCCTAATTTGATTATTCTCAAATATTCACAATTAAATGTTATTATACATTTTTGTCAAATAATAATTACTGAAATATAACCAAGTATTGATGGAATTTGAGTTCACAAATTATTTAAAGTCATGAGAAAACTGTAAAAGTCTGAACTGCAATCCATTCTTATCTTTTTTTCCTCTTCACTAAATTTAAGAAAGCATGTGAGTGTGTATATTTGCATTTTAAGTTGTTGACAATAAAGGAAATTGGAATATACAGTTCTCATATGGCTACAAAGAAGAGATTACATTGGATGTAATTTAAACAAGTCATTTTATTAGGAGAAAGAGAAGAAGGAGGAGGGAAAAATAGAAAGAGTAAGGAGACAGAAGGAAATGCTAAAGAAAAGGAATTCGTGAGTCTGTCTGGAGAGATTGGGGGCAGGAGGAGAAGGGGACGACAGAGGATGAGGTGGACATGAGTCTGAGTGAACTCCGGGAGTTGGTGATGGACAGGGAGGCCTGGCGTGCTGCGATTCATGGGGTCGCAAAGAGTCGGACACGACTGAGCGACTGAAATGAACTGAACTGAACTGGAATTCTAAAGTGCTTCCTTGGGAAGAGGTAGCAGCCTTGCTGAAGTGAACCAGAGGGATTGTCATTGCCTTATATGTAGCAATGGAATGAGTGATAACGCTTTCTTGATGTTCATTCGTTCATTTGACAAGTATTTATGAGTCTGAGCCCCTGTATGTGATAGGCATTGTTCTAGGTTCCAGGGCTATAGTAATTAACAAAATCAACAAACATCCCTGACCATATGTAATTTATTTTTATGGGGGAGGGATAGAGGGACACATATTGAAATACTTAAGTTATATATGTGTGTGTTTGTTAGTTGCTCAGTTGTGTCTGACTCTGTGATCCCATGGATTGTAGCCTGCCAGGTTCTTCTGTCCTTGAAATTCTCCAGACAAGGATACTGGAGTGGGTAACCTTGGCTACCACCCAAGTATTCTGGCCTGGAGAATTCTGTGGACTGTATAGTCGATGGGGTTGCAAAGAATCAGACATGACTGAGTGACTTTCACTTTCACATATTTACATATATATCTGTATACATATATATATATATAATGACATTATGACAGATGGTGACAACTAAAATAGAAAAAAATAAAAGCAGTAATAAAGTAGGTTAAGGAATACTAGAAATGAGCAAAGCTTAAATAGTTAAGAGAAACCCTCTCTAAAAATGTAGCATTTGAGTCGAGTTCCTAAAGAAATGAGAGAAGGAGCCACGTGGATATTTGTGGGGTGGATATTTGCAAATGAAAGGGAACAGAAAACTTAAAGGCTTGGGTTGGAAATAAACTGGCATGGATAAGGTGTGATGCACAAGCCAGTGTGTCTTTAAAGGAGTAAGCAGCGTGAGAGTAGTAGGAAATAGACTGAGCAGAAAGAGAAAAGAAACCCAAGTTAACAAAGCACAATTTTCTATTTCAACCAATATATAGTTATATCAAGAGCAGTCGAGTTACAGAGCACCCTGCCTTTTTGTGTTTCTCTCATCTAACTTCCCTCAGTGGAAATTTGATAATGCCATTTAGTCTTCTAGCCCAGGAGTAAGTCATTTACAGAATAGAAGGCCATTGTGAGGCAGCCAATGATGGCTTAGAACAGAGAAAAGTCATGATCTGACTTGGAGTTTTTGAAGACCACTCTTGAGGGCTATGCCAAGTGTAGATGGCATAGACTGAAAGCAAAAGCCAACTAGGAAGCCATGGCAAAAATTTGAGTGAGAGGTGATGGAGACTTGGACTAAGGTGGTAACAGTGATTGAAAAGGATTGAATCCAGAAATATATTTTCTGAAGGTAGAGGAACTGGAAGGATAAAGTTGTTGATGACTGAGATGGGAAGGGCTACAAGAAGATCATATTATGGGTAAAAAATTAGAATTCATTTTGGACATGTGGAATTTGAAATACCTATTATTAGGCTACCAGTTCCAGTGAAAGTGAGTATGCCTTGACTGATGTGTAATTGACACAAAATCGCAACTCATTTGTACCACTCATTTATTCATTCCACAATATTTGTTGAAGACTTACTATGTGACCAACACCATGGTTGGCACAGATGTGTCCCAAGAGCAATGAAAATGTGTTTAAAGAAATTGATAGTAAAGATAAAATTAAGAGAACAATCAAAAATATATTCACAGTACCATTGACTGTAGCTTGAGGTTTAGTAGGCTTCGATGACATATATTATCCTATCTGATTGACAAATGAACAACATGTAAGAAGCGATCACCTACCACTTCTGTATCTATATCTCACTTACTGCATTTATACCTATCCTTTCAGTTTACAGGTTTATCTGGCATCAAGAATGAGAATTTATTTGGCCCCTATAACTTCTGGCCACAGTGACTCCCTAGAACCTATGAACAAGTTGTAAAAAAACTTTTTCAAAATAAATTCCTACTAAAGATCAAAGAGAATGGAAAGGAACTCGAAATGAATACAGTACTGTTTTCATATTATTGTTTAATCAAAATTTAGCTATATTGAGAGATGATGTTACATACAGTCTCTCACTTTTTATTCCTCTTTTCCTAATTTTGCCTGCCTGGTATTGATCATTCCACTCCAGTCTGTAGCTCAAGAGTCATTTAAGACTCACTTCTTTGTTTTAGAGAGATTTCAGTTTCTGAAAGATTTGACTGTTAGTCTTTTCTGTAGGTATAAACCAGCTCTTAGGAAAATGCTGAATCCATTCAGACTCTTTTTTTTTTTTTTTTCATGTACTGAATATTCTCTTTCATTTGTCAAGAGTATATTCAATAGCCTCATTTAAATGGACTCATCAACTTTGGTGAAACGTGGCTTCATTGTGGAACCTGTTTTCTAAACTTATGTCTACTCTATGTTTATTTTTTTGGTCAAATATGAAGGCCAGTAACATCAGGTTTGGGAAAAAACCTGCTCAAGTCTTTGCAACAGTCATGCCAGAAACTTTTGGTTTTAAATGCTTTCCTCTTTCACTTACAAGTCCTTGAATGTACCATCAAGATTCTCTGAGGAATGCTTCCAATTCTCAGGTTATTTGCAGCTTTGTTTGATCAAGTTAGTACTCCCACCTACTTCTCCATGTTTACTCTCTGTCTCCCTCTAAGCCACAGTTCCACTAAGCTTGATATTTTTTTTCAGAAAACTAGTATTTTAAACATGAAGCATACTGAGTAAGTTCTTTTAGAAATAATACACATTATTAAGAAACAATGCATACTATTTCTTTTAGGCATGAACTAATCTCTACTTACATTAATCTAAAATTGTAAAATAATTGTACCTGTTTATACAACTTACATATCTACAGATAAAGTGTTGTGTCAGCAGGTTCTTCTGTGTTTTGACAAGTTGCTTCTGATGGTAAAGTCACTAAGTGAAATGGAAAGTATTTGGTAACAATCATAAAAAATGATTTACTTTACTGCCTCTGACAAGGATCTCTTGACTGAGGTATACTTTTGGACACTGTTAGAAAAAACTAAGCAATGATTCATTGAGGGCTCTGCAAACACCCTGCTAATACCAAAAATCTTATTAATTTAACAGCTATATAAATTCTTATACTTTCCTTGAAAGGAAACCACTATACCACTATGTAAACATGTAGTCTAGTTAGAAAAAATAATTTATTGAAAAAAATTTTTAAAAAACTTGTGAGTTCATTATAAAGCTGGAAAAGTTTTGCATGTTTTATGCAGAAGAACAGAACTTGGAAGCTTATATAATCACACAAAAATACATTTTAAAATATTTCAACTTAAGATAAAAATTTGTGGTGGATTCATGTTGATGTATGGTAAAACCAATACACTATTGTAAAGTAATTAACCTCCAATTAAAATAAATTTATATTAAGAAAAGATAACATAAAACAAAAAACTAGCTATAATAATATTATTATTATATAAAATAAACATCTTAATATTAAATTTGTATTAATATGTATTTCTTTTGTTTTAATCCATATGTTAACATAAAGGCATGAAAATAATAATTCACTCACATATTTATCCATTAAGCAGACTTTTTCTTTTTTTTTTTTTTTGCTTTAAGAAATCTTTATTCACAAACTATGTAAAAGTTACAACTAGCCAGTTTAAAACAGTGAAAAGTTAGTTATTTAAAAGCTCTGTTAAAAATCTGTTAAAATGATAAAACCGTGTGCTTGTTCCTTCCTAGGGCCATGAAATTAGGACACCTGGATGTCAACACAGCGAGGTCTGAGGAACAGGACGGGAAACAAGAACTACGGTGATTCTCAGGGGGGTAAGGAGCTGGAGGAAGCGGCGCCTGGAGAAAGCACGGGCTCCGGACAGGAGCCTGGAGCGCCTGGCGCACTCTGCTGCTGCTAAGTTGCTTCAGTTGTGACCAATTCTGTTCAACCCCATAGACAGCAGACCGCCAGACTCCCCCGTCCCTGGGATTTTCCAGGCAAGAACACGGAAGTGGGTTGCCATTTCCCTCTCCAATGCACAAAAATGAAAAGTGAAAGTGAAGCTGCTCGGTTGTGTCCGATTCCTAGCGACCGCATGGACTGAAGTCTACCAGGCTCCTCCATCCATGGGATCTTCCAGGCAAAAGAGTACTGGAGTGGGGTGCCATTGCCTTCTCCTGACTCCTGTTGAGGAGGTTCTGGGGCCCCTAAGGATGGTGAAAAATTACTCTAGTAAGAATTAGATCTTTAGGATGCACCAAAATTTAAAGAATAACACTGGGGATATTTGTATAGTTTCTGTAGTTTCTATGGAATTAAATAGAAAAATTAGAGTCAAGTTTTTGTTGCAATATTTGTTTCTACAGAGAAAAGGAGAGAAGTTGGAAGGTGAAACAGTATGAGGAAAAGCAAAGAGATTCTATAGAGTGGGCTCAATAGAGAAGAGAAACTCATGAAAGAAACCTTTGCAAAAATCTGGAAAAAGACAGTGCAGACATTAAGTTTGATGAGCTATTAACATTTCTCAGAATTAGGACCCCAGTTAGGTTTAGGATAACGGTGAGAACATAAGACTGGAAAAGAAATCCCAGATGAATTCTTTAAGTGCTATGTAGAAGACTTTAAAGAATCTAGGTTATTATTATTATTTTTAAGCATACTGTGTGTGTGTGTGTGTGTGTGTGTATGTATGTGTGTGTGTATGTGTGTGTGTATGTGTGTGTGTGTGTGTATGTGTGTGTGTGTGTGTATTTGTATGTGTGTGTGTATGTGTGTATGGGGGGGTAGCAGTCAATGATGTATGAAGAAGAAATTGGGAAGGAGGCAAGTTATTGATAGGATTTATATTTCAGGGAATTCCTTGGTGGTCCAGAGTTGTCTCTGCACTTCAACTTCAGGGGGCATGGGTTTCATTCCTTGTCTGGGAACTAAGATCCCACATGCCTTGGAGGTACACCAAAAGGGTAAAAAACATAGGTTATATTTCAGAAAGATTCTTGGATATAGTGGAGAGAATGGCATGGGTAAGAATAGGATAAAACAAAGTAATTTGGAAGTAATTTAATTCAGAACTGATATAGAGATGGAAAGAAAATATTTGTGGAATGGAGGAAGTCATCCTAAAAGAAATAACCAAGTAAGAATTACAAGTTGCAACTATAAATGGATTTTTTTTAAGACAAAATTTAAGAATACTTTCCTTGAGTGCAAGATTTATTTGAAAAAGTCAAGGAGAAGCAGTCTATAGGGAGCACTAGGTCCTGTGAAACTGCAGAGTAGGTAGGAAATGTCCCAGGTAGAGAATATATACATGGGTATTTGACACATAAAAGTCGTTTACCTACTTCACAATTTGGCTTTATGATGGCTCCACTTAAGGAAAATGGGATAAAGAAACTGTCTAACAACTTTCGTGGTTTCAAAAATCACAGAATCAACAGTCAGTAACAGGAAGTATCCCAATTATCTGTTGCTTTGTGACATTCCCTCACCTGGAAATAAAACCTTAATTTCCTGAAATAACAACAGTCATTGATTTTGCTTACAAATCTACAACTTGTGAAAGATTAAGTAAAGACAATTCATATCTGATCCTCAGCTAACCTGACTCACATTCCTAAGAGCTGAAATAACTAAGGCTGTTTGGATATTTTCTCTCTCAATCTCTCTCTTTAGGTCATCTCAGGATTTTTCACATGGTTTCTTCAGCAGCAGATGTCAGTCCAGCTTCTTACAGGGCATCCCCAAATTCTGAGAAACACTGTTCAAAGTAATCTAGTAGAAGATTTGAGGTGTCTTCTGACCTAGGTTAAGAGGTCTAAGGCAGTCACTTCTGCTGCCCTTCTACTGGCCAAACAGATCACTAAAGCCAGCCCACATTCAAGAGAAGAATTAGACTCCACCCCTTAAGACAAAGGGTAGAGAAATACTTCTGGTCAACCTTTCATGGAAAAACATTTGTTTCTGCTTCACTGACTATGCTAAAACCTTTGACTGTGCTGATCACAACAAACTGTGGAAAAATTCTTATAGACCTCTTTAAGAGACCACCTTACCTGCCTCCTGAGAAACCTATATGCAGGTCAAGAAGCAACAGTTAGAACTAGACATGGAACAATGAACTGTTCCAAAATTGGGAAAGGAATGTGTCAAGGCTGTATATTGTCACCCTGCCTATTTAACCTATATGCAGAGTGTGTGCTTATTTGCTCAGTCATGTCTGACTCTGTGACCCCATGAACTGGAGCCAGGCTCCTCTGTCCATGGGATTCACCAGTCAAGAATCCTGAAATGGGTTGCCATTTAGTACATCATATGAAATGCTGGGTTGGACAAAGCACAAGCTGGAATCAAGATTGTAGGGAGAAATATCAATAACCTCAGATATACAGATGATACCTCCCTTATGACAGAAAGTGAAGAGGAACTAAAGAGTCTTTTGATGAAAGTGAAAGAAGAAAGTGAAAAGTTGGCTTAAAATTCAACATTAAAAAACTGAGATCATGGCATCCAGTCCCATTACTTCATGACAAATAGATAGGGGAAACAAGGAAACAGTGACAGGCTTTATTTCCTTGGCCTCCAAAATCATTGTGTATGGTGACTACAGCCATTAAATTAAAAGATGCTCCTTGGAAGAAAAGCTATGAAAAAATTAGATAGCATATTAAAAAGCAGAGACATTATTTTGTTGGTCAAACTTTGGTTCTTCCAATAGGCATGTATGGATGTGAGTGTTGGACCATAAAGAAGGCTGAACACTGAAAAATTGATGCTTTTGAACTGTGGTGTTGGAGAGGACTCTTGAGGACTGCAAGGAGAACAAACCAGTCAATCCTAAAGGAAGTCAACCCTGAATATTCATTAGAAGAACTGATGCTGAAACTGAAGCTCCAATACTTTGGCTACCTAATGCGAAGAGCTGACTCGTTGGAAAAGACACTGATGCTGGGAAAGATTGAAGGCAGGAGGTGAAAAGAACAACAGAAGAGGAGATGAATGGATGGCATCACCAACTCAAGGGACATAAGTTTGAGCAAGCTCTGGGAGATGGTGAAGAACAGGGAAGCCTGGTGCGCCGCAGTCATGGGGTTGCAAAGAGTCAGACATGACTGAGCAACTGAACAACAACCACCTTTCACTAAGGTGAATCACTGGAAATTTATATTTTTTAACTCTTCCTTGTAAAGGGGAATGGTTTACTAGTGTCAACTTCGAAAGATAAGATTATTATAACACAATTATAATATATTAGATAATTTATTTATTATAAGCTGTGAACAAGAATTGACCTGGCTAGCTTTACTAAGGGCATAGTGAGAGTTCGTTATAAACAACGACCAATTCCTTCTCTTGAAAAGTGAGAGAATATGAGGAAACTTAACTATTATCAGTACTTGCTATAGGAAAATAATCATTTGTTGTTGTTTTGTTGTTGTTTAGTTGCTAAGCAGTATCTGACTCTTTGGTGCTCCATGGACTGTAGCCCACCAGGTTTCTCTGTCCATGGAATTTCTTAGGCAAGAATACTGAAGTGGATTGTCATTTCCTTCTCCATGGGATCTTCCTGAGCCAGGGACTGAACCGGAGTCTCCCGCACTGCAGGCGCATTCTTTATCTCTGAGCCACCAGGGGAGCCCCAAATGATCATTTATTTACATGGCAAGAAATGTAAACATTCTCTTACTCACTTTAAGATGACTCGTAGAGATAGTTATCCAAGACGTGAGGAGAAATATGCGATGAAGTTAAACATCCAAGAAGCTGAAGGGCTAAATGATGTTAATCCGATCGCCTCCCTGATAGAATGAGGAACAAAAGGGTACAGTGTCCCTGTAATGGACAAATAGTGGTGATAAGAGAAGGACCTGGGTGCTGAGTAGTTACCTAGAGTCAGTGATGTTCTTTAGTGATGGAATGCAGTTAGTTAGGACCATGTGGTTTTAAAGAGCATGGCAGAGACCAAGTTCCAAGGGAGCACGTAAAGTTTTCAGTAGTCCTGAGCCAAGGAATTGGCAGGAGTTTGGATTGTTGTGCAACCTGGATGTCTTTGCCGTGCATGTGTCAGGGCTGAAAGCTTGCTGCACTAGAAAGGAAGGAATTTTCCCAACAGTAAGCAGTATTCAATGTTGAAATGTTCTACCAGCAGCCTTTAAATAGAAAAAAAAAAAAAAGTCAACTCTTAGTTGTGATCCTGTTGGAAATTAGAATGAGAGACACTTGATTTTTGTTCTTAAATCACAATTTTAATTCACCCAAACCAAAACAAAACATATTTAGACTTTAGCATCTTGGTTTGGGAACGTTCAGGTTTATTCACATGGGGTAGACAATTTCCAAATATTTATTGAAGTTAAACATGATTGTTCTAAACTAATCATTTTATAAAGTTGAAGACCTCTATAATTCTATTCAAAAATATTAATGAGATGTATATATTCTTTTTAATGAAGTCTGTTTCTAGGATCACTCTGTGAGAAAGGGATAATGGTTTTGCTTTTATTTCTATTGAAACTAAAATCAGAGTTGTTCTATAAAAACATGCTTTAGAAAATTGTAAAATGTAGATTGGATATTTGGACTCTGAGGGAGAGGGAGAGGGTGGGACGATTTAGGAGAATGGCATTGAAACATGTATACTATCATGTAAGAAACGAATCGCCGGTCTATGTTCGATGCAGGATACAGGAGGCTTGGGGCTGGTGCACGGGGATGATCCAGAGAGATGATATGGGGTGGGAGGTGGGAGGGGGGTTCATGTTTGGGAACTCGTGTACACCCATGGTGGATTCATGTCAATGTATGGCAAAACCAATACAGTATTGTAAAGTAAAATAAAGTAAAAATAAAAATTAAAAAAAAAGAATTATGGTGCCCCCCCAAAAATAATAAAATAAAATACGTTCTTCAAATAATTAGAAACATAGTAGATTTAGAATTAGAGAACTGTTTCAGTTCCTGTGTTAAATTATTGAAATAGGTACAGTGTTGAACTACCCTGAGGTCATATTTAAGCAGTTCACTAAATAAACCTCATATAAATCTTTGTGTATTCTTTCCCTGATTCTTGAAGATTAAGCAAAGAATGTGCCTCAAGTCTAGGCTTAATGTCAACACTGCAAATTAGCAGGAAGAATATATCCAAAAAGTAGAGGAAGTAAGAGCGATAAGGGTATACAGGAAGAGAAGGATGTCAGGAAGGAAAGAGTAAAATTCAAAATGGAAACATTACAAACAACTTACTTTTTTTTTGGTTCGTTTTACCTCACACTCAAGTGCAGATTTATTAGCTATTCATTAACTTCTAGTGAACCTGTGAGAATGTCCTTTAGTGAATTACACAGTTTGACTATCTAAGGTATGGTTACAACTTTAATGAAAAAGCAAAAACGAAACTCCGCACCCGATATCATAAAGTAATTTCAACCTTTTGGGTTAATATACAATAACAACTTAGTGAATAAGAAATGTATTAAAAGAAAAATACATTCAAGCCTTCATGGATCCAAATTCAGTTTCTTCTGGTTTGTGGAAAGGCTCAGAGTAACTTATGTTGGCTCACTTAAATCTTATACACAGTCAGAAATATTTTCAGTCCACCAATTGGTAAAATATCTCCTTAGATGATAGAAAGTCCAGACAACATCTAATGCACAACATTCCCAAGCCATGAAATATTTTAATCAGTAAGAAAGAGTACAGCCTGTGTCTTATTAATTAAACTGCAAGAGACTTGAAACTAGAAACTTAGTCTTAGCAAGATCTGTATCCATCTCCTTGACTCAGAGCATATACTGATCACTATTTACTGAATTGGATGAAATTTTTATAAGTTCAGTTTTATGAAAGCATCATCTCATTAAATCATAACCTGAGGGAACATTTACCTTTACAAAAATTAACTGAAGTAGCTGTATTTGTAGAATCTTATGCTATAGGACACATGCAGGTACAGAAAATGAAAGGCTAGAAAGGAAATAGCCATTTGGAAAGACTGTGCTAGAATTTTAAATGGTGTGTTTAAGCTTCAGAATTGGCTCAAAAACAGAGATAGAGCCCTAGAAATGATTGATTTCTCAAATGTGATTCCAATCAATCAACCCTGTTTCAGTAAGATAATCTCAACTGAATTATGAACATCACTATTTGGTGATTTTAATATATTTTTCTTCACAAAGGAGCTCCTTCTGCTAGATACTATGGGATGAAAGAGAAGGGCCAGGGCTGTAAATATGTTTACTTTCCAAAGATCTCCCAAAGCCTGGCTAAAGAAAAATCTGTTTACCCAACTTCCTTTTTTTTAATGGCAAACACTTTTTTTTTTTTTTAACACTAATTATCCCCAGCTGTACCAGATTCTTCATTTCTTATTTTTAACTTTATATCTGTGTGCTTCTTGTATGGAATATCAGGTCTTAAAATGGGAAATCCTTTGGTGGGGGTGAATACAGTTATGATTGTCTATAAAGAAAAACAAATATGAAAACTCGAAGCTGAATAACATTTCTTTCTATTCTTCCTATCCACTGCCAGTCAACTCCTTAAAGCCGTTATATCAGTATTTACCTACAATAGCAAAGGAGAATGCATTTTTCAAATACTAAGAATTTTGGTATAATTCAATTTTTAAAAAATCTCGTATCTCCCTATCCCTTAGTTTTCCTTCAGAGGAAATCAATGTGCCAATCTATAAGTTTAAATGCACCAACCACAGATTTTGCCTACAATATTTAAGTTTCTTCAGAAGATTCTTCACATTCTCTGGTAGAGGAGAGCAGTAAAATTGTAATAAATAAAGTTTGGGGCTTGTCATTATACAATGAGTGACGAGGATAAAAACCCGAAAGAGGTACATAGCCCAATTAGGGTTAAATTGCAGAGATTCTACTACTTTTAGAGATACTACTTTTCTCTGGAAGCACAAGTACTTTTGTTATAAACAAGAAAGCACCGAATAGACTGTGGAGAATGGTAATGTGTTAGATGCCTGTTCATTTTGTGTTTGCCTGGGTTGACATTATTCTTTTCTTGCTTTTGCAGAAACTTCATCATTTATACTTAAGTAAAAATAATGAGAAGGCTGAGTGCTGAAGAACAGATGCTTTCGAATTGTGGTTCTAGAGAAGATTCTTGAGAGTCCCGTGGACTGCAAGGAGATCAAACTACTCAACCCTAAAGGCTCAATCCTGAATATTCATTAGAAGGAATGATGCTGAGGCTCCAATACTTCAGCGATCTGCTGTGAAGAAACGACTCATTGGAAAAGTCCCTGATGCAGGGAAAGATTGAGGGCAAAAGGAGAGGGAGTGGCAGAAAATGAGGTGCTTAAATAGCCTCACCGACTGAATGGACATGAATTTGAGCAAACTCCTAGAGATATTGGAGGGCAGAGAAGTCTGGCTTGCTACAGTCCATGGGGTCGCAAAGTCACTAATGACTTAGTGACAGCAAAAGTAATGAAAAAAACATAATAGTAATTCCTTTGACTTTTAAGCTGGTGCATTTCCTCTTAATTTCACAAAAAAATTGAAAATGGCAATTTGAGTGAATGTTAAAACAATATGCATTCTCATAAGTTGTAATCTAATTCTTTGTAAATAGCAAAAACACATTGACATTTTAATCAGGAAAACTTGCTAATTTGAAAACCATGGAAGCCAGGCAACATTACCTTCTCCAAAATGTTTAATGTGAATACCAATAATAAAATTCAGTCACGTTTGATATTTTGCAGATGTTCTTAGTGCAAAAATGATAGTTTTATTTTTGTAACTTTATCTTGAATGAAACCACTTTGTTGAATTCTCATATTTGTTTTAAATGGTCTGTCTAGATTCTTTGGGGTTTTTGTGTAGACAAAAATATCTTTGGCCAATTTGACAATTTTTACAAGCCTTCAGCTCAGTTCAGTTTGGTGGCTCAGTTGTGTCTGACTCTTTGTGACCCCATGAACCACAGCACACCAGGCCTCCCTGTCCATCACCAACTCCCAGAGTCCACCCAAACCCATGTCCATTGAGTTGGTGATGCCACCCAACCATCTCATCCTCTCTCGTCCCCTTCTCCTCCCACCTTCAATCTTTCCCAACATCAGGGTCTTTTCAAATGAGTCAGCTCTTCTCATCAGGTGGCCAAAATATTGGAGTTTCAGCTTCAACATCAGTCCTTCCAATGAACACCCAGAACTGATCCTCCTTTAGGATGGACTGGTTGGATCTCCTTGCAGTCCAAGGGACTCTCAAGAGTCTCCTCCAACACCACAGTTCAAAAGCATCAGTTCTTTGGTGCTCAGCTTTCTTCACAGTCCAAATCTCACATCCAAACATGACCACTGGAAAAACCATAGCCTTAATTGCTGCTGCTAAGTCACTTCAGTCGTGTCCGACTCTGTACGACCCCATAGACGGCAGCCCACCAGGCTCCACCATTCCTGGGATTCTCCAGGCAAGAACACTGGCGTGGGTTGCCATTTCCTTCTCCAATGCATGAAAGTGAAAAGTGAAAGTGAAGCCACTCAGTCGTGTCCGACCCTCAGCAACCCCATGGACTGTAGCCTTCCAGGCTCCTCTGTCCATAGGATTTTCCAGGCAAGAGTACTGGAGTGGGGTGCCATTGCTTTTTCATAGCCTTGATTAGATGGACCTTTACAAGCCTTGAACTTCTATTTTTCTCCCTTTACTTCCTATATTCCAGTGACCATATTCTATTTTATGTTAAGGTATAATAAGTGATTGAGGAATGCTGTTTGCTTGCTTTTTATATTATTGAATTTTTCTATTATATGTTTGTTGCAGGTCTACCAATTGGTATATTACATGGGTAAAATTGTATAGTGTTGATTAATTTTTGTATTATTGGGATAAATTTTACCTTAGCTTGATTTTTTTTTAAAATTCCATAATATTTATTTATCTAGTATTCCATTTGAGATTTTGTATTTATACTTTTCAACAAATTTTATATTTAATATTTTTTCCCAGTTTTTGAAACAGTTATATCATTGTTTTGAAGTAAAAAGCTGGACAGAATTTATGATCTGAACAATATAAGAATAGATTATTGTTTGAGCTGTTGTAGAACTCAGGAGTCAAGCTGTATAATCCTAGGGCACCAAGGAAGGGGGAATTAATTTGGTTTTTAATTATCATTTAAAATTCCTTAATTCTATTTGCTCACTCAAGCTTTCAAGTTTCAAGTGCCATTTTCTCATTTTACAATCAAGCAATGTATTTATTTCTTCTAGGTTTACAAACATATTAGTAAACTGTTTAGCACCATGTCTTTTATCATATTTAAAATTTTCTGTTGTTTAATAAAATGCCTCTTCTATTCTATACTTTTAAAATGTTGTTGATTTATTTATTTTTACTTGGCTGTGCTGGGTCTTTGTTGCTTCGTGGGCTTTTTCCTAATTGTGGCAAGCAGAGGCTACTCTCTAGTTGTGGCTTCTCATTTTGGTGGCTTCCCTTGCGGCAGAGCACAAGCTCTAGTGTGGGCTCAGTAATTGTGATACACAGACTTAGTTGCTCTGAGGCCTGTGGGATCTTCCTGGACCACCAGGGACTGACCTGTGTTTCTTAACTTGCAGGCGGATTCTTTACCACTGGGCCACCAGGGAAGCCTTCTATATTTTTCTTTGCATATCCTCCTGTTTTTTCACAATCAGTTTGCCAGAATCTATTTTATTACATTCTTTAAATATTTTGGTTTATCTTTCTGTCTTTGCTGTTATTTTTTTTTAATTTAATATGAACATTTAGTTCATTCTTACTACACTGACTTTCAAGTGAAAATTTGGCTACACACAAAATTTGTATTCAATATTCTTTTCCTTCAACATGTGAAAAATATTGCGTTATTGACTGTGTATATTCTGGTTTCTTGTAAAACTTCTGTTGTCTACCTGATTCTTCTACCTTTATTAGTGATTTGTTATTTTGGGAAGTTATATATTTTCCCTTTAATTTATGTTCTTAAATTTCTTTATATGTCTAAGTGTGGGCTTAGACATCTAAGATGTCTTTCAATCTGAAGTCTTTCTTTTTCTATTAATTCCAGGAAATGTGATATTATTTCCTAAAACATTTTCTTCTTTCCAGTGACATTTCCTTCATCTTTCTAGTACTCTGTTGCCCAGATATTGGCATATCTATTGCTGTCTGCAATATCGGGTTAGTTTTTCTCTGCATAGTTGGTTTTACTATATGCTCTATCTTTTGGGAAGAGTTTCGTTACATGATATTCCAGCGTACTAGTTTGTTCTAAGCTGTATACATCCTGTTACTTATTCCTTCTGGTAAGTGTTTATTTAAACACTTATTTAACTCAGATTTAATATGTCATCTTTTATTTTATGTAAGTCCTTGTTCTTGATTCATTATTGCTGACATTTTTCATTATCTCTTGAAAATAGTTTATATCTTACAGAAAAATTTTGGACCGTTTGGTTCCAAAATTCTGCTTTAGATATTGTATGGTATACAATTTTTTATGCTTTCTTTCAGTAATCAAGAGTTGAAAAATTATAGTTCAAAGTCCAAAACTGGATCACCACTTGTATCTATAAAAGAAAAGTGCTATTGGAATACACCAACACCTATTCATTCATGCACTGTCTGTGTCTGATTTCACACACAGCAGAGTTGAGTAGGGTTCCCAGATGGTGCTAGTAGTAAGAATCTGCCTGCTAATGTAGGAGATTCAGGAGACATGGGTTCTATCCAGGTGTCAGGAAGATCCCCTGGAGGAGGAAATGGCAACCCACTCCAGTATTCTTCCCTGAGAAATCCCACAGGTAGAGGAGCCTGGCAGGTTGCAGTCCATGGGGTTGCAAGGAGTCAGATATGACAGATCACATTTGAAAAAGGAAGAGAAGGGTTGAGTAATTGGGACAGAAACTGTATGGCCTACAAGGTCTAAAACATTTACCAACTGCTACTTTAAGGAAAGATTCTGCCAACCATCCATCTAGTTAATTTCCCCTTCAACTTCTATTTCATGTGGGGATTGGCTTCAGTTCAGTTCAGTCACTCAGTCATGTCCAACTCTTTGTGACCCCATGGACTGTAGCACACCAGGCTTCCCTGTCCATCACCAACTCCCGGAGTTTACTCAAACCAATGTCCATTGAGTCGGTGATGCCATCCAACCATCTCATCCTCTGTTGTCTCCTTCTCCTCCTTCCCTCAATCTTTCCCAGCATCAGGGTCTTTTCAAATGAGTCAGTTCTTCACATCAGGTGGGCAAAGTTTTGGAGTTTCAGCTTCAACATCAGTCCTTCCAATGAACACCCAGGACTGATTTTCTTTAGGATGGACTGGTTGGATCTCCTTGCAGTCCAAGGGACTCTCAAGAGTTTTCTCCAACACCACAGTTCAAAAGCATCAATTATTTGATGCTAAGCCTTCTTTATGGTCCAACTGTTAAAGTGCATTGGAGAAGATTGAAAGCCTGGACCTAATTTGCAGCATCCTTAAGCATAAAGAGTATATGCCTTTACCACCAAGCATATATTCTGGCCAAATACTTACCTTGAATTTCTTTGAAAGGAGTGTCCTGAAGGAACTATAGTAGTTATTAATGAGATGTTACTCATGTTCCACCTCAGCTACTGGCAGTTTTTCCTGCATCTCTCTCTAAAAATGCTGTCATCCTAAGGGAGCTGCCCTACCTCACTAACGATACCTAGTGACTGATATCCAGTAACTGATCACTGAAGTATTCAAAAGCCTGAATACCTGATGATATTGAGAGACATATCTGCAGGGGTACTTCAACTCTCGGATTCCTTGTGACTGACATTGCTCTAGAGTTGCAAAGCAGTTCCTTTTTCTTTCTCAGCTCAGCTTTGTTTTCCTCGCTCTTTCCTAGTTGGTGCTCCAGAGAATATTTCCCACACAGAGATTTAAGTTCAATCAGTTTCCTGAGACTACCCTGAGATGAAAAACTCTCCTACCTGTTTGTTTGTTTGTTGTTTGTTTTTTTAAGTGCTGGACTCAATATGTCAGAAAATTTGGAAAACTCAGCAGTGGCCACAGGACTGGAAAAGGTCAGTTTTCATTCTAATCCCAAAGACGGGCAATGCCAATGAATATTCAAACTACCATACAATTGTTTTCATTTCACATGCTAGCAAGTTAATGCTCAGTATCCTTAAGGTTAGACTTCAGCAGTCCATGAACAATTAATTTCCAGACACAAAGTGGATCTAGAAAAGGCAGAGGAACTAGAGGTCAAATTGCCAACATTTGTTGAACCATGGAAAAAGCCAGGGAGTTCCAGAGAAACATCTACTTCTGTTTCATCTTCATGGACTACACTAAAGCCTTTGACTGTGTGGATCACAACAAACTGTGGAAAATTCTTAAGGGTATAGGAATTTCTTATACATTATATATATATGCATATAATATTCTTTGGAAAGACAGTTGCTAAAGCTGAATCTCCAAATCTCCTTACTTGGCTCCTGAGAAACCTGTATGGAGGTCAAGAAGCTACAGTTAGAACCAGATGTGAACTGACTCCAAATTGGGAAAGGAGTATGTCAAGGATTTATGTTGTCACCCTGTTTATTTAACTTCTGTGCAGAGTATATCATGTGAAATGCTGGACTGGATGAATCACAAGCTGGAATCAAGATTGCTGGGAGAAATATCAACAACCTCATATATGCAGGCAATATCTGCATATCTGATGGCAGAAAGAAAAGAGGAACTAAAGAGCCTCTTGATGAAGGTGAAAGAGGTGGGTGAAAAAGCTGGCTTGAAACTCCACATTCATAAAATGAAGATCATGGCATCTGGTCCCATCACTTCATGACAAATAGATGGTGGAGGGAAAGTGGAAGCTGTGACAGACTTTATTTTCTTGGGTTCCAAAATCACTGTGGATGGTGAAATTAAAAGATGCTTGCTCCTTGGAAGAAAAACAACAAACCTAGGCATCATATTAAAAAGTAGAGACAACATTTTGCCACCAAAGTCATTATAATCAAAGCTCCCCCCACCCATATCAGGGCTTCTCGGTAGCTCAGATGGTAAAGAATCCATCCACAAAGCTGAAAACCTGAGTTTGATTCCTGGGTTGGTAAGAACCCCCAGAGAAGGGAATGGCAACCTACTCCAGTATTCTTGCCTGGAGAATCTCATGGAAAGAGGAGTTGGTGTGCTACAGCCAATGGGATTTCAAAGAGTCAGACACAACTGAGTGACTAATACAACAGTATTTTTTTTTTCCAGTAGTCATGTACTGATGTGATAGTTGGACCATAAGGAAGGCTGAGGGCTGAAGAATTGATGCTTTCCAATTATGGTGCTAGGTAAGACTCTTGAGAATCCCTTGGATTGCAAGAAGATCAAATCAGTAACTCCTAAAGGAAGTCAACCCTGTATATTCTTTGGAAGGACTCTTGCTAAAGTGGAATCTCCAATACTTTGGCCACTTGATGATAAGAGCTGACTCATTGGAAAGTCGCTGATGTTGGGGAAGATTGAAAGTAAAAGGAGAAGGGAGTGACAAAGAATGAGATGGTTAGATAGCATCACTGACTCAATGGACATGAATTTGAGCAAACTCCAGGAGATAGTGGAGGACAGAAGATCTTGGTGTACTGTAGTCCACGGGGTCATGAAGAGTCATATAGGACTTAGCAACTGAACAACAACAACAGCATCCTTGAGGGGATAAGAGTGAGGGGACTGAGAGAAAAAATCATGGAAGGGAAAGCATTCAGTTTAGTGTAGTATACATCAGCTCCTTACAACATTAATTTTCTATGCATCCCTAAATTTTGCTCAGTAACACTGGGGAGCTTTCCATCTTGTAGAGATTCCCATAATGTGAGATGGCAATTATCTTTCCAAGGCTACTTCAAGAGATAGGAATGGAAGTCCAAAGCTCCTTTATAATCTTTCCTCTAACTGCTATAATTACAAACCTCTTTACCCTCACAGCTGATACCCACTCTTTTACTTCCAACTCCTGTCACTTCCCATGCATATAAGTCACCTTAAAATAGTTGCAATTTCCCAGATGGTACCATACTTTTCATTTATTTTAATTCCAGGAAATTATGCTTCACTCTCACTCACAAAGTTTATTATGTTTTAGGGAGTTCAGTTCAGTTCAGTCATGTCCGACTCTCTGCGACCCCATGAATCGCAGCACGCCAGGCCTCCCTGTCCATCAGCAACTCCCAGAGTTCACTCAGACTCATGTCCATCGAGTCAGTGATGCCATCCAGCCATCTCATCCTCTGTCGTCCCCTTCTCCTCCTACCCCCAACTCCTCCCAGCATCGGAGTCTTTTTCAATGAGTCAACTCTTCGCATGAGGTGGCCAAAGTACTGGAGTTTCAGCTTTAGCATCATTCCTTCCAGAGAAATCCCAGGGCTGATCTCCTTTAGAATGGACTGGTTGAATCTCCTTGAAGTCCAAGGGGCTCTCAAGAGTCTTCTCCAGCACCACTGTTCAAAAGCATCAATTCTTCGGCGCTCAAAAAACCATAGCCTTGACTAGATGGACCTTAGTCGGCAAAGTAATGTCTCTGCTTTTTAATATGTTGTCTAGGTTGGTTATAACTTTTCTTCCAAGGAGTAAGCGTCTTTTAATTTTATGGCTGCAGTCACCATCTGCAGTGATTTTGGAGCCCCCAAAATAAAGTCTGACACTGTTTCCACTGTTTCCCCATCTATTTGCCATGAAGTGATGGGACCAGATGCCATGATCTTCGTTTTCTGAATGTTGAGCTTGAAGCCAACTTTTTCACTCTCCACTTTCACTTTCATCAAGAGGTTTTTAGTTCCTCTTCACTTTCTGCCATAAGGGTGGTGTCATCTGCATATCTGAGGTGATTGATATTTCTCCCGGCAATCTTGATTCCAGCTTCTGTTTTTCCAGTCCAGCATTTCTCATGATGTACTCTGCATATAAGTTAAATAAGCAGGGTGACAGTATACAGCCTTGACGTACCCCTTTTCCTATTTGGAACCAGTCTGTTGTTCCATGTCCAGTTCTAACAGTTGCTTCCTGACCGGGAAATGTAATTCAGGTATAATGCCATATTGAAAGTATTCAGATATAAACTTATATTTTCAATGAACAAGCTTGAGCTAATAATAAGGCAATCTTTTTTTATTGTAACTGTTTAACCATGGAGAACTCCTAAAATCCCAATAATGCAACACTAGTCAATAATGTGAGCTCTCTGTTCCCCAGGAATGGATGCCACCCTCCATTAAAATATTTTTGTTTATAGCCTTCCTCTGAATGGAGGTTGAAAGTTGCAAGCTTCACCTAGCACACTGTTACCCTAGATAATGTACTTTCCCATACTACACAATAACTATTCTCAAACTTATCCATCCCACTCTGACTTTCTGCCTCAGACCCTTTGCCTTCACCCTTCACCTTGCAGATGGCTGTGATTTTAACCCTAGAGGAAGGAGAAAGCATTAGAGCATCCTATTAAAAATCACTTTCCCACTGGCAAATATAATGTCAGAATATCTTGTGTCAACTCCAGACTGACACAGGTAGATATTATCTTACATACACTGTGATGTCCCAAAGGCTGTGTTGACTCAGTCTATCTAAACCATAATCATGATCTTCACTGTTCAATCTGATTCTCTTGATTCACCCTCAGCATTTCTGCTCTTGCTATAAAACACAATAACCCATGTAACTGTTGAGGTTGGAAATCTAGCTGTTCATACAATACTCTCATATGCATTTATCAATAAACTATGACAGTTTTACTTATCAATCCCACTTAAATCTTTTCTCTATTGCCAGCATCCTAGTATAAGCAATCAATTCTCTCACCTGTAGCAACATGACAGCCTCTTCACTGGCCTTCCCACTGAAATTTATTTCTACTCCTTCCAACATATATTTCATATATTCTAATTAAAAGAGCATCTTGACTTTTACTTCCTATGTATGAAAGAAAGTGAAAGTGTTAGTCGCTCAGCCGTTTCTGGCTCTTGGCAACCCCATGGACTGGAGCCTACCAGGCTCCTCAATCCATGGCACTCTCCTGGAAGAAATACTGGAGTAAGTTGCAATATTGGAGTGGGTTTCAATATCCTTCTCCGGGTTTTCTTTCAGAACCAGGGATCGAACGCAGGTCACCTGCATTACAAGCAGATTCTTTACTCTCTGAGCCACCAGGGAAGCCCATTAATAAGTTGCATATTTTATACATTTAAAAATATATGATTTAAGATTAAGACAAAGGAAGCCCCTTGCCACAATCAGAAATTTTGAAGGAGGAAGAAGACCAAAATTGCCATTCCTAAAAAAAGACACTTTCATTCCAGGGCAGCTGGCTGTCACGCAAATGCTTGGCACAAAGAAAACAAAGCGAGATTGGGTTGGACCTTGGCATCTACCCCACTGTCTTCACTCCCCTTCCCTTGATCTTCTTTCTCTAAAAGTTAATAGGATAATCACACAGGGAAATGGGGAAACAGGATCAGAGTGTGTTGGATATTTTGTTCAATTGGATTTTGTAAATGTCTGTTATGCTATGGGTCCAACTGAGCATCTGTTATCCCCTTAGGATAGGTTGCTTTGCAAGTTATCAACCAGTCCAAGAAGTCTCTGAAGTCTTTATAACCTCTTCTCTCTCTCACTTGCTCCCTTATTCTTTCTCCATTTCTGCTAACTCCTTTCATTCTCTCTGTCTCTCTCTCCCTCTTCCTTTCTCTCTCACACACTCTTAAATCAAAAGCTATCAATCCAAAGTGTTTCTTTCCCTATTATGCTTTCCTCCCACAAAATAAAAGAAGATTTGTTTCTCAACAGTTGGATATTTCCCTTTTAAGAAAACATTTGTATTTTTCAAAATTACTTCAATAAGTGTATTTTATAAATTAAAAAATCCTCCCAGACAATTTCTGCCAGTATTGATGAGGTTATAGTAAATTGTGCCTAGTCACACTCTGCTGATGGGAGAGCCATTCCAAAAGATCCTTAGGAATGGAAGTTGAAGGCACCCTGTGAGACTCAAATTACTTGCTTACTTAGGTCTAGGTCTCTGGGTTCATTTTAGCCTTAGAGTTGGAAATACCATGTGCCTAATTAAGAAAGGGCTCCCCTGGTGGCTCAGATGGTAAAGAAATCACCTGCAATGTGGGAGACCTGGGTTCAATTCCTGGGTCAGGAAGATACCCTGGAGGAGGGCATGACAACCCACTCCAGTATTCTTGCCTGGAGAATCCCCAGAGTCTGGCAAGTTACAGTCCATGGGGTCACAAAGAGTTGGACATGACTGAGTGACTCAGCACACACATGTAAAAAAAATGTGTTGGTGGGTACACAGATTTATTAAAAGAAAATTGATATATTAAATAAGATCAAAGAGAATATTTTAATAAAAGCACAGTAGGAGTAGAGACTTGGGCTTATGCTTCACAGCTTAAGGAAATGTAATAAGCTTGCTGATGCGCCTCAGTTAATGAACTTTAAAAGCTTAGTTTTAGGCTGTATTAAAAATATACTTCTTATGTTTGTGATACTTTGGCCCATTTTTTACATGACTCTGCTTTTCCCCAAGTGTTAATATTTAGAAATGGTGTTTTAGTATAATTGAAAAATAATTTCATTTTATAAGAAATGGCAAGATTTTGGCCGCAGAAACAAAAAATGTACATACAACTCCATCACTTAAATAATATAGCATAAACATTTTATAGTATTTCTATAAATACATGTGCAAGGAGATCCAACCAGTCCATTCTGAAGGAGATCAGCCCTGGGATTTCTTTGGAAGGAATGATGCTAAAGCTGAAACTCCAGTACTTTGGCCACCTCATGCGAAGAGTTGACTCATTGGAAAAGACTCTGATGCTGGGAGGGATTGGGGGTAGGAGGAGAAGGGGACGACAGAGGATGAGATGGCTGGATGGCATCACTGACTCGATGGACGTAAGTCTGAGTGAACTCTGGGAGTTGCTGATGGACAGGGAGGCCTGGCGTGCTGCGATTCATGGGGTCGCAAAGAGTCGGACACGACTGAGCAACTGAACTGAACTGAACTGAACTGAACTGAATATGTATATAAATTAAGTAAATATAATTATCAATTGCTATATGTGATTATTTTTAAATACTCCACTATTATTCTTCACCTGTGTCTTTAAATATTTTTCTAATACATGAATTTTCATGTCTGTATACATCCTATTTTATAAATATTCCATGATTTGTTTCACCATATCTCTACTATTGAAAATTAAAATTATTGGAAATAAATTAATTTATAGATAGAGAACAGACTTGTGGCTGCCAGAGGTGGGTTTGGGGGTTGCATGCAAATGTGTGAAGGGGTTCAAAATATATGAAATTCCAGGTATAAAATAAGTCCTGGAGATGTAATATATAGCACTGTGACTATAGTCAATACTGTACTGTGCACATGAACGTTGCCAAGACAGTAAGCCTTAAAAGCTCTCATACAAGAAAAGAAATGGTAACTGAGTATGAGGACAGATGCTGACTAGACAGCCTGGTGAACATTTTGCAATAGATGCAAATATTGAATTATTAGGTTGCACATAATATGTTAACTATATCTTAATTTTGAAAAAGAAACATTTTGTACAGTAATATTTTGCCATTTTAAATGAGCTGCAATACACAGTATATCCAAAAATGTTTACTTTCCTTTTCGATAATGTCTTTAATGTTTACTTTAATGTTTACCCATATATGTGTAAATTGGTAGAAATGAAAAGCTAGATAAAATGGTGTGAATATTTTCAGACTTTTGAGATGTGCTATCCAACTCTTCTCCACTATGATAAATCCCTACTACTTCATATTCTTATAGCATGCTATATATGTATATATTCATACAGACGTATCCTTTAACAACATTGACATATACACAGAACTCCTTTTTACCTGTTTCTAAACCTGGATCAGAGCGTGTGTCTGGTTCAGACATGCCCAAGCAGGCCAGTGGAGTTTCACATGGCTGCTCTGGCTCCTACCTCGAGCTCTTCTCCAAAAATTACAGAGGCCTAGTAATCCTCTAGTCATGAACTCCATGGAAGATTATTACAAAGCTCTACCACTAAAAGGAATTGAGGTTAATTAGCTTTCTTTTTTTTTTTCCTACCCATTGTGTGATGTTTTAAAGAGTTTACTGCTTTAATTTAAAATCGCTTACACAAGCAACAGAGCATTTGCCTTTTTTTTTTTTAATATTTTCCAACATTCTGATCCTTTAAACTTTGTCCAACAGCTTTACACAGCACATGATTTTTGTTAGAAGCCAACCACTAATGCTTGATGGCATTACTTTCACCACTGATTATATCAAAATAAATTGGAAGCTCTGTACACTTAAAAATGTATTAAAGCTTAAAAATGTTGGCTTATTTGTCTCTTCACATCTTTTCACTGTCATGAGTTATCTATCTTTGGAAGTAACCCTGTGACTTATTCACATATATCTTATAAACTCCTCATAATAACTGAAGTAGTAACTTTATTACCAAAGAAAGTAAAATTTCTAAGATTAACTTAGCCTCTAATAGTAAGGGATCTAAGCCTACACTAGTTAATTCTTACCATTTCTCACCAGTACAATGCCAAATGCTCAAATGCCTCCTCCTTCTGCCATGTAACGTGTGTGTGTGATCCGTCTCTATTTTAAGTGCTCACATGACTTTTTTTAAAATTTGTGTAAAATTTTATTTGTCATATATGTGTAAAAATGTATCTACTTGACATGACAGAGGCTTTCTGGAAAAGTAAAGTTTAGTTTAGTAATGTCTCCACTCTAACTTTTCGGTTACACAAACCTGGAAAATTAACTTTGACCCAGTAAGCCTTAGTTAGTGAAGGACAGAGGGACCTGGCATGCTACAGTCCTTGGGTCAGATACAACTTAATGACTGAATAATAAAGCTTTGGTTTCCTCACTTGTGGAATAGAAATGATGATTTAGTTCCCTTTTATAATTATTATGGTATTTGATCAGATACCAATGGATTCTGGAAACTCAAACTAGACCAATGTTTCTTTGATTTTCTATCCCAATATAAAGGACATAGAAGAGTAGTTTGTTCCCAGAAACTAGGAGGTGAAAAGCTTAGCAGCCTGTTACAAATATCTAATCTAATTAACTTTCCAAGTTAATTTTTCATCTACTCCCTACTGTTTATCTTCATAGGAATGTGATACACTCCCTACTCCCACACCCCTGCTTCCACAACCTAAACAAAAATTGATACTCCAGGAAAGGTCACCTTGTTTGCATTATTTCAAAAGTAGAGCAATTCATGTATGCCAACCATTATTATTACTGATTTTGTAAGATTTCTCAAGTTTTGGCTTTGAACCCCTAATCTTCTCTTGCCTGGCTTCATTCCTGTTCACACTTTATGTGTCAGTTAGATCTGAATGTCCACCACTCTCACCCCATTTGATCCCATTTCACACTGTTCACAGAGTGCTCTGCAAGATCATTACTTGAGGAAAATTTCTTTTCTTGGAATATTCCTAGGAAGCTGTTGAATATCTTGGATTAACATTTATATTCACAATTTCTCTTTAAAAGCTCAAATACATTTGTAGAATAAAAGACATCAATACAAGGTTTTATATCTCAGAGTAAATTAAAAATTTAACTCCTATATAAGTTTAAGAGGTTCAAGCATTTAAGAAGAAATAGTCTTCTTTAGGGAACTTAACATTTTCACCTAATGCAGTTTCTGAGCCACAAAAGCAAAAAAAAAAAAAAAGAAAGAAAAAAGGAAACAGAAAGGAACAAGTATTTATTAAAAGTGGGTACCACAAGGGAGTCACAATTGAAGGCAATCACTCTATACTTTAAACTCTGTCAAATCAAGGAGATAAATATCAGTTATCAACCAAATATACAGATATTGACTTTGAACATCAGAAGGATTAATTCATTTTATCAAGATCATAGGGCTAAAGAAGATTAGGGAAAAATCTCTTAAATGTAATAGTTAACGTAACTATTCTACATTTCCTTGACCTTTGGTGACACTGCACACTCTGTTTGCGTTTATCACCAGTATCAGGCAGCATATAAGAGTTACAAAGAGATGATAAGTTGTTTACACATGAAGTTCTTCCCCGACCATCTCCTATTTCAACTATGAATCTATTCTTAAAACTGTGGATATTAATAAAGAAAAATATGGAAACATAATAGCAGACAAAAGTATTATATTGAAAAGTTTATTTGATGGAATTTAGCAATAGTGACACTTGAATGATTTCCATTTAATTACTCAGTTGAGTTAAACCAAGCTATTAATAAACTATCCTCAATCTTATTTTAAAGAAGATGACATTCTTAAATGAAGTATTATAGAATATGACTAAATACACCCTATGTAATGGTAACAATCTGAGAAAAAGAACTACACAGACCTTATCAAATTATAAATTGCATGTATTTGCTTTTCTGTGTCTTGCTTTCACAAACATATTGATTGATCTGGCTTGGAACACCTTCTGGATATTCAACTAAAACTGGCTGTAAAGACACAGGGAGGGAAAAATGGCATATACATATTTGCAAGTTAATTTTAAATTACTACAAAATACAAAATGTTTTTGCAAAAGGCTATCATTAAAACATTTATGAAAAAATGTTTTTTGGTGATTTTACTAAGATGACCCTTAATATTTCTTAAATAGAAACCAAAAACAAAGTCCTTGCTTCTTCCTCTCCTGCTTCCTTCACTTTCTTACTGGTTTCTCTTGGGAGAACTTGCGTATTAAAATCACTGGTTCTCAAATCCTGGGCTCAGAGTCTGCTTCTCAAAGACCTTGACCTAAGATGGCCTCAGAAATGCTGACAAGCACATTCAGAACCTTCTATTTTTAAATAGTAATCAATCCTGTGACAACGTCTATAAGTAGACCCAATCTATCAGGACAAAGAAAACTGATACAATTAAAAAATAATTATGTCCTCAACTCAATTTCTTGGTTCAAAACCTCTGCAACTACTTTTTTCCTAACGAGAGTATCTTATGTTTCACCATTTATTTATATATCTAGTTGATTTGCTATACTTTATGAGGAAAATATAGTTCACTAATTTCCTATCTTAACTGAGCCTTGGACACCATAAGTCACTGGAAGAGCAAACAACTGGATGGAAATTTGAGCACTATAGCTGCTTTTGTCTGATCACTGTAAATTATCTTAAGATGCATATGTATTTTTCTATAACTTCCAAATAAAGTATTTTGTACACACAAATAGATTTATATAAAATTAGTGTCTTACTTGAATTTGATGAAAACATGTAATGAATAGTGTGGACATATTTTATTTGACAGAGCTGTTTTTAAAACTTAACTTTTATTTTGCTTTTATAACTTTAGATTTCTAAAATAGATATAACTTTATTTTATAGGCAACAACCCTTAGTCACAAAAGTATTAGGTTAAGATATAAGTAATTAAGAAATACTTTGAAATGATAGACTTATAGACAGTTCAGGTCTATAGAGCATGCCTCTGTACTTTCCTGAAACACACAAGAGCTTTGAAATTCACTTGGCAAGTGATTCAATTGGCAAATAGCTCTTACTTACTTTTCCCCTTCTGAACAGGATCTAACAAGGCCTATTCTCTGAAACTCTCTAAGATCTCTAAAGTCAGCAGTGATACTTGAAATAAGACATTTCCTTTGGTGATGACCTTATTTGAAAGGTCAAGTAGCAAATAGGAAATTCTTACAGACTGAAATGGCATTGCCAAGAGAAGGAAGAAAATCACTTTTGAAGGACTTTTTTGTTAGAAGGTAAGATTAGGGCTTTCCACCCTGGTTTTTTTCCCTCACAGATTCCTATGCCTCAGGTGCATTTTCTCCAAATCAATTTTAAAAAGAGTGACAGTAGTTTGTATGCAATGAAAAGAACCTCAAATAGATTATTTAATTGATCATAGCATAATTTATATATGTGACATCAAATATGCCTTTGTTTTAAAACATAACTCTATTTGATATTATGCAAGGAATATTTTCCCTACATTCTATTTAAAAATTTTTCTCATCTCTTTAAAATGAGAAGCATCAGTTTTATTTTACCTAAAATTGTGTTCAGTTGTTTAGCTTCTAAGTTGTGTCCAACTCTTTGCGACCCCATGGACTGTAGCCAGCCAGGCTCCTCCATCCATGGGATTTTCGAGACTAGAATACTGAAGTGGGTTGCTGTTTCCTTCTGCAAGGGATCTTCCCGACCCAAGGATCAAACCAGTATCTCCTGAATTGGCAGACAGATTCTTTATTGCTGAGCCACCAGGGTCTTCCCTACCATGCAGAGAATGTACTAAAAGGGTTGGGGGGGGGCGGGAAGCCAGAATAATAAAAATACAACCTTGAAGCCTCTGTCCTTGTCCTGGGTTGGCTGTAGACGCACCACTGACTATATGACGCTTTAACGGGCTGATATTCATCATAAATAGACCACCACTGACATGCAAGGTAAGATCTATTTATCTTTCCTGATTCACAGCTGCTAAGTTATTTTTGGCAAGAGTTTATTAAAGTAAGACATTTAGTTTCCTAAAGAAAACAAAAATTTTAAGAGTTCTTTCCTATATCAAGAATCAGGAATCCCCCAAAACAGTATCTTCTATATATTTACTTCCCCAAAAGTGATGGAAGTATAATCAGTGGGATGAAGAATTAAACTTCTAAAATGATTTTATTTTATTTTCATATAATTTTTTACATTATATAATTAAAACATTTAAAAATAAACATTTGCTATCATATCTTGGTGGGAAAAATATAACCCAAATTAAAGATATTTCAACAATATATTTTCAAAAGTATTGTATGGTTGTCTATGAATGCAATCATGTACAAAATGAGGGATATACCTCAGGCCTAAATTCTGTACTTTCAACAATTCAGACATCTCTCAGTAAGTGTAGAATAAGTGCTTGATGAAAGTGGGAAAAAGAAAGACTTTGGAAAGCTGTGACCATCATTAAATCTCTTTCCGAGATCTCACCATTTGGGGGCAAGCTGGAGAAAATGGCATGTTTTCATTAGCTGTTACTATGTACTAAATAGTTAAGATGCATTATGTAATTTAATAGTTTCAACCAGCCTGTGAAGTATATGTTACAGGAAGTAACAGCATCTATAACAGCAGATAAGAGTTCAACTTGGAACTGTTAAATCACTTCCCCAAGGTCAATTATCACATTCTAATAGACTAAAATTATATAAGGTATGTGAGTTTGGTACAGGTGCTGAATGGAGTTGAATGAGTTTGTGTGTGCAACTCATCACATTTGTGTCCTCTGGTTTTTACATGTGAAAGTGAGAGAACAAGACAGTGTTCTTCCTGATCCAATTCAGAGAACACAGCAGAAAATAAGAGCATGTGTTTGGATTCATTTCAGAAGGACACAGAGGATGACAGTTTGATCATCCAGGAAACTTAACCATTATAACTAGAGAGAGAGCTTCTCAATGGGTTGACAGTTCCAATGATACAACTTCAAGTAGCAAGCTAAAGAAAAACCTTTTTAAATTATTTCATGTTTGCTAAGTCTTCTCCTACATTGGTATAGGAGGTAATAGTTATGAACAGACTATTTTCTGTTGAAGTCTATATGATTTTCATTTCTTCTTTCATGAAGAGAGGGAAGCAGATGACCTAAATATAACATTAGCATGATGCCTCGCATATGCTAAGTGCTCAGGATATGTTAGCACTTTTTCCCTTTTTGCTTTCTCTTCTGTGAAGCAGAAATGCTAGCTCAGATACTTGTGGGTCATGGGACTGCTTCTTTCCAGTATTATGGGTTTTGGGAAAACTTAGGCATACTTGCATGCTAATCAAAATGGTAACTTAATTTAGAGTTCAAGATCAAGGGATTTTAGTATCGAGTTTAAAGCTGAGTTACATTTCATTTTATGCATTTTCTGGGGCATCATGTGTCATTCCAACTTCCCACAAAGCCAGGTGTCTTTACTGTAAAGGGCACATTTGTGTTTATCTTATTTGGTGCACACGTGTTCTATGCACAGGTCAAAAAAACAGAGCAACAACTGAGAGCAGATCTGCATCTGGTGATGATCCACTCACCTCCTCTTATGGAAAGCAAGATGTGCAGGTATTTCACAATATTGGCTCCTCAGACTCTTTCTGCCATGATATCCACATTGAAAAAGAAGAGCTTTCTAATCTATCTTCAAGGATATTTTTCAAAGTGACATTTCATTGAATTGACTCATTCAGGAGGGAAAGTGACTTACCATTTGTTGTGAGTATTGATGAAGACAGTGGTATGTATAGAATTATGTAGAGTGAATGGTTAAAAAAAAAAAAAAAGAAAAAGAAAAAAAAAGCAGCAACACCATGCCATGAAAAGTCAGCCTGAAATTGCCTATTCAATTGCTAAGTATTAGAAGAGCCATAACTGTGTGTCAAACACTCATTGATCAGGCAGAAACTCCAAGTACTGAGCCCAATTGTTTTATCAAGGAGCTTGAAGAATGCCCAGTCTATAGACAGTAAAGCTGATCTTTAATCTTATTCCAGAACCATTTGTTCAGTTTCAAATGCCTAGCACAAAGTCAACAACAACAACAAAATGAACAGTTTTGAATGAATAAAAGAAAAATTACAAAGCCAATATGTGTAGAAACATCTTTTTATGTAAAGTGCCATGATTATAATTATTGCTAGAGCCAGCCACAAATGGCTGTGTACACTCAGAGACAGTGATTTGCTTCTATTTCTGAATTTTTTAATATCTAATAAAATTTGGAAAACTCAGCAGTGGCCACAGGACTGGAAAAGGTCAGTTTTCATTCCAATCCCAAAGAAAGGCAATGCCAAAGAATGCACAAACTACTGCACAACTGCACTCATCTCAAACGCTAGTAAAGTAATGCTCAAAATTGTCCAAGCCAGGCTTCAGCAATACGTGAACTGTGAACTTCCAGATGTTCAAGCTGGTTTTAGAAAAGGCAGAGGAACCAGAGATCAAATTGTCAACATCCACTGGATCATGGAAAAAGCAAGAGAGTTCCAGAAAAACATCTATTTCTGCTTTATTGACTATGCCAAAGCCTTGGACTGTGTGGATCACAATAAACTGTGGAAAGTTCTGAAGAGATGGGAATACCAGACCACCTGACCTGCCTCTTGAGAAATCTGTATGCAGTTCAGGAAGCAACAGTTAGAACTGGACATGGAACAACAGACTGGTTCCAAATAGGAAAAGGAGTATGTCAAGACTGTATGTGGTCACCCTGCTTATTTAACTTCTATGAGAGTACATCTTGAGAAATGCTGGGCTAGAGGAAGCACAAGCTGGAATCAAGATTGCCGGGAGAAATATCAATAACCTCAGATATGCAGATGACACCACCCTTATGGCAGAAAGTGAAGAAGAACTAAAGAGCCTCTTGATGAAAGTGAAAGAGGAGAGTGAAAAAGTTGGCTTAAAGCTCAACATTCAGAAAACGAAGATTATGGCATCTGGTCCCATCACTTCATGGCAAATTGATGGGGAAACAGTGGAAACAGTGGCTGACTTTATTTTGGGAGCTCCAAAATCACTGCAGATGGTGATTGCAGCCATGAAATGAAAAGATGCTTAGTCCTTGGAAGGAAAGTTGTGACCAACCTAGACAACATATTAAAAGGCGGAGACATTACTTTGTCAACAAAGGTATGTCTAGTCAAGGCTATGGTTTTTCCAGTGGTCATTTATGGATGTGAGAGTTGGACTATAAAGAAAGCTGAGTGCAAAAGAATTGATGCTTTTGAACTGTGCTGTTGGAGAAGACTGTTGAGAGTCCCTTGGACTGCCAGGAAATCCTACTTGTCTGTCCTAAAGGAGATCAGTCTTGGGTGTTCATTGGAAGGACTGATGTTGAAGCTGAAACTCCAGTATTTGGCCACTTGATGCGAAGAGCTGACTCTTGTGAAAAGACCCTGATGCTGGGTAAGATTGAGGGCAGGACGAGAAGGGGATAACAGAGGATGAGGTGGTTGGATTTCATCACCGACTCAATGGACATGGGTCTGGGTGAACTCTGGGAGTTGGTGTTGGACAGGGAGGCCTGGCGTGCTGTGATTCATGAGGTCACAAAGGGTCGGACATGACTGAGTGACAGAACTAAATTGAACTGAACCTTCCAGTTAAAACCATTGTGGTTGAAAATTGTTCTTATGTGATGGTATCCATCTGCTTCTTCTATTTTTATTAGGAAATAAGGGAATTGAAATACACTTTGGCTTTAAATTAAGTCCATCCATTTGATTATAATGAAGTACATGTTTGGTATTAAATCTTTTGTGCCTTTTCAAATTTTGAGCAATCATAGTACTAATATTGTCTCTATCTCTCTGGGTCTGTAAACAGTGTATTATAGTTTGTGTGACTTTTCTACCAGGAAAATAAACTTGTTACAAACATATATGCACATGGGTAGGACCTTACCAAGGAATAATTTTGAGCAATGGGAAGACTCTGACTCTCCCTTTGTGTGTGCAGGTGTGTAGAAATATTTACTAACATTGTTACCTATCTGTTATCTAATTTTAGATGAGTGTTCACAATCTTTAGAAGCAAAATATGTATCTTTGTTTAATAATACCAAATAAATATAAACCTGACAATGAGATTCAACTTGTAATATGCTCTATTCCCAAGCAAACAACTAGGTTACATAGAGTTAATATTAATGGGCTTCCCTGATGGCTCAGCTGGGAAAGAATCCACCTGCAATGAAGGAGACATAGGATACACTGGTTTGATCCCTGGGTCAGGAAGATCACCTGGAGAGGAAGACAACCCACTTCAGTATTCTTCCCTGAAAAATTCCATGGACAGAGGAGCCTGGTGGGCTACAGTTTATGGGGTTGCAAGTTTTGGGCATGACTGAGTTTAAAATTACTATAATAATATTAATTATCTGCCTTTTTATTAGAAAACTTTTTTCTTATGAATTCTATGAGTTTTGTGAGCTACATGGGGAAATTTTTACCATAATTTCTGTTTTGTTGTGTCCAGAGCCTTTGTGCTAAACATGTTTTTCTCAAAACTTTCACATATGTGTCAAAGAAAATTTAATCCTTATGCTTTTTTATTATTTACATTTACTCTTAAGGTCATCGAAATGTTATATAAGAATGTTTTGAATTCCAAGAGAATTTAGAGGGCTCCCAACATCCCAAGGAAACACTCTATGAAACTATTTTGGACTGCAGCATGCCAAGCCCCACTGTGCATCACCAACTCCTGGAGTTTACCCAAACTCATGTCTGTAGAGTCGGTGATACCATCCAACTATCGCATCCTCTGTCATCCCCTTCTCCTCTCACCTTCAGTCTTTCCCAGCATCAAGGTCTTTTCAGTTCTTTGCATCAGATATTCATTTTTCTATTTTTAATATATATTCTAAGAAACAAAAATAATATGCAGATTGTATTCTCTTTTCTCTTTTTGACTAGAATAATTCTAAGCTAATATAAATTTTAAATAAATAATTCAAAACAATGTGGATTGTGACTAACCAATTTTGCTTCTCATTACTCTGGCTCCAATATTCTCATGGTTATAATTCTGAAAATGTGTACATAAAACTCACTGCACATGATGATTAACTATTCATGCACATTCATCAACCAGTGTTCAGTAACACAAATACAGAAGACAAGAAAAAAAGAAGAGTGCATTATCCATTTTTAAAAGATTTAAAATAATATGGCAATAGTGGATAATGAGAACACATAAGAAGCTAAGCAGAGATGCTAAGGCTTCATGTAATAGAGGAGAAAACTTCAATGCAGATAGCAGCCATTTTTATTTGACATAAAGTCTCAATATCTAAAGAAGATTAAGAAGTACTACATAAATGTAAAATCATGAAGATTAATTGATGGACTGTGTAAGAAACAATTACACCATCCCCAGGTCACTTTCTTCCATAGTTGTTGATGAGCCAGAGACATCTTTCTGAGAATTGGGAAAAAAGTAAATACAGTTTTTCAAGTCTTGATGAGCTGCTATTCACTCCAACAAGTAAATTTGTATAATGAAAACATGCATCAGACTTGACCTCTTACCCTCATGAAGGTACCTAGAAATTCAAAGGAAAGAGAGCAATCTCTTCCAAAGAAAGTAATAGTGGATAGGAGTACCAAAGACATACAACTTCTTTTAGTTTGCAGATGATGCAAACTTAGATTTTCTCTTTAGATTTGTTTTCCAAAAGCAAAAACCCCTAATTAGCAGGCCAAATGCTGTCTAATAAGTCAGCCAGATTTCTCATTTAAGGAAGAACTTGGCAGAAAACTTACTTATACAATAATATCTATCCAGACATGATAAAAAAAAGTAAAACCTCAACAAAGATATTCAGGGACATAAAAAGCATCAACATGAAATACTAAGATATAGACACAGAGCAATTAATCCAAATTATACAGAGATAGTTCAGTAAACAGAATAAACTTAAATAATTTAAGTACTAAAATGGAAGACAGGGGAGAAATTATCTGCCATATAATGGGAACAGAAAGTTGCAAAAGGTATGATCAAAGTAAAAATTCTTGAAAATTAAAATATAGTTGCTAAAGTTAAAGAGTGGAACCAATAGATGAATAAGGGGGAAAAAAGGAGAGAAAATTTCCCAGGGAAAAAAAGAGGTGGGGAGGGAGTGTAAATAAGAGAAAAGTTAAATAAGAGACATATCATCAATCTAGGGGAGTGTTTTTCAATATTTATTCTTCAGATAAATAATTCTTTGTTAATTGCTGGGCATTTATCACTGGTGTTCAGAGGCTTGGAATGACACTCATTGTAAACACATAGAACTTCTCTATGTGTTTCAAATCCTTCCTAGTGGGGAGACTTCTCTGTCAGTTGACACCCACAGATCTAGGAGGTCCATACACAAACTTATATAAGCTCAAGGGGACACACACACACACACACACACAAGTGCATACACATAGAAGGGGCTAGAACAAATATCTGCATCTAGAAACACAATCAAGTGGTAATTCTGAAAAACCCTTCTGCTATAAAAGAATAGATTAAAATATAAATACAGGTTTTTAAATGCATAACTGCTGGTGAGTGAGAAGTTAAAGGAAATTCCTAGGAATACAAAATAACAAATCAATTCCAAAGGCAAGATAGACCTGAGGGTATTTTCCAAACCCAGGAATGCAAAAAATAGTTTTAAATGCAGCTTTAATATGCTAAATAGCACACAATATATATGAGTATAATAATGCAATAATTTTAAGACCTAGAAGTTTATATAAAATTCTTGGCTCCAGTATTTCTCTTCTATCCTATGCTAGAGTACCCCTCAAAGACAGAACATTTTTCCTGAATATTGTTTGAAATTCCCTTATATATTAAAAAAAAAACCCAGCTACCTCTATATCTATGAGATTTATTTACTTATGAGATTTGTAGATATAGTTATATAATGATGCATATCAGTTGACCAAATAATCCATTCAGATTTTTTGTAAGATAGTATGGAAAATCCTGAACGAAGTATTTGGCCAACCTAATAACACACTGTATATTAGTTCCTGAACTAAATTTTGTGTATTCAAAACTCCTAAGCTTCATCCACTTCACAGCAGGAAACTGTCCCTCTCTTGGGTTGTTACAGTGACACAGCGCTCCATTATGTGCCCTGTGGGTTTCCATTCATCAGCTCAGTTCAGTTCAGTCTCTCAGTCGTGTCCAACTCTTCGCGATCCCGTGGACCACAGCACCTCAGGTCTCCCTGTCCATCACCATCTGCCAGAGTTTACACAAACTCATGTCCATAGAGTCGGTGATGCCTTCCAACCATCTCATTCTCTGTCGTCCCCTTCTCCTCCTGCCTTCAATCTTTCCCAGAATCAGGGTCTTTTCAAAAGAGTCAGCTCTTCACATCAGGTGGCCAAAGTATTGGAGATTCAACTTCAACATCAGTCCTTCCAATGAACACCCAGGATTGATCTCCTTTAGGATGGACTATTTGGATCTCCTTGCAGTCCAAGGGACGCTCAAGAGTCTTCTCCAACACCACAGTTCAAAAGCATCAATTCTTCAGTGCTCACCTTTCTTCACAGTCCAACTCTCACGTCCATACGTGACTACTGGAAAAACCATAGCCTTGACTAGACAGACCTTTGTTGGCAAAGTAATGTCTCTCCCTTTTAATATGTTGTCTAGGTTGGTCATAACTTTTCTTCCAAGAGTTAGTGTCTTTTAATTTCATGGCTGCAATCACCATCTGCAGTGATTTTAGAGCCCAGAAAAATAAAGTCTGACACTGTTTCCACTGTTTCCCCATCTATTTGCCGTGAAGTGATGGGACCCGATGCCATGATCTTAGTTTTCTGAATGTTGAGCTTGAAGCCAACTTTTCCACTCTCCTCTTTCACTTTCATCAAGAGGCTCTTTAGTTCTTGGTTCTTTTTCGCTTTCTGCCATAAGGGTGGTGTCATCTGCATATCTATAGATGCACATTTAAATTACAATATTATTGTTATGAGCAATGCTGCTATCGACATTCTGTGACTTGAAAATTGCTGTAAATAATTTGTCATTCTTTCCATGAAAGAATGTGGACTATTTTCTCTCTTCTTGAAACTGAGTTATTCTGTGATGCTTTAACTAATGAAATGTGGGGGAAAGCATACCTTGCTAGTTTCAGATCTAGCTCCAAAGAGGACTTACAGTTTCAGCCTTGTATCATCTAGATACATCAGCCATGTATCATCTAGATCTGAGCTGCAGTGTAGTCAGAAAGTAGCTGACTATCCAGCTGAAAAGATCTAGTAGAGAGGTTCTAGGATCTATGAGGAGAGAAGCTGGAGAGCCCATTCCTCCACGGCCAGCCTCCAACTGCCCCTTTCATGACACCAAGCTTTCATGAAAACTCCAGACAGTCATCAGGTCAATGGGACATCACTGGGTCACAACATTGATGCCACTTGAAGCCAAAGAATCAGTAAACTAAGGCCTTACTGATTGTCACCCCAAAGTATTTAGTTCATAATAAAGTAAATGTTGTTTTAAACTATAGTCTAGGAGGTATTTTGTTATGTAGCAATAGGTTATCAAACCACTCCTGGTATGCTGTGAAAGTGAAAGTGAAGTTGCTCAGTCATGTCTGACTCTTTGAGACCCCATGGACTGTAGCCCACTAGGCTCTTCCATCCATGGGATTCTCCAGGTAAGAATACTGGAGTGGGTTGCCATTTCCTTCTCCAGGGGATCTTCCCAACCCAGGGATTGATCCCCAGTCTCTCACATTGTAGGCAGATGCTTTAGCGTCTGAGCCACTGGAGAATGGACTGTGAATATGTGTTTTACTAAGAAATATAGCTCATTTTAGAAAAGGCAGAGGAATCAGAGATCAAACTGACAACATCTGCTGGATCATCGAAAAAGCAAGAGAGTTCCAGAAAAACATTTATTTCTGCTTTATTGACCATACCAAAGCCTTTGACTGTGTGGACCACAATAAACTGTGGAAAATTCAGAAAGAGATGAAAATACCAGATCACCTGACCTGCTTCTTGAGAAACCTATATGCAGGTCAGAAAGCAAAAGTTAGAACTGGACAGAGAACAACAGACTGGTTTCAAATAAGAAAAGGAGTACATCAAGGCTGTATATTATCACCCTGATTATTTAACTTCTATGCAGAGTACATCATGAGAAACGGTGGGCTGGAAGAAGCACAAGCTACAATCAAGACTGCTGAAAGAAATATCAATAACCTCAGATATGCAGATGACACCCCCACATTTCATTGGTTAAAGCATCACAGAATAACCCAGTTTCAAGAAGAGAGAAAATAGTCCACATTCTTTCATGGAAAGAGTGACAAATTATTTACAGCAATTTTCAAGTCACAGAATGTCGATAGCAGCATTGCTCATAACAATAATATTGTAATTTAAATGTGCATCTATAGATATGCAGATGACACCACCCTTATGGCAGAAAGCGAAAAAGAACCAAGAACTAAAGAGCCTCTTGATGAAAGTGAAAGAGAAGAGTGGAAAAGTTGGCTTCAAGCTCAACATTCAGAAAACTAAGATCATGGCATCGGGTCCCATCACTTCACAGCAAATAGATGGGGAAACAGTGGAAACAGTGTCAGACTTTATTTTTCTAGGCTCTAAAATCACTGCAGATGGTGATTGCAGCCATGAAATTAAAAGACACTTACTCTTGGAAGGAAAGTTTTAACCAACCTAGACAACATATTAAAAGGCAGAGACATTACTGTGCCAACAAAGGTCCATCTAGTCAAGGCTATGGTTTTTCCAGTAGTCACGTATGGATGTGAGAGTTAGACTGTGAAGAAAGGTGAGAGCTGAAGAATTGATACTTTTGAACTGTGGTGTTGGAGAAGACTCTTGAGCGTCCCTTGGACTGCAAGGAGATCCAACCAGTCTATTCTAAAGGAGATCAGTCTTGGGTGTTCATTGGAAGGAATGATGCTAAAGCTGAAACTCCAGTCTTTGGCCATCTCATGCGAAGAGTTGACTCATTGGAAAAGACTCTGATTCTGGGAGGGATTGGGGGCAGGAAGAGAAGGGGACGACAGAGGATGAAATGGCTGGATGGTATCACCAACTCAATGGATGTGAGTTTGAGTGAACTCTGGGAGTTGGTGATGGACAGAGAGGCCTGGCTTGCTGCAATTCATGAGGTCACAAAGAGTTGGACACAACTGAGTGACTGAACCTAACTGAACGGGGAGTTGGTGATGGACAGGGAGACCTGGGGTTGCAAAGAGTCGGACACGACTGAGTGACTGAACTGAACTGATATTTAGCGAAATTTTTGAGTCATAGACTATACACATTCTCAAATTTACAAGGTGATACAATTTTTGTTTTCAAAGTGATTATGCCAAGTTACACTCCCACCAGCAGTATAAGATGGTCAACTTTTCCTATGATTATTCACAATGTATCATTGCTTTTCAGTACAATGCCTCATTCTGCCTTTTTGCCCATTTTAGGTTTAGTTTATTTTTTACAATTTGTAAAAGTTATAGATTTTAAAAATATATCATCTCTTTATAATAATGTTTCTCTATATATCTATCTATATTTTTATATAGATAGATATATAGATAGATATAGATGTGTGTATGTTTCCAAAATGTTTTGAAGAACAGAAGTTCTTACTTTAAATGCACTCAAATTCATAAACATTTTCTTTCACTCTTTACATGTCTTGTACATTTTGTGAGAAATGTATTTCTAATTTAAGGTCAAATATATTTGCCTATATTTTCTTCTAAAAGGTTAGTATTTGTTTTTCATATTGTCTCTAATCTGTCAGCAACCCAATATGTATGTTTTGAGTGTATATGCATGTAGCAATTGATGTGGGTATCAAGTCTTATTTTCTTTTGCAGGATCAGTGATACTAACAGTATTTGCTTCCTTTTCCAATTAGTCATCTATCAAATATCAATACATTTAGTAAGAATATAATCAAGTATCAATATATGCAATATCTGACTTTGGCATCAATATTCTCTTTAGTTTATCTTCCTGTTTACCTATCACCAATACAATACCATCTCTGCTGTATTAGAGAACTCAGGAAATAATAGATATTCAACAAATATTTTTTCAAAAAGTGAATTAATACTGATTTGCAATAAGTTCTGAAATGTGGCAACACGAGACTTCTCACTTCACTCCTCCTTAGGAAACCTTGCCTGATTTTGGGTCTTTGAGCAATCTTATACATTTCAGGTTCAGTTTGTTAATAACTTGAAGTATAATATTGGCTTTACAATCTTAAATATGAAAATCTAATCATTAATCTTCAACATTATAAATATTTTAAAATTATGTTTCATATGCTCTTTTTCCCTAAAATATTTTAAAACAAATCTCAGACACCATTCAGTCTCATCAATACATATTTTGATATTTGTCTTAAAGAAATCTAGACTTCACATATAATGCTATTATCAAGCAAGATGAAATTAAAGCAATTTCTTAATATGATGTTGGGTTGGCCAAAAATGGTTGGCCCTCATTTGAGTTTTTCATAACATCTTATGGAAAAATCTGAAGGAATATCTAAGTCAACCTAATACATACTTCATTTTCAAATTTCCTCAATTGTCTCTCTCTCTCTTTTTTTTTTTTTTTACATCCTCAGTTATTTCAATGAAGTCTCAAACACAGACAACACATTGCTTTTGTCTGCTTAGGTTCTTATGTCTCTGTCTCTTCCTCCATTAAAAAACCATTTTCAAGACCAATTTTTGATTTTTATTTTCAGTTAGTCCAAAGTATTGGGTACCTAAAATGTGTAAGTAAATAGAGAGTGATAATGAAGTTTCAGTTGTTGGACACAGTTGCAAGAACTGAATCAAGGTATTGCTAATAATAGGTTTCATCCTCCAGGATCATAGAAGTGATTGACATTTTTCAAATGGATATAGTGTTTGTTTGATGTCTCATAATTGACAATTCTCATGAGTCTACACCTTCTCATTCCCTCAATTTCTCCCCCCGCCCCCAGCTTCATCTTTTCCTATTAAGGGAATTCTTTAAGTCTCCAGACTATCTGAACCATAAATATACTGACAAGAGACAGCAGCAATGAATAACAACAAAAGCAACTCAAACTTTCTCCAGCTTAATTCCCAGGATATGTCCCAATCACAACCGAGGACTCAAAATATATATGCTTCTTTGTGTGTGTGTGTGAAAGTGAAAGTTACTCAGTTGTGTCTGACTCTTTGTGACTCCATGGACTGTCCATGGAATTCTCCAGGCCAGAATATTGGAGTGGGTAGCCTTTCCCTTCTCCAGGGAATTTTCCCAACCCAGGGATTGAACCCAGGTCTCCCACATTGCAGGCAAATTCTTTACAAGCTGAGCCACCAGGGAAGCCCAAGAACACTGGAGTGGGTAGCCTATACCAACCGAGCTAACAGGGAAGCCCTTTTTTGTGTATACTTGTACTATTTTCAAATTTTATGATAAACATTTAAGCCAATTTAGGAATTAACCATCAAACACTTTCTCTTCAATGAAGCAAAAGGAACAAATTGTTCTTTAAATAAATGAATTATTCCAGAACATTCTGCTATTTGTGATGGTTTTTATTTACACCAAAGCCTGATAACTACTTCAACTAGAATCTGCAGGTTAAAGGACTGATAATTATTATTATTAGATTTCTAGCATCATTGAAATTTGAAAGCTTAAACTGACATGAGCGTGCATCACAATGTTGAATTTCTTAAATGGACATGCTTTTGAGAATATATGATTTTGATTTACTTTGACTTTGAATTATGATTATTTTGATTTTGATTTTGGTTTAAAACCCCATGCTCTTGAACTCAAGAGCCACTTGCGTGTTAATGACACTGCTAAAAATACATGCAAGTTTATCAACTCTTAAGACTTCAGGTCATCCCGCATAGGCCCCATCATTTTGCAATAGAGTCATTTATTTCTTTTCAATTTGAATAGCTTTAATCAGATCAAAATGTTCCCTTTAAAGACTTGTTTTCAATTCAAGGAAAGGATCCAAACTTTCTTTTAGAGGGTCTTTACAATATACCACATTGTAATTTACTTTGCACGAACAAAGTGCACATAATAAAAATACTCAAATTCTATGTTGAAAGTCTAAACACAGTGAACTAGTCCAGAACCTGATAAGAATAATATATTTCTTACTTTTACTTTGATAATACTTGCAATATGTTTTAAACAGCCCACTATATGATATCTATTCAAAACTAACAAATTATACAACTAATCTTGGCATACTCCTTTGTTTTGAGTTGGTTCTTGTGGTTTTCTATACTTTGAAAGCAAGAACTTTGACTAAGTTAACTATTTGCGCATTGACCATAGTTTATGATTACATTTGTGAAATGATTCATTTGAAAAGGGGTGGGAAAAGGCTATTCATAATTTCTCAGGATATGAGGCACAATCCAGGACTATCCTGACTATACTGGCATGTATAGGCATTCTACTTATAAAGGCATTTTGTAGGATATTAATAAATATTCCAAAGACTATTCCAAATTCCAAATTTCGCCTTTGTTAAACACTTGAGCAGTTTTCTCCTAAAAACTCACTTAATTGATTCTCTGTAATAAATATTATTTTTTTTAAGGTTTAAAATCTGTTTTTAATACATAATGTTAACTTTTGGTTTATTTGTTAAACTTAGTTTACCCTCCCTGGAATCACTAAAATGAAAGTGACTGTGATGATTAAGCTATAAGATTCAATGTGTTTTCCTTTTCCTCCAGTGAAAACTATTTCTATTTAAAATAGTTTACATATAAGAATTAATGGAAGAATTATGGGAATATCACTCCCTGGCCAGACCATAAACATTCCACATAATCATGTTAAATAACTGTTGTAAGAAGCTAAACAGTTGTATAGTCCACATTTTGAGAATTGACAGCAGCCACTCAACATATAATGATGGAAACTACTGTATTCAAAGCACAAAAAGAAGTAGATGGAAATAAAATATCAAGCCCCAACCACAAAATAATTATAATCTTATTGAAGTTGAAGGCATGCTTACAACAACAACAAGAACAGGAACAACAAAGTAATATGAAACAATGGATAACAATCGAAAAAATAAACACCAGAAAAGAGTTCCCTGTGTGGGTTGGGGTAATCATGGACCTGATGACTTGAAGATGGTCCTGAAGAATTGTAAGGTTTAAAATAGAAGATGTTTTAAAGCGTAAAGATCAAAAGCATAAAAGTTGCATTTTAAAGTGTCAGTAAAACATGATCTTAAAAATACCCAGGCAACGAGTTTGAAACCTTTTGGGTTAATCTTCTATAAAGAAGAAAACTTGCCTCGCAGCAAGGCAGATATACTCAAAAGTTGCTCTGGAAAGAAGACTCCTCCAATTAAATAAATAAATAAGACTTTAAACAGTGAAAAAACAGAAAGACTTTCCTAGCAGTCCAGTCGTTAAGACAGTATGCTTCCCCTGCAGGGAATGCAGGTTTAATCCCTGATTGGGAACTAAGATTCCATGTGCTGTGGCCAAAAAATTTAAAAATAGCAAATAAATTTTTTAAAGTTAGCAAAAAGAGTTATTGTACCAAAGTGTGTGTCATATCATAACTCTCAACCTTTGTTTACTTGTCTTAGGTCTTTTTTCCTTCTTATTAAAAAATAAATATTCGGTGTTTGATATGAATCACTGAAAAGATGGAGTAGTGGGATTACACTTATTGTGTGTACTCATAGTCATTGCTGTTTCTTTGCATGCAAAATTATTTCCTACTTTTCATCTTTAATGATACTTGCTTTGGTATTATTAGATATTAAGAAGAGAATATGTAGTTATTAATGCAATTGTACCCTGCTGGTGAAATACAATTATGTTAATATGTTATTCTTATAAAAATTTACCTCTTACTTACAATATTGTAATCTAAATCAATAGTATGTTAACTGCTATGTTTAATACTTATTAGATATTATTACAATTATAAAGCATTATTGTATTAAATAGTATTTAACACCTTTCATTACTATGTAATAATATTACATCTTATATAAATGTCATTTAATTACATCAATATTAATAAATATTATTTTCATTATTAGGTGAAGTGAAAGTCACTCAGTTGTGTCTGACTCTTTGTGACCCCATGGACTATACAGTCTGTGGAATTCTCCAGGCCAGAATACTGGAGTGGTAGCCTTTCCCTTCTCCAGTGGATCTTCCCAACCCAGGGATCAAACCCAGGTCTCCCGCATTGCAGGCAAATTCTTTATCAGCTAAGCCACAAAGGAAGCTCAAGAATCCTGGAATGAGTACCCTATTCCTTCTCCAGCGGATCTTCCCAACCCAGGAATCAATCCAGGGTCTCCTGCAATGGAGGTGAATTCTTTACCAACTGAGCTATCAGGGAAACTGGCATTTTAATAAAGTCAGAAAATCAGTTTGTAGCACTTATTCAAGCTTCCAATTTGATCAAATAAGGATATTTAATTTGTACTCATAGCTTCTGCAAAAGGATAAAAACCTGTTGCCTGGGAGCTCTGGTAATGGGTCCCCAAATCAATATGACAGCAACAAAGATTATGTATATTGACATAAATAGAAAACTTTCAGAAGAAATAATTTGTATAACCATTCATCATTGGTATTTATTAGAGGACCCTGACAAGCTGTAGTCCATAGGGTCTCAGAGTTGGACATGACTGAAGTGACTTAACATTTATTAGAGTACAAATATTTTTTAAAAACTTTTTGAACTCATGATATATAAACTAAAATATATGTAATAAACTCTGAACATTTATAAAATACTTATATTAATCACATATTCTTTATATAAATGTTGGTTCTAGAAAATGTAACAACAAAAAACCTTTGTATTCTATTACAAGTTAATCACTAAAGTGTTGCTGCCTATAAGTTGAATTATACATAATCACCCATCTTTGGGAATCCTGCCTCCCATGTAATAAGTGGTAAGCTAAAGTACCTTTGTTTAGGTCACAGGGAACATCCTTACCAGTCCCACCTGTGAATGACTGCAGGAAGGAGGAAATAAACAGATTCCCTCTGGGGTCTGACTAGAATCAGGACTTCACTTCCTCCTCTCTAGTATTAAAGAAGCTTGGATTCTAACTCGGGGAAGATGGTTCTTTTAAACATTAGTCCACCATCTTCTTGGTATGCTATGTTTCTGAATAAGGTCTCTATTCTTTTCCCCAACATCTTGTCTCTTTATTATTGGCCTGTCATGCAGAGAACAGCATGAACTTAAACTCAGTAACAAATATATCAGCAAAAATGTCTACTCTAAAGAAACACAATTGTCCATTTGAGATAGTTCTTTTTATAAATAATCATATAACTGATCATATAACTGATACCAAATAAGAGAGTAGAATCCAGGATGCCACAACTCATTTGAATATTTTCCAAAATGTGCAAGATAATATTCTAAACTCTGGAAGGTTATTAAACTAGAGACAGTGTCATGCAATCTCAAAACCAACAAGCAAATGCAGATTCTCCTCTCTTTTTGTGCCCAGCATGCACAATATACCTAATGCTACCATCTGCTGTAAAATATATGAAAGTCAAAGAGGAATAAAATGATGGAAGATCTAAGCTACACTTTCTCTACATGACACTTTAAATATTTATCCCAATTACTTCTCACAACCACCTTTAGAACGATACATTGCAATCCCTGTGGTACAAATAAGAATACTGAGATTCACAGATTCAAGTCACAACCTTAAAATAGCAAAATTGAAATTTTAACTGAATGGTCTGATTTTAAAAGTCCGTCTTGTACCCACTGAGTCAGAAGTTATACATTACTCTTTAGTAAAGTATTTAGCTTAAGATTCAATATTTTGTTTTCTTCTTTAGAGAGAGGGATCAGTGTCATCCTATTGAATAGCAAAGTTAATAAAATAAAAATAAAACAGACCATGTGGTTAAATTCTGATTTTGATGTTTTAACTTTGTAACCTGAATCTGTGAATATCAGTATGTAAGAGCGATGTCTTCCAATCAGATTCAAGAAGGCTTCCCTGACGCTCCAGTGGATAAAGAGTCTGACTGCGATGCTGGAGACACAGGAGACCCAGGGTTGATTCCCTGGAGGAAGAAAATGGCAACTCAGTCCAGTATTCTTGCCTAAAAGATCTCATGGACAGAGGCGGCTGGCAAGCTATCATCCAGAGCGTCACAGAGTCAGACATGACAGAGTGGTTACACGTGCACAGGTAAAGGATTCATATTTGTTTTTAACTTTTTAAAATACTTGAGTTAGGAAATAAATATCACACTCACAATCACATAATTTTAAGAAAGTTTATGGGCAATGACATTAAACAAAGGTGTGGACTAACTACAGGAGAACCTCAAAGGTAGCTAAGCTCACAACAGTGAAGTTGTTAGCAAGCCCCAACTAAAAGCAGGGACAGGTTACAGAAACCTGAAGAAGGGTTGCCAAAAGCAAACTGCTTTGAGAGGAGTAGTGACCTGTGCCTGGAGGCAACCCCGCAGGAGGGCATCCAAGAGTTTTATCTAAACCCTAAGCTTACCCTCTTTCTTCCCTCTGATGGTCCCCTGGTACTCACTTGATCATAAACTCTATGCAAAAATGTTAGGTGATTGAGTGCCAGCAAAGTAATACCCACTTGGTTTGATTAGTAGAAAGACAATTTTCAGAACAAAGAGAGTGTACACACTATTTCACATGATGATATAGCACATTTTTGCTTATTTGTGGAAAATTCATTTTGTGAAAATATTGAAAAAAAAAAAAAAACGCTATACTTTGAAAGGAAGACACCACTATGGTAAATAGTTTAGAGTAAGCTAGACACTGAAGGAAAAGTAAAGGAAGAGCATGATAGAGACAAAGACTAGAAAAAGCCCATCATGGCTAATGAAGAAACAGAAATATCACTCAAATTACTTTAAGGAAAAAAAGGGAGATTTTAATTAAGTTAAGGAAGAAGATCAGGAAGGGTCTTGGTTTTATACTGTTATTGCTAGAGGTTATCCAACATTTAAATATATGAAACAATCAATAAAAGAACCATTGTATGAAAAACACTAGTGTCTCTACTAGACAATTATCTCTACTAGAAACACAGTATATACTCTGATCACTCCAACCACATACCACTGAGATATAGTCTACCAAAGGCTGAAAAAGAGTAAAAGAAGCAAAGAGAGCTTGAAGAAGGGATGTGTGTAGAGAAAAACAACATATTTACCATAGGTCACGAACTGTGTTCCTAAAAGTTACTTGTGAGATAAGAGAGTTAGAGTTGGTCTATGTAGGTTCATAGGACTTAAATTGGGAGATTTAGAGGGTCCATTATTGACTAAATTATCTGAAGAAATGACGCTTTTAAAATCTGGTGCTGGAGAAGACTCTTGAGAGTCCCTTGGAGTGCAAGGAAATCAAACCAGTTAATTCTAAAGGAAATCAACCTTGAATATTTATTGGAAGGACTAATGCTGAAACTGAAGCTCCAGCACTTTGGCTCCCTGAGGTGAAGAGCCGACCTATTGGAAAAGACCCTGATGCAGGAAAAGATTGAGGGCATGAGAAGGGGGTGAAAGAGGATAAGATGGTTGGAGGTAATCATCCACTCAATGGACATGAGTTTGAGCAAACTTCAGAATTGACAATGGATAGAGAGGCCTGGTGTGCTGCTGTCCATGGGGTCGCAAAGAGTCGGACATGACTGAACAACTGAACTGAACTGAACTGAAAAGAAAGCAAACAGATATCATGAACAAAAATATCAAGTGTTCATAAAGGCATATTTTATTTGAGACTAAAATTAATGATGCACTTGAAAGTTAATGATGCTGTACTTTTCAAAGATGAAGTTTATTAAAAGGTTATTAATCTTTGATAAGCATGCATGTTTATACATTAGTGTTTTTCATACAATGGTTCTTTTATTGATTGCTTCATATCTTTAAATGTTAGATAATCTCTAGCAATAGCAGTATAAATACATTGTGTATTCTTGGGACTTTTTAAAAAGTTTTAAGAATGACTTAGATTATTTATTTCATACATTTATAAATTAACCCAAATGAAAATGTGTTTAGTTTCATACCAAAGTGCTCTGTGATGATACTTAACTGTTCATAACTTTCATTTGTCAATTAGTCATGATAAAACCCCTGATGACTCAGATGGTAAAGAATCTACCTGCAATCCAGGAGAACTGGGTTCAATCCCTGGGTTGGGAAGATCCCTTGGAGAAGGGAAGGGCAATCTACTCTAGTATTCTTGCCTGGAGAATCCCATGGACAGAGCATATTGGTGGGCCACAGTTCATGGGGTCACAAAAAGTTAGACACAACAGAGCAATTTCCACTTTAGTGATAAGACATTTCTCTACTTCACAGGGATCTTCAGTTATACTGATGAAAATTCAGTAACCTTCTCAGAAAAAATTCTTATAAATATTTCTAAGACATTCTTGTTATTGTAAAACCACTATTGACTGAATTTCTCTGGGAATAGGATGTTCCAGTTAATTTAATTTAATATTTGGTTGAACTAAGCATTAGTGGGTAAAACTGTTTTATTTCTGTTTACATTGTTAAAATGGTTTATAAAACCTCTTGGGGTATTTTTCTTGCCTAAACTCAGCCCAGTGAACATAAACAGCCATCCAAATTATAATTCACAATTTGATACTTTATACAGCATCTATAATGTATCAAAAATTGAATTAAGCTTACACTGACAGCAACTGAGATATGTTGTTGATTGACTATGCTTGAAATAAAGTTGTCTTTGTCAATTTACCCTCTTTTTTATTTTAAGATTCTATTCATTTGGATTTTAGTTTTATTGTCATCTATTAATTAAAAGCAATTGTTATATAGGGACTGGCCAAAAAGTTAATTCTGATTCTTCCACACAATGTAATGGAAAATTCTGAATGGACATTTAGGCCAACACTAGTACAAGCTCATTGAAAATTTCAGGGAGAAAATACTCTAAAATTTGAAAGAATTCCATGGAATATTAAGAAAAATAGTAAATATGAGCAATCTAACAGTTAAAAAAATAATATAGGCAGCAGTAGGGGAACATTCATTATTATCAAATGTCTCTGTTTTACCAATTGTTTCACTTAATAGACAAATTTGTTTGTGATCTCACCACTTCTTTGTCATTTCTCTATTTAGTGGCTGATGCTAAACAACCATTTTCCTGTACTTTGAATAGGCAGTGGATTATATGATTTTACTGAAAGTGCAGATTAGAAATCCTATTGTCCACAATGTCTGCCCTTTCCAACATTGCTTAACTTATTTAAATAATTTGGATATTTTAATTTAAAAATTAAATTAGGGAATTAGCAGTAGAAAGCTAGTAAGTACTAGTTCACTTTCTTAGTTCAGCATTGTTATTGTTCAGTTGCTAAGTCCTGTCTAGCTCTTTGCAACCTCATGGACAGCAGCATGCCAGGCTTCCCCATTCTTCACCATTTCTTGGGGTTTGCTCAAATTCATGTTCATTAAGTAGACAATGCTATCTAACCACCCCCTTCTCCTTTTGCATTCAATCTTTCCCATCATCAGAGTCTTTTCCAATTAGTTGGCTCTTCACTTCAGGTAACCAAAGTTTTGGAGCTTCAGCTTCAGCATCAGTCCTTTCAAAGAATATTCCAGGTTGATTTCCTTTAGGATTGACTGGTTTGATCTCCTTGCAGTACAAGGGACTCTCAAGAGTCTTCTTCAACACCACAATTTGAAAGCATCAATTCGTCAGGTCTCAGCCTTCTTCTTTATGATCCAACTCTCATATCCATACATAATTACTGGAAAAACCATAGCTTTGACTATACAGACCTTTGCTGCATATTACTTCATTAACCTTTAGATTATATGGCTATAGCCAGAGTGAAAATAGATTTCCGCTTCTGGCTAGGATGTAAAAAGCTGGAAGGAATATTGCTTCCATTCTAACTGTAATATAAACTCAAATAAACTTTAAAATAATAGTTTTTCTCAAGTCCATCAGAAATATGAGGTTGTAAGCCAACCAAATTATTTAAATTTCAAAGAGAAAAATGCCACTATGAAAAGGAATGGGACACAGCACTCACTCATATGGGTCAAAGCATTGAGAGAAGATGAGATTGATTAGCAGCTACTATAAAAATAAATAAGGGAACAAGATGGCAGAGGAGTAGGTGGATGTGAAGTATATCTCTCTCCACAGATACATCAGGAATACACCTTCAGACACAAAAGTGCATGCAAAACACCAGCTGAGAGCAGGCAGGAGTGCCTGACCAGCAGAAGAGAATATATAGACCCACGCAAAACTCTGTAGGATGAAGGAATTAGGGAAAACAGGAGTGTTGTGAGGACTGGACCTGCCCTCAGTGGGTGGGGGAACTGAAGCAGGAGTCCAATCCCCACATAGGGGATCTGAGTCAGAGGAGAAACTCTTAAGACTGAGAATGAAACACCTGATCTGTGGCAGCCTAAATGGAATGAGAATCCTACAGTCCTTGCACAGCCATACATACCCCAGACAGGTGCAGTGGCTGGGAGCTGGAGTTTAGGTATTGTGGAGCAATCCCAGGGCTAGGGCTGCTGTAGACTGTGGAGAGACTGATCGAGAGGGTGTGAGGGAGGAGATTGTGGTGGGAAATGCCTGTGGAGGGGGAAAGAGGGCAGACATGGAAGGAAGGCAATACTGCTGAGTCATGCATAGGGAGTGGAGCCATCACCATAGCCTCTGTCCCCGCCCCCCAATGCCAGCATTGGCAGCTGAACAATAGAGAGAGGCTGGCCCATCAAACGCCTGTTGCACTGAACTACAGAATAGGACCCCACTCAAGGTGCTCCTTTAAGTGACTGATGCTCCAAACAACAGAGAAGGACCCCAGGCAAGGGAGCCTTCTAAGTGCCTGATTGGGCAGAGCTATGGAGAAAGACTAGCCAAAGAGGATTTCTGATAGCCCGCTCCAAGAAGCTCACTAAACCACCCTGATAGGGCAATAACTCCTGCAGTGGAGGCAGTCCGTGCCCCTGCACATATGGCACCTCCAGGGTCCCCACAACCCAAGCAACTGCACCACGTTCATGCTCAACTCTCACTGAGGCAGAGCTGCTACAGGCAAAAAAAATCTTGCATCTATGCACACAGAGTTGTTTTGGTCGTGTTCAACTCTTTGCGGCCCTGTGGACTGTGGCCTGCCAGGGTTCTCTGTCAGGAAGGGGGGTTCTCCAGGCAAGAATACTGGATTGTATTGGCCAATACGGGTTTCTGTACCCTTCTAGAGCACTATATATCCTGCTGCCCTAGCTGCCAAACCCCCTGAGTACCTGGTGCTGCCAGAACCCCTGCAGAAGAACTAATCAGTGAGATGGAAGATAAAATGATGGGAACAATGTCTGAAGGGCAGAACAAAGTAAAAAGAATGAAAAGAACTGAAAATAGTCTCAGAGACCTCTGGGACAATATCATACACACCAACATTCAAATTATAAGGGCCCCAGAAGAAGAAGAGAAAAAGAAAGTGTATGAAAACATTTTTGAAGAGATTAGAGTTGAAAATTTCCCCAACATGGAAAAGGAAGTACTCAATCAAGTCCAAGAAGGACAAAGAATCCCGTACAGGATAAACCCAAGGAGAAACATGCCAAGATACATACTAGTCAAACTAACAAAGACTAAACACAAAGAAAGAACATTATTAAGCAGCAAGGGAAAAGCAACAAGTAACATACAAGGGAAACCCCATATGCCTAACAGCTGATCTTTCAGCAGAAACTCTGCAGACCAGAAGGGAATGGCAGGATATATTTAAAGTATTGAAAGGGAAACATCTACAACCAACATTACTGTATATGGCAAAGATCTCATTCAAAATTGATGGAGAAATAAAAAGCTTTTCAGACAAGTAAAAGCTAAGAGAATTCAGTACCACCACACCAACTTTACAACAAATGTTAAAGGGACTTATATAGTCAAGAAATACAAGAGAACAAAAAAAGATCTGCAAAATTGACCCCAAACAATTAAGAAAATGGCAATAGGAACATATATATCAATAATTATTATAAATGTAAATGGATTAAATGCTCCAACAAAAAGACGCAGACTGGCTGAAAGGATATAAAACAAGATCCATATATATGCTGTCTACAAGAAACCCACTTCAGACCTAAAGACACTTATAGACTGAAAGTGAGAGGATGGAAAAATATATTCCATGCAAATGGGAAGCAAAAGAAAGCTGGAGTAGCAATCCTCATATCAGACAAAATAGACTTTAAAATAAAGAAGATTACAAGAGATAAGGAAGGATACTACATAATGATCAAGGGATCAATCCAAGAGGAAGACATAACTATTGTGAATATTTATGCACCCAATATAGGAGGACCTCAATACATAAGACAAACAGTAACAGACATAAAAGGAGAAATTGACAGTAACACAATAATAGTAGGAGACTTTAACACCCCACTTACACCAATGGACAGATCATCAAAACAGAAAATTAATAAGGAAACACAAACCTTAAATGATGTATTGGATGAGATGGATCTCTCAATGATATTTTCAGGACATTCCATCCAAATGCAGAAAAATACACCTTCTTCTCAAGTGTACACAGAACATTCTCTAGGATAGACTACATCTTGGGTCACAAATCAAACCTCAGTAAATTTAAGAAAATTGAAATTATATCAAGCATCTTCTCTGAACACAATGCTACAAGACTAGATATCAATTACAAGAAAAATACTGTGAGAAAAACAAATACATTGAGATTAAACAACACATTTCTAAATAACCAAGAGGTTACTGAAGAAATCAAAAGGAAAATAATAAAAAAAAATTCTAGAAACGAATGACAATGAAACCACAACAACTCAAAACCCATGAGATACAGCAAAAGCAGTTCTAAGAGGGAAGTTTATATCAATACAATCCTACCTCAAGAAACAAGAAAAACAACCTAACTTTACACCTAAAACAACTGGAAAAAGAAGAACACAAAACCTCCAAAGTTAGTAGAAGGAAACAAACCATAAAGATCTGAGCAAAAAATAAGTGAAAAAGAAATGAAAGAAACAATAGTAAAGATTAATAAAACTAAAAACTGGTTTTTTGAGAAGATAAATAAAATTGACAAACCTTTAGCCAGATTCAAGGATGAAAGAGAAAAGAATCAAATCAACAAAATTAGAAATGAAAAAGAAGTTACAACAGACAAGGGAGAAATACAAAGGATTATAAGAGACTATTATGAACAACTATATGGTAATAAAGTGGATAAACTGGAAAAAATGGACTGATTCTTAAATAAATTCAATCTTCCAAGTCTGAACCAGGACGAAATAGATATTTTGAACAAACCAATTACAAGCACTGAAATTGAAGTTGTGATAAAAAAAAAATCTCCCAGAAAACAAAAGCCCAGGACTAGATGTCTTCACTGGAGAATTCTGTCATGATAACACTTATCCTTCTAAAACTCTTTCAAAAAATTACAGAAGGAACACTTCCAAACTCATTCTACGAGGCCACCATCACCCTGATACCAAAACCAGACAAAGACAACACACACAAAAAGAAAACTACAGGCATATTTCACTGGTGAACATAGATGCAAAAATATTCAACAAAATTTTAGCAAACAGAATTCAGCAACACATCAAAAAGCTTATACACAATGATCAAGTTGGGTTTATTCCAGGAATGCAAGGATTCTTCAGTATACACAAATCAAATCATGTGATACACCATATTAACAAATTGAAAGATAAAAACCATATGATCAACTCAATAGATGCAGAAAAACCCTCTGACAAAGTTCAGCACACATTTATGATTAAAACTCTTCAAAAAATGGGCATAGAAGGAACCTACCTCAGCTTAGTAAAAGCCATATATGATAAGCTTACAGCAAACATTATTCGCAGTGGTGAAGAACTGAAAGCATGCCCCCTAAGCTCAGGAATAAGACAAGAGTGTCCACTTTCACCACTATTATTCAACATAGTTCTGGAAGTCCTAGCTATAGCAATCAAAGAAAAAGAAATAAAAGGAACCCAGATCAGAAAGAAGAGGTAAAGCTCTCACTGTTTGCAGATGACATGATACTGTACATAGAAAACCCTAAAGATATTATCAGAAATTTACTAGAGCTAATGAGTGAATTTAGCAAAGTTGCAGGATACAAAATCAATACACAGAAATCACTTGCATTTGTATATACTAACAATGAAAAATCAGAAAGAGAAATTAAGGAATCAATCCTATTCACCATTGCAACAAAAATAATTAAATATCTTGGAATAAACTTAGCTAAGGAGACAAAGGAATTGTACACAGAAAATTATAAGACACTAATGAAAGAAATCAAAGATGACATAAAAAGAAGGAGAGATATTCCATGTTCCTGGGTAGAAAGAATCCATATTGTGAAAATGAATATATTACCAAACACAATCTACAGATTCAATGTGATCCTTATCAAATTACCAATGACATTTTTCACAGAACTAGAACAAAAATTTTCACAATACATATAGAAACACAAAAGACTCTGAATGGCCAAAGCAGTCTTGAGAAAGAAGAATGGAGATGGAGGAATCAATCTTCCTGACTTCAGATTATACTACAAAGCTAAAGTCATCAAGACAGTATGGTATTGGAACAAAAACAGAAATATAGACCAATGGATCAAGATAGAAAGCCCAGAAATAAACTCATGCACCAATGGGGACCTTATTTTTGACAAAAGAGGCAAGAATATACAATAGGGCAAAGACACCCTCTTCAATAAATGGTGCTGGGAAAACTGAACAGCTACATGTAAAAGAATGAAATTAGAACACTTCCTAACACCATACACAAAGATAAGCTCAAAATGGATTAAAGATCTAAATGTAAGATCAGAAACTATAAAACTCTTAGAAGAAAACAGGCAGAACACTTGGTGAAAGGATTAATTTCTAAAATATACAAGCAGCTCATACAACTCAAGCCAGAAAAACAAACAACCCAGTCAAAAAGTGGGAAAAAGACCTAAACAGACATTTCTCCAAAGAAGACATACAGATGGCTAACAAACACATGAAAAGGTGCTCAACATCATTCATTATTAGAGAAACGTAAATCAAAACTACAAGGAGATATCGCCTCACACTGGTCAGAATGACCATCAAAAAGTCTACAAATAATAAATGCTGAAAGGGTGTGGAGAAAAGGAAATGCTCTTGTACTGTTGGTGGGAATATAAATTGATATAGCCACTATGGAAGACGGTATGGAGATTCCTTAAAAAACTAGGAATAAAACCACTATATGACCCAGCAATCCCACTCCTACGCATATACCCTGAAGAAATCAAAATTGGAAAAAACACATGTATACCATTGTTCATTGCAGCACTACTTACAATAGCTAGAACATGGAAGCAACCTAGATGTCCATCAACAGATAAATGGATAAAGAAGTTGTGGTACATATACACAATGGAATATTACTCAGCCATAAAAAGGATTGCATTTGAGTCAGTTCTGATGAGGTGGATGAACCTAGAACCTATTATACAGAGTGAAGTGAGTCAGAAAGACAAAGATAAATATTGTATTCTAATGCTTATATATGGAATCTAGAAAAATGGTACTGAAGAATTTATGTACAGGGCAGCAGTGGAGAAACAGACATAGAGTACAGACTTAATGGACATAGGGAGAGGGGAGGAGAGGGTGAGATGCATGGAAAGAGTAACATGGAAACTTACATTACCATATGTAAAACAGATAGCCAACAGGAATTTGACATATGGCTCAGGAAAGTCAAAGGAGCTCTGTATCAACCTAGAGGGGTCAAATGGGGAGGGAGATTCAAACGGGAGGGGATATATGTATACCTATGGCTGATTTATATTGAGGTATGACAGAAAACAACAAAATTCTGTAAAGCAATTATCCTTCAATAAAAAAAGTAAATTAAAAAAAGAGTTAACCTCAAAAACCCTCCCCCCCCAAAAAAAATGAAAGACAAAATCAACTGAAATTTTAGCAAATTAATAAAGGTCAAATGTGAACTAAGACTGGAAGAACTGGGGCCCAGACATCCTCTTACAAGCTTTTTCTTTCTTTCTTAATTTTTAATGAGCCTCTTTCAGTAACTCTAAATAACTCTAAAGAATATTTGAAGGCAGGGCTGGAAACAAACAACAACAAAAACAAAAATCCTCCTCTCCTTGCTGGAATCTTGCGTAAAATGATTTTCAGTTGCTTAGTGACTGTTAGTTGCTTAGCTATGTCCAACTCCTTGTGACCTCATGGACTGTAGCCAGACAGGCTTTTCTGTCCATGGGATTTTTCCAGGCAAAAATACCAGAGTGTGTTGCCATCTCCTTCTCCAGGGGTCTTCCCAACCCAGGGACTGAACCCAGATCTCCCATGTTAAAGGAAGATTCTTTACCTTCTGAGCTACCAGAGGAGCCCTAGCTGCTGAGGGGAATATACAAACCCTAAACTGTTTCTCCTAAACTCTTTTCTCCTATGAGGCAAAGACCTGCAGCTTCTGGAGGAAGCTTAAAGGGAACAGTGTAGACACACTGATATAGGGGAATGAGCAGAGGAGAAATTCCTGTACTCCAGGGAGGTGTTGAGAAAGCCATGCTGGCCTTAGAATTCTACATCTGTGCCCACTTAGAGATTTGCATCCAATGGGGTAGGGTTAGGGTGGTAAAGATCAACACAGATCAAGGGCATTGTTTAGGACACATGGGAAGAAAAATGCTGAGAATATTCTCCTGTCTTGCTCCCCATAAGGCTGGACATATAGGATCTGCCTAAACTGAGGCTGCAACTAGACACTAGTAAATTCTTGCCAGCCAGAATCCAGTGATAGGCAAAAGAGGTCTACCACTGGGGAAGAGGGATATCCTGGAGTGAGCTCCCCTATAGTGCCCATAAGTAAAGAGGATGAAAGTTGAGGGTGGAACACAAACATTGAGGGGAAAAAAAAAAAAAAATTTAATCCTGACTCTCCAGCTACCACTTTGAGCAGAAAGCCGTAGTGCTGATAAATGTGTGTGAGGACTCTAAGACACAGTAGAAGAAACAACAGGAAAACCCAAACTATGTTTAACTGAAAAGTGTTTAACACAAAAGCCATCAGAAAAGGGGAGGGGTAATGATGAAAACCAAAGGCAAGAGAAAGCCAACAAAAGAAGCTGGTAGACATAAATCATATATTTCAAATATCATTAATTGTGTTGAATGTAAGTTATCTAAAAATCAATTAAAATTCAGAAATTGTTAGAATAGCTAAAAAAATCCAAATATATCTGCTTTTTAAAAAGCCCTTTAATACAATGATATAGATAAATTAAAAGTACATGGATGAAAAAGATGCATCATTGAAACAATAGAAAATGAAGTGACTAAGTGAGTATCAGGCAAAGTAGACTTCAGAGCAGAACAATTTCCCAGAAACAAAGAGAGAGATTGCACAGCAATAAAAGGGTTAATTCATCTCACCAAGAAGACAGACAAGTCTTAATTGTGTACAACAATAGATCTTCAAATTCCACAAAGCCTAAACTGTTGAAACTGATACTACCGAAAGGACAAATACACAGATCAACATTACAGTGGGAGACTTCAACATTCTTCTTTTAGTAATCAGTAGAGTTCATGGAAAGAAAATCAATAAAAGATAGGCTTGCTGTACAATGAGTTGAAAATACTGAAATCTAATTACTATACTAGATAAATCTGGAAACTGAAATACTGATTAGCTTCCATTTCCACACTATTTCTGTGTAAAATTATTAAAATAGTAGTTTTGCTGTTGCTGAATTACACAATAAAATCAATGACTTGCACACATACATACCACCTCATCCCCATTTCTACACACACACACACATTCACAGTCCTTCTACTCTCCCAACAACTGTTTTAAAAGCTAATAGCAATTTGTGCTTTTATGTGTAGAACACTAAGATATAAAACAATAGGGTAGTTCACGGCAGTGGTTTTAATGCTCACTCTCTAAGCCTCAAACAGTTTACATTTGTAAATAGAGAGCAGTATGAGAAAAATTAATAAATTTTAGGGCTGATCTTAGAAGAGTCTATAGTCTGGTTGCCTGACTTTGCTAGGGGTTGTCAGTAAATTTCAATTGTAATAGCTGAAGCTTGTAGGGACAGAATCAGATGGTCTCCCAATGTAGGCAGTAGTCTGGTGCTTGTCTAACCAATCTTCTCAAATTTTTGGCCCCATATTTATTTGGAAGAGAGTCTGAGTGTTGTGTTGGTGAAGTATGAAATTGAAGTGCCCTGTTGGCTACTCTTAGACTCCTCTGCTGAGTTCCTGCTATAAACTTGAATGGCCCACTAAGCAAAACAAAGAACTCCAGACCTATTTTTCTAAGGTCCTTTACTGAGGTCTGTTCTTGCCTAATCATGCCTCTTTCGCCAATCCCCCAAATTACCTCTCTTGAGAAAAATTCTGGTAAATAGTTTTTCTACCTCCTAAAAGCTCAAATGAGTCCCAGGATAACAGGTGAAAATCAATGGTTTCTGCTCACAAGACATGGTACTCTCTTCCCAAAATGAGACAGCTTCCTGTTTTGTGTGTTCTAGCTAGTGCCTGTAAGGCGCCCTCCCTGCTCTCCTACTCATCCTGTCAGCAGAGGGGACTTCTGGGAGAAAGATCAAGTAGCAGAAAAGAACTTCATCTTTTTTTTTTTCTATTGAATGTTGCAAGGATAACACAGGGGACTCACTAGCACATCATTTCAAACGACCAAGTGGTGTGATTGCAACACTCACCTAACGTGAACAACAAGAGTTCAAGCATGCCGTTATCTTTCTTGAGTATCTACTGATGCCCCTGTAAAGATATCTTCATGGTGGCCCTGACTAATGTTTTAAAAATTCATTTTTCAAACGAATTTCCGCTCTCAGAAATTTTAACTGAACTTGCTTAATTGAACTAAAATTCCTTTGCTTGTAAGAAGACAGGAAGAGGGCATCTCACTTGTTTATTGTTGTTGTGGATGCAAATCATACAAAAATAGGTGGGGGCGTTTTGTTCTGATTATACAACTTTTGGTAGTGTATGTCCTCAGTGGGGTCCAACTCTTTGCGACCCTTTGTACTGCAGCCCACCCGGCTCCTCTATTCATGTGATTTTTCAGGCAAGAGTACTGAAGTGGGTTGCCATTTCCTCCTCCAGAGGATCTTCCTGACCCAGGGATCGAACTCAGGTCTACTGGTGGATCATGCCTTGCAGGCAGGTTCTTTACCTCTGAGCCACCAGGGTGCCAGCTGGCTAAGTTTGGTTGCTGGTGGCAGTGTTATAGCAACATTGCAGAAAACATTCCAATCCAAAGCAAGTTCTGCTGAAAACTGAGAGAAGTGAAACAAGGCTGAGACCAGCTAAAAAAGAAAAAAACATAGCTAAACATTAAAGTGTAACTGTCCTAGGGAAAAAAAGATCTCAATGGCCAGAAGTTAAATGATCAGGAAAAGCCCACTACCCGCTCTTCGATAGCTATGTACTAGCACAAAATACATCTTTATCATTTATGAATTATTGGCCATATTTTTGTAATTGGGTTTCTTGTTCTCTGTTAAGTTACAGATTTGACTCATTTATGTAATATCTTCTTACGGAATTTCATGGTAAGTCCACATGGTATTGGGCTTCCCAGGTTGTTCAAATGGGTAAAGAATCTGCCTGCAAGGCAGGAGACATAAGAAACCTGGGTTCAATCCCTGAGTCGGGCAAGTCCCCTAGAAGTCCCCTAGAAGGGCCAAGGCAACCCACTCCAGTAATCTTGCCTGGAGAATCTCGTGGACAGAGGAGCCTGGTAGGCTACAGTCCACTGCATCGCAGAGTCTGACATGACTGAAGCAACTGAGCATGCATGCATGCACACGATATTAATAGCATACACATCTGACATCACAGGAAAAGAAATGTTATTATTAAGATGAAAAAAATCTTTATTTTACATTTTTAAGTATTGCAAAAAAGGGGAGAAATTTCACTATTTGTTATTTACATTGGGAATCAGAATTATAAAGCTATTCAAGATCTTAGAAATTATTTCAACATTTTTATAATACAGATAAGAAAAAAATTAAGCTTCAGAGTTGTTTACCCAGGAGGTTAGGAGTAGAAGAGTGACTAGACCCAGAGTGTTCCAATTCCCTGACCGGCAGTGCCATGCTGACTCTAAGCTACAATAAGTGTCTAGAGATTTCTAGAACAAGAGATACTAGTTGGAACAAATTCTTTAGCCATATTAGAGAGGATGAGCAAATCTCAGTGGAAACATCATGAAGCACCATTTTGCACATTGCACAATAAATGGATGTGTTAACTTTCCATCCTGTTTCTCCTCTTTCACTAATCTAATTTTGGAATCCAAATTTTAATAGTTTTCAGCCAGAGCTTCTGTTCAGGAAAACAGGATCATTGTACATGAAAAAGAGTCTTGGATTCTTCCTTATGTACAATTCATAAGAAAGTTAATAAGAAACCAAGTGAAATTAGGAAATGATATGAACAAATAAAGTGCCTCTATATATTTATGATTAAAAAAATATATCTATTGCATGCATGCATGCATGCATACTAAGTCATTTCTGTCATGTCCAACTCTTTGTGACGATATGGACTGTAGCCTGTGGGGCTCCTCCGTCCATGGGGCTTCTCCAGGTGAGAATACTGGAGTGGGTTGGCATGCCCTCCTCCAAGGGATCTTGTGGATCCAGGGATCAAACCTGTACCTCTTATGTCTCCTGCATTGACAGGTGGGTTCTTTATCGCTAGTGCTATCACCAGTGATAAATATAGCAAATTCAGAAATCTGCCTTCTGAAACCAATGATCTAGTTTATGAAATCTTATATTTTGAGTAAACTATTTGTGCATATCCTGTTTAATAAAAATGACGGTTGCTGCTTCCAACTTACAGTAGTCTTAGGGCATGGGAATGATGAGGGAAACTAAACATGCTGGCTTCATAAAAGATGGCTGGCAAGTTGTATTTTCTTGATTCCAACTAAAGAATAAAAGGCAGCAACCTTTACCATGAAGCATTTTTATATAGCTTTTGATAAAGTCAGATGCTTAACTCAGCAAAGTTGAATGATGGATTATAATCAAGATTCTCTTGCAGAGAATGCCAGGAGCTTAGAGTACCACTGGGGCACAGAAGTGGACTTGGAAGAATTACTGGAGGATGGAGGAGGAGTAACAAAAAATAAAGAGTGTGCTGTGACTTAAAGTGAAGCAAAACTTTTCTCTTTTTCCCTAAGAAAATAGGGCCAAAGAGTATTTCATACATATTCGTTTGCTTTCCACACTGGGTTCTAACACCCTCCACCTCGGCAAGACTGTGTGTCCTCTGCCTGGAGCCGACATAGAGCTGTTCTTTCTTCTAATTGAAACAGACAGGGATATTACTGATTAGAGGTGGAGACGCAGAAAAGTGTTTCATTTTATTCCAAATTAGTTTGAACTCACCCAAGATCAAATGAAACCTAGATTTGGGAAAACAAACAGACCGAAAACAAATCCTTTGTTGACCTGATGCCATTTCTTGGAAGTAAAACAACAGTGACCCTCGGAAAGGCTGACTCAGCAACCATGATACTGGCAAGGGTTCTCCCAGCCATGAATCTTCCCCGTCTTCAAAAGTATGTTATGAAAATCAGGTTTTAATAACACAAAGTCCAATCAGGATATTCTCAAAGGTTTGGGCACAAGTGTATCCACATTGAAATGTGTGCACCTACACGCAAGGATTCACACACACGCACACACACACACACACACACACACACACACATCCTTTGCCCACATGCAACAGTTTACTTGCCCAGGGCTTTTGTTCATGTAGATCGGACCAAGACATCTCTTAGCTAACAGCTCAGACTCTTAGTAAGATGCATGAGTCAAACAACTTCCTTTCAGGTTTACAATATATCTGCTTTCTTACTATATTTTAAACATCAGGCTGTTTTTGGTAGAATCAATTACTTTCATCAAATACTTTTCTCCCTATTCTTTTTCAGAGTGATGATAAAAAATCCGCTCTTCCAAAGTCCTAAAATTGTCAATTGCTTTTCCTTGAATCCCTGGTGCTGGTTACAAAATAGTAGAACTAAAACAGAGGATAAGAGAGTATAGGAGTAAACAGCTTGAGTTTGGACATATTGCTAAAGTTTGGAATAACAGTTTATTGATCAGAAATGTAGTAATATGTCTTGTGTTACCTGAATGTTATTCACCAGAATGTTTTAATATTCACTTAACAAATTGCCGGGAATAGGAATTAGTTTCCTCAAAAATCTTCCAGACAATAATATGTTAATATAAGCATGCCCCAAAGCAGACTTATCTGCTGTAATATAAGTACTTTTCTCCCTGATTCTAAATAAAGTCCAATATATCACAGTGTGGGCTTCCCCAGTGGCTTGGTGGTAAAGAATCTGTCTGCCATGCAGGAGACCCAAGAGACATGGGTTTGATCCCTAGGTCAAGAAGATCCCCTGGAGCCGGAAATGGCAACACTCTCCGTTATTCTTGCCTGGAAATTCCATGGACAGAGGAGCCTACATTTACATATTGAATTGGAGGTTTTGATAGCCCCAAAGGGTAGCTTCTTTTCAAAACTTTACTTTGGTTTTCTGGAGGAAGGCATGGCAACTTACTTCAGTATTCCTGTCTGGAGAATCAGCATCCCAAGAACAGAGGACCCTGGCAAGCTATGCTCCATAGGGTCTCAGAGAGTCAGATGTGACTTTTGAAAAATAAACAGCCAGACAGATATGAATAGAGGTTTTCAGAATTCAGTATTTCATAAGATGTTTACATTGTTTGGTGGTCCCTTAAATCTTCTTTGATAGAGTTTGGAACAGAGTTTCTCTCCCAGAGAATTTTTGAAACTAAGTTGAACAGATGAAATTAATGTATCCTCAATAAATGTTTCAGGCTATTTATTTCATAGCATCTTCTGAACTCCTGACAGATGAAGAACACAAAATGAAACAGAAGGAACTGAGAATGACACTTTATCCAAAATTTTAAATAGTGATTTTAAAGACAATAGTCTGAGACAATCTGTCTTAAGTGTGATTTATATTTCATCTTTCATATGTTATTCAAAAAATGCAACTTAATATTAAATTTATTTCACTTTTAATTTATCTAAAGTTGATGCTTCATTTATTTTTTTCTGTTTTTAAAGGCAAGCCTAAAAATCAATTCAAGTGTATATAAGTTTCCAACTTATTTTCTCTCTTTTTTCCTAAACCTCTGAGTTAAATAATGGACATGTAATTGTTGCCCTGGCCCTTTATCACTGTGCAGTTTAATACTTAGACTGACAGACCCAAATAAAGGGATATGGAAGCAGGGGTGCCATTGAGGAAGTGTGATGTATTTACTGGTCCTTAGCTTGAAAGAAATCTGATTTGTGGACCACTTAGTGTCCTAGCAAAGGCATCCAGAACATCTTCCAGAAACTCAAGATGTTTATCAAACTCTTACCCTGAACCCACTAGAGACAACATGCCTTAAGAATTAATGTTTCCTCTTTTATGTCAGAGTACAGCCTGGTGGCTTTTGCATTTATAAGTCCCTGACTTTCTCTTCTTTGAAATACTCTTTCAGTTCAGTTCAGTCACTCAGTCGTGTCTAACTCTTTGCAACCCCATGAATCACAGCACGCCAGGCCTCCCTGTCCATCACCATCTCCCGGAGTTCACTCAGACTCACGTCCATCGAGTCTGTGATGCCATCCAGCCATCTCATCCTCGGTCGTCCCCTTCTCCTCCTGCCCCCAATCCCTCCCAACATCAAAGTCTTTTCCAATGAGTCAACTCTTTGCATGAGGTGGCCAAAGGACTGGAGTTTCAGCTTTAGCATCATTCCTTCCAAAGAAATCCCAGGGCTGATCTCCTTCAGAAATACTCTTTAGGTGTCATCCAAATCTAGTCCCCAAATTGTAGTTTTTAAGACCTCCAGCTAAACTCGTTTCTTATTTGCAGCCTTCTGTGTGTCTTTTGTTTTCGGTTGACAGTAGGATGTCAAAGACTAGAGATAATGGTTTTTTTTTAAAATCACATATTCTTATAATTTAGTATAAAATGTCTCAATGGTAAAAAACATATATATATATGAGGAAGCTTAGCAAGTTTTCAATGAACTCAGAGAAAGAGAAGTTGTTATGACATCATATTCGTTTTTCATTGCTGCATAACCAATGACCAAAACGTATCACTGACTCGATGGACGTGAGTCTGAGTGAACTCCGGGAGTTGGTGATGGACAGGGAGGCCTGGTGTGCTGCGATTCATGGGTCCCAAAGAGTCGGACACGACTGACCGATTGAACTGAACTGAACTGAACAACTGGAATAATGCAAAACAATGATGAGAAGATCAACACAGGTTTCACCAGGCTAAGGTCAAGGTACTGCAGGCCATATTCCTCTCTGAAGGCTCTAAGAGAAGATCTGCTTTCTTCATCTGTTTTCTCATTCAGATTATTGGCAGAATTTAATTCCTTACCAATCCTGTAGGACTGACTATCCCATTTTCTTACTAGCTTTCAGGTGAGGGCCATTTCCAGCTTCTCAAGACCACCCATATTCTTCAGCTTCTGGTCCCTTTTCTCCATCTTCTTTTTTTTTATTATTCATTTAAAATCTTATTTTTTATTTTTATTATTTATTATTATTATTATTTTACTTTACAATATTGTATTGGTTTTGCCAGCATCAACATGAATCTGCCACAGGTGTACACGTGTTCCCAGTTTCCATCTTCAAACCAAACAACATCAGTTCTCGCCACTTTTCATTCTTCAAATGCTTTCCCTTTTCTCCTCCTGTCTCACGTCTTCTAACCCAGGAAAAGTTTTTTGCTTTTTAGGGATCATATTGAAGGGTAGCAGAATATGCCAGCCCCAAATATATCTCTTAGCAAAAGGAGGCAAGAATCCTGGGATCCCATGACCCTGGGATCAAATTCTCATCTCCTGCTCTGCAGGTAGATTCCTTACCTCCTGGAGAGCCACATATAGGACATATACATGCCAATAAACTTCTGTTTCTTTCTTAGTCTGTATTTTGCTTGTAGGGTTTCCAGCTAAGAATTTAGAAGAATATTTTGCCTCTTCTTTAATGTCACTAGATTGTGCCCACTGAAATAATCCAAAATGTCCTCCCTATCTCAAGAACTGAGTTATATCAGGAAAACACTCTTTCATGCAAGGTGGTATATTATCAGATTCTAGTGTTTAAGTCATGGCTATATTTGGGGAAGCTGTTAATCTCCCTAATATAGTCTGTAAATGATGTTAATTTGTAAAAGAAGTAGATGGATTTGATGAGCACATAGAATTTCTGAGAGAAAATACTTAGAGTTTGAGACTATCATTATAATGGAATATTACTGCTGTATTAGTCTCCCACAAGTACAAGCATTAATTTTCCTAGGCAATGAGTTATATAATGTATAAAGGTTATTTGTCCAGAGTGATGGGTACCAAACAGTACTTAGGAAAGAAGCAATTTGTATAATCTCTAGTTTAAAAGGTCAGGAGGGACTTTTTAAAATTGTATTTCTTTTATTGTATTATATTTTTAGTTTTGGCTGCATTCACTAATTAGCTATCCTAGACTCAGGGTCTACAGAAAATAACAATGTACAAATATTCTAGCAGATGCCATGAGAGATAATAAGTGTATTTACAAGTGAATACACAGACTCTCAGTCCCCATGGAATCATTTCTCTCTTTAACTCATGTTTGCATGGACTTAAACTAGGTGATTTGATGATTAAACACACAATACATTTTTAAAAACTTTTATTTTTTACCTACTTATCTGTGATTCAGGGTAAATATGAAAGAAATACTGTTACTGAATAGGTGGATGAATTAACCCCTATGCAAAAAACATGCACTTGAGAATTTTGTTGTTATTTAGTCGCTAAGTTGTGTCCAACTCTTTGAGACCCCATGGACTGTAGCTGGTCAGGCTCTATGTCTGTGAAATTGTCCAGGCAACAATACTGGAATGGGTTACCATTTCCTCTTCCATGGGATCTTCTTGACCCAGGGATCAAACCTGGATCTCTTGCATTGTTAGGCAGATTCTTTACCACTGGGCCACTGAGGAAGCCACATGAAAATTTAAGGACACTGAAATGTTTTATGAAAAAAAAAAAAATCATCAAATTATTTGTGAGAAAAATTCTGAGTATATTCAATATGATATGCATCTTACTCAATTCTAGGGATGATATTATAAAAAGCAACAATGTATGTATTATGTATTAACTTTTTTTATGCCTACTCAAAAAAAGTTAAGGAAATGCATGTCTTTGAAGTAGAGTTCAGTGAAGGACACTAATGTAAATATAGTGTAAACTTAAGTCTGAGAGGAATATAACTACAGCTTCATTCTTGTTCCTCAGGGTTTCTTTGCCAATTCTGGGTCTTTTATGGTTCCACATACATTTTAGAATTATCTGTTCTAGTTCTGTGCAAAATGTCGTGGGTAATATGATAGAGATCACATTAAATCTGTAGATTGCTTTGGGTTGTATGACCATTTCAATAAAATTAATTCTTCCAATTCAAGAGCCTGGGATATATTTCCATTTCTTTGAATCAGAGTTCATCTTATAACAAAAGGGAACCATCCTACCCTATTGGTGCAAATGTAAATTGGTACATCCACCATGGAGAACAGTATGAGGTTTCCTTAAAAACTAAAAATAAAGTTTCCATATAATCCAAAGTCCTACTCTTAGGCATAAAATCAGAGAAAACTAATTCAAAAACATACATGCACCCCATGTTCATAGCAGCACTGTTTACAGTAGTCAAGACATGGAATCAACCTAAGTGTCCATAGATAGTTGAGTGGATAAAGAAGATGTGATATTCATATATGAGTGCTTAGTTGTTAAGTCATGACCAACTGTTTTGCAACCCCATGGACTATAGCCCTGCCAGGCTCCTCTGTCCATGGAATTTCCTAGACAAGAATACTGGACTGGTTTGCCATATCCTTCTCCAGGGAATTTTCCAGACCCAGGGATCGAAGCTGTATCTACTGTGTTGGCAGATGGGTTCTTTACCACTGAGCTGCCTATGAAGCCCATTAGCAGATACAAATTATTAAATATGAAAAAAACAATAAGGACCTAGTGTGTAGCATGGGGAACCCTATTCAATATCTTGTAATGCAAAAGAATCTAATATATATATATGTAAAATTGAGTCATATTTCTGTACACTACAAACTAACACAACATTGTAAATCTACCATACTTCAAATAAATAAAGACCAAATTTCCCTCCCTATTGTGGGGACATGGTTTGAGTAGTAGTGTCAAAGAGCTGAATTTTTCAATTTTTCCCTCAAAGTTCAAATACTTATTTGGGCATCTTTATTCTGTGCCATTTACTGTTCCCGTGGTGGCTCAGATGGTAAAGCGTCTGTCTACAATGCGGGAGACCTGGGTTCGATCCCTGGATGGGGAAGACTCCCTGGAGAAGGAAATGGCAATCCACTCCAGTACTATTGCCTGGAAAATCCCATGGACAGAGGAGCCTGGTAGGCTACAGTCCATGGGGTCGCAAAGAATTGGACACGACTGTGCGACTAATCACACATTCTGTGCCATTTACTGTTCCTTCCATATCTTAACTCATATAATTCAATAACCTATTTATCCTCATTTTAGAGATGAAGAAACTATAATACCAACAACTTAAATAATTTGCTAAATCAATGTCACATAGCTAGTAAGTGCTGGAAATAGGATTCCAAATTACTTTTAGAAATGAGAAAATAGAAATAAAAAGAAATATTGGTAGAGCCATATAACTTTAGTGTTACGAAAGGCTTTAAAATAATTTATTATTTATTTAATTTGGGTTTAACTTCATTAAAATTCTTTTTGAAAAGTTATTCTGCTTCTTTTGAACACCTCCAGTGATGAGAAATTTACTACCAGCCAAGGAAGTTCATATCATGTTTTCTCATGTCCAAGTCCATCCATTTTTTACATGTCTATTAACAATTTCACTCCATTTATCTTAGCTCAACAGCATCCCCAAAGACTATAGACAGCACATACAATGTCTTTTTACATGACACCTTTTTATACGTTTGGAGATATTTGCCTCACTTGATACTGTGATCTCTTTCTTTTGAACATGACTCAAGAGGCCTATACCTCCTTTGAGGTGCTGACTGTAAAATTAATATTACTAACATCATAGGAAGAGAGATGACTGGACCAGCAATTTTCATTAGATTCTATTCATTTTTTTTCCCAGGAGTCAGACCACATTGTTCATATTATATTTAAATTGCTGCCAAATGTAACTTCTGTGTCTTTTTTCCTCTATCCCCCTACTCTTTTATATTATTCCTCTCCAATACCTTTGAAATTGGTTTTGGAGATCCAGAGGCTTTGTATAATTTCCTCTTGTCAGAGTAATTGTATTGCATTAGTCTACAAAGCAATGCATTGCTATACATCTAGTAAGACATTGCTGCATATCAAGTTGATCACCCAATTGATACGCATTCCATTGTGATTTGGAGTCCTCCATACCCTTGACATACATGTACGTGAGGTCTTCAGCCAAGTCAGTGAAATGAAATCCTGAACAGTATAGGGCCGAATCCTTTGGAGTATCCTTTTATACACTTTGAGTACTGTTACATATCAGGCAAATATTCTTCATACAATGATTATGAGCTGAACATAGAACCAGTCACATGAGATATGCCTAAGCAAGACTATAGACATGGTCTCTTTCAACAGGAAATTACAGGATAGCTTCCATTTCCTAAAAACAAAGAATCCCCTTCCAGATTCAAATAGATTTACTACTAATTAATGTTTAGATACAATCATTGAACTGGTAATAATCTACCCAACACAAGAGACCAGGGTTTGATACCTGGGCTGTGAGGATCCCCTAGAGAAGGAAATGGCAACCCACTCCAATGTTCTTGCCTGGAAAAATCCCATGGACAGAGAAGTCTGGCAGGCTATAGTCCACAGTGTGGCAGAGTAGGACACAACTAAGCCCTTGTCAGCAAGTCTGCAGCAAGCAGTTAGAATAACCCTAGGGAACACTAAGTTAGCAAATGTCCAAGTCTCTACATGGGGTGTCTCATGGCCCTAACAGCCGCTGTGATCTGAGGAAGGGGCACTGTGTTTCCCAGCTAGTCCACTTGCAGCCAGCCAGGTAACACTGACTACCCTGATGAGCTTCATGGGCCCTGAGGGCCTTCCTAGACATGAAAGGGGTACATAAGTAAGAAGATGGAATTTTAGAGACTTTTCTGTAGCTCAGATAGTAAAGAATCTGCAATACAGGAGACCAGGATTCGATCTCTGGGTTGAGAAGATTCTCTGGAGAAAGGAACGGCAACCCACTCCAGTATTCTTGCCTGGAGAATCCCATGGACAGAGGAGCCTGGCAGGTTACAGTCCACGGGACTGCAAAAAGTCGGATACGACTGAGCAACTAACACACAATCTACCCAGCTGCACTATAATTCAGTCTGAACTCTGCACCCTGAAGCTTAAAATATAAGACGTTGTAATTTACCAGTTACATTTTACATTTTTCCTGAGCTAAAGACCCTCCAAAGAAAAACAAGTTTAATCACATATGGCTTATATTCATTTTGAACCTGCCTTTGCTGAAACACTTCTTCTTTTGAAGCCACATTGGCTTTTTTTCTGCTTTTAGGTAATATTTCATTACCCAACTCAAGGAAAGACAGTAACTCATCATCTTTGGACCTCGAATACAACTCAAAAGCATTTTTATTCGGTTATAGCATTGTTTTTGTCTGGTTTTTGTAAACCTTTTGTGTGATATCAGATGTTCAACTTTGTTGCACTTACAAGTACGTGCACTTCCTTGAAACATTCAATTAATTTCTGCAGTGTTATTTTTTTGAGACATCTCTTAATTTTACAAGAAAAAAGAAAGAGACTGAGAAAAATTAATCTACATATAGTATACCAGGAAATTTTAATTCAGCTTACTCAACATTGAGATATAACCATTCCAGGCTATTCATCTTCAGGGTAGTGAAATGATTCATCAGGCATCTAGAGCAGAAAAAGAGAACACAAATGAGGAAGAAAAATCAGATAAGCCCAATAGTATATCTACAGCAATATTTTATAACTGAAGACAATAGCAATGCTTATCAATGCAAAAGAGAAAGGATTATACCCCAATAATTTTATAGCCAGCTAAAATGTTTTTCAAGTATAAATAGACTGTGAGGATATTTGAAAACATGAAAAGCCCAAAGATTTAATGTAGCATATGACTGACATAGAATTAACATATACATATTACAGCAAAGACTAAAACAGATAACAAAGGCCACTGCATAGCACAATCTGCCCTCTGTCTTTTTTGTTCTTTTCTGCACTGGAAGCTAACTCCTTGGACTCTATGTCCTGGCTTTCTTACTGTCTGGCATCAGATTGCCAGGTTTGGTCAATGGGATGCACTGGCCAGAGTATCACAGAACAAGAGGCTGGGGTACTTGTTTTCCACTTCCTACCATGTTTAGCAGCATTTTCTATTCGTGTTTGGTACCATCCACAACTGCAGCTCCCATCAGGCCATCCCTACATTAAGCTTCCTATTCTTCTGGGTTTGAACTTGACCTTCATTTGCTCTTCAGACTGAGGTGATAATGGCTTCCCGCTCATGCTAATCTCGGAGTGCCTCAACACTCAGAGATCATCTTGGTGAAGTTATTTTACTATCTGAGCTGCATCTTGTTTACTGAAGGACTAAAAGAATAACTAATTAATGATATTTTGTTCTGTATTTTTCTGATATTTTAATTGCTTATACACATTTATTGTGGCAGGCTGTAGATTTTTATTTTAACTTCAGAGTTGTATAAATATGACGCAGTTCTAGGGAACAAAAATGAGCATTTTTTACAGTAAATAGCAAAAAAAAAAAAAAACTATGTGCACAGATACAGTATTTCACAAGACTATGCAAGTACTTTATTGCACAGATTGGAAATATTTATTTGTGGATTTCATTTTAAAGGACTAATACTACTTATTACTTTTTATCATGTTAGAGTTAAGATAAAGTAGGATAAAATTTTGCTTGGCCAGTTAGGCATTCTGTGGTGTCTAATATGTAGTTACATAATTTACACAGACCTTTATAATGTTGTTTCTCCTAAAAGATTTTCACTTCTACTATCAGGACATTTCATGAATGCTACAGTGAATTGATATATGCTGAAATATTTCATGTAAACTGGCAGGAGATAACACTGGATGGAGGAGATATACACTGGATGGAACATATTAGCCCCCACCCCCACGACCATCAATTCCTTTTCCCCTTTACCTCTTAAAGTCTTTGCATTCAGCTGGGATTTTAGGTAACTGCTGGGAAGTATTAAAACTTGTTATTTCGTTGACCAGAATATTTGCCCTGTCTTATTTTCCAATAATGCTCTTTGAATGATTTCCTTAATCCTTTAAAAAAATGTGTGGCAGTGCAGGATGGTGCTACATAGAACAGGAATTATAGTTATCGTTTCAGATGAGGTGTGTTGAAAGGTTTCAGGATGACGCAATTGGCAGCATTCAGATCTTGCCTCCTTATTGTTACCATCTGTGTCAACTTGGAACTTTCATTACAGAGAGGACCAAAAAAAAAAAAAGAAACTGTGATTGTGTTTTGGGGAGTTTTTTTTTTTTTTTCCATTATGATTGACCCTGGTATACATACTAAGTGGGTGAATGAAACTGAAACTGTTTCAAGCTTTGCTGGCTATCTTTCATAACTATCTGTGTATACAATTGATATATAAAAACTTTCCCTTGTACACAATCTTTTACATGTATCTCTTTAGAGAAATAGCAATAGTGATAATAAAAATATATCACGTTCTTTGTGGGACCTGATGAAATTTGCAATATAGCATTTATAGCAAATGCATTATTATTGGCAAAAAAAAAAACTGGCTCATTTTTATAACAATGCACATTGGCAGTGGAAATGAGAAAAGAACAAGTATTGTGCAGCCTATATGAAGTGCTTGGAATACTAAACTATTTGGAAGGAACCTGACTCATTTCAGAGAATTTATGTAGGTCAGAATCAACCACAAAATGAAGAAAGCAAAGAAAATGCTGAGAGTCAACTTTTAGGTTTCTCATGTTGGATTTATAAGTAGATGACATCATTTAAAGACTTTATTGTAAGAGCACATGGAAAAACATCAAATGAATATTTAAGTCATAGGGATAAGAAAACTAAACTGAGTAGTTTATTCTTCTAAACAATACACACTAAAATATTTTCATCCAGTAAAACCAGAATAAGACTTTTTTTCCTAGCAACAAATGATAAGAAGTTATATATGAGAAAGGTACAGAATTTAATAGCAGAAACACACTAGAGAAGTTTGTTTATATATAATTACACTCAGTTTAAACAGTTAATAAAATGGGCCTGCTTACCAACCCACATTTTCATTGCTAATAAAATGCCCTGAATATCGATGCTAAATATCATTTATTAAAACCAGGTTCACCTAAATAAGAGATAGTATTAAAATTCAAGTGAATAAACATTCAAAATTAATTGGTGTTATTCCTAGTATCATGTATTTCGTGATAAAATAGTTAACAAAGTGCCCCCTTTCATATATGACAGGATTTGGTATTATGATCAAAACTACAGTTGAAAGACCTCTGAAGAGTCAACATGATCTCTGTTAGCAGTAGATCCCACTATCACTTATGTTTGAAAATCTTACAATGTTTTCGGTTCAGTTCAGTTCAGTTCAGTTGCTCAGTCGTGTCCGACTCTTTGCGACCCCATGAATCGCAGCACACCAGGCCTCCCTGTCCATCACCATCTCCCGGAGTTCACTCAGACTCATGTCCATCGAGTCAGTGATGCCATCCAGCCATCTTATCCTCTGCCGTCCCCTTCTCCTCCTGCCCCCAATCCCTCCCAGCATCAGAGTCTTTTCCAATGAGCCAACTCTTCGCATGAGGTGGCCAAAGTACTGGAGTTTCAGCTTTAGCATCATTCCTTCCAAAGAAATCCCAGGGCTGTTCTCCTTCAGAATGGACTGGTTTTACGGCTCTTTAACTTTTTAAATTTAATGTAGTTTAATTTTTAATTGATATACAGTTGATTTTTCATAATATAAATCTATGTAAATTTGCATAATATAAAATTACATAATTTTAAAATATGCATAATTATTTTACAATATATAGTTGCTTTTACACAGTACAACATAGTGACTCAATATTTTTGAATTACATTTTGAAAATTTTTATAGATTATACTCCATTTAATATTATTACAGAATAATGGCTATATTCCCCTGTGCTTTACAATATATCCTGGTTGTTTATTTATTTGATACTTAGTGGTTTGTGCCTCTTACTCTCATTCCCCTATCTTTCCCCTTCCCTCTTCCTTCTCCTCACTGGTAATCATTAGTTTGCTCCCTATGTCGATGGCTCAGAGGTTAAAGCGTCTGCCTCCAATGCGGGAGACCTGGGTTCAATCCTTGGTTTGGGAAGATCCCCTGGAGAAGGAAATGGCAACCCACTCCAGCATTCTTGCCTGGAGAATCCCATGGACGGAGGAGCCTGGTAGGCTACAGACCACGGGGTCGCAAAGGGTCGGACACGACTGAGTGACTTCACCTTCACCTTATGTCGATAAAGCTGTTTCTATTTTTTAAAACAGAATTTTTAAAAATATTTTTAGACCTCCCAATATAAGTATTTTAATATAAAAAACATAGTCTTTTTGTTCTCTGTCTGACTTATTTCACTTAGCATAATACTTTCTAAGTCCATCTATGTATGATTCATTCAATTAAAAAGTCAAATAGAAACATCTCCAAATTCACTCACAAAAATCATCATCATTTTTAAGAAATATTTATCTTGAGCTAGAATAAAAATTCCAAGTGTAGGAATAAATCCTGGTGGAAATGCTGGTTGAGTTGATGTGATTCAGATAAAATGTTATATGAAGAATATAATCATATAATATCTCCTTCCTAAGATATCAGTAGATTCATTGATTTTCAATGAATCAATTCATTCAATTTCAATGAATCAATTCATTCACTGATTTTTTTTAATGAAGCATTTTAGCCTATGAGAGGTATGAATCCTAATCTTCTGACATACATTGTCTTCTCAGATGGAAATAAGGGAGTGAATCCAATAGGAGACAGCATGGAGGGAGGAAAAATGAGGAATTCCCTAAGAAAACATGAAGGAGATTCTGGAAATAAAGATGTATGAAAAAGTCTTATATGCAGGTAGAAAACAGTGGTTTGAAGCTACATATATTGAGAATCTTACTTGAGTTCATTCTCAACTACATACATGCCCATAGAAACCCAAATGATGCTTTTAAAATACAACCTATAGCAGAAAGATACAACAGGCATTGCAGATTGTATGAGTAGATAAAGAATTGCTCAAATAATGTCTGAGATTGAAGATTCCTCACTGCACCAAGTGTTGGGTTGAATATGAGTCGCCAATATGATGGTTGCGTGCAATTTTAAGCAATAGGAATTGAATGATAAAAATATTTTAATCACCAAATTACAAAATGTATGTGTATGTGTGTGTGTGTGGTGCAAGGGAGGAGGTTCTCCACAAAAAAACAATTCTCCAGATGCCAGCTGTGTGTATTCAACTCAGTTCTAACACCATCTACTTGAAGCCCAGCATCAGATTTCACAAGTTAAAGGCTCGGTCCCACAAGACAACCCACAAGACTACCCTCCACTTCAGACAGCAGCACAATGCCAGTGTTTCTTATCTGTGCACAACACTGTGTCTTTTATCAGCTGGCTATAAATGGAGGTTTCCATGAGCTCCATTCCAAACCCTTCCTTGGGTTTGATTAGCTTGCTAGAGAGGCTCACAGAAGGCACACTCTCAAGATTACCCGTGTATTATAAAGGGGAGTATATGATACAAATCCACAGGTAGAGGAAGAGACACATAGGGTGAGATAGCCAACAAAGGAACTTCGGTCCCTGTGGAGTGTGGACCCAGCATATGGCACACTGAAGTTGCCCCAATTCTCTCTGAACTCCCTCCTTCTGTGTTTTTATGAAGGCTTCATCACATAGACATGATAGACTAAATAATTGGTCATGGGTATAAGATTCAATATCTAGACTCTCTTTCCTCCTCAGAAATCAGGGGATGAAACTAAAAGTTCCACCACTCTAGTCTTGATTGATTGCCCTGGCCTCCAGCCCCCAGCCTTAGTGGCTTTCCAAAAGTCACCTCATTAATATAAACTCAGCTGTGGTGGTTGTTATGAATAACAGCACACCCATTTCACTTTTATGGCTCTGAAGTGATTTCAGGAACTGAGGACGAAGTGAAGTGAAGTCGCTTAGTCGTGTCCGACTCTGCGGACCCTATGGACTGTAGCCTACCAGGCTCCTCCCTCCATGAGATTCTCCAGGCAAGAGTACTGGAGTGGGTTGCCATTTCCTTCTCCAGGGGATCTTCCCGACTCAGGGATTGAACCTGGGTCTCCAACATTCCAGGCAGACGCTTTAACCTCTGAGCCACCAGGGAAGCCGGAACTGAGGACAAGAGATCAATTATTATAACAGAAGATGTTCCCATTGCTCTTTTTGGGTATTATGAATTTAAATGACCAAACATATATATTCATATAAATTACAATATTGCAGTTGAAAACTGCAGAACTCCTGGTGCAAATGATTCTTTTCAACCCTCTACACTGAGAAGGGGTGGCAGCCTAGTTTCTTTAATCCAAGATAATGTCCCTAGGATGACCCCATTCTCTTAAAAATGAACTACTCAAGAGAGCTCAAAAGTGCAGGAAGAATCGACTATTTGTTCCAGCCAAAATTTAACTATACATTGCTAACCTCCCTTTCTTAAAGCATTTACTTTTGAGAATTTATGATTAAAATCCTTTCTTTGCCCCTTTGAGATGTAAATCTCCTACTATTCAGCACTCTTTCCTCAAAGATCTGGGAGTCCTCTGAAATGCAAACATCTAGAGCATAACTTCCTAATTGCTTAAATCCTATGGGAGTATAAGAGTCTAACTTTGATGAACTCTGCAAAACTACCTCCTGTCATAGATAAAATGGTTATTTCTCCTCTTTGAGTAAGTGTCAATTAGCAAATGCAGATGGCCTAATCACATTGTCAAACCCTCCTTTCCAGCATGCTTCAGTGTTTTTCTTCAGTGTTTTTTCTTTAACATACCTCAGTTCTTGAAAAGCCTCCTGACATTTGTTTCAAGCTCAGTTTACACTGAAGTCTCTCTCTCCTACTGCAGTAGTCTGAATAAAATGTCTTGCCATGTCCAGAGCAAAGTTTTCCTCTTATAGAATTAACAAGTTATGAGTGAGAGTGTGACCATTTCATTGTGAAAACCTTACTGATAGTGGACAATTTCCAGAAGGCCTACACAAGCAACAGCTGGGAATAAGAGATAGATGTGAAAAGCAGCATCAAAAGGTACACATGAAAACCATTCTCTGACGCTTTTGGCAATTCCCAAAATTCAAGGATAAGTAAATACAGAGGCCTGAAAATAAGTTTGATTCTCTATAATAATGAACCAATAGGATGTAACGTGACATACATATTTCAGATGCTCAATAAAATTTATTGAATGAGTACCTGTTTGTGTCTGTCTCAGCCTGTTTGATAGTGATGTCATTGGCTGGAAATGCCTGTGGGCATTCAGTGAGGCCAGGACTATTTGTGAGAACCCTGGAGCCTGTGTTGTGACTGCATTGGCCTTTGGGGTTATTATGATTGCAAGATGCAGCTTAGCAAAAACCACCAAGGAATTTTGGAAACAGGTTTATTACTCACAATTTCTAGAGGGTAAAAGTCACACTTTGGGTTAAAACAGAGAGGCTGGGGATAGAAAGAGAGAGAGAGAAGACATAGGGTTCTTTTTATTGACGTCAAAGGTAGAGTACTCAGGATTTTGCAGGTTCACTTTTTGTTGGTGAATTTAAAACATAAGGGCAAGGGGACTTTCAAATCAGTCTTGCAATGCAGGGGACATGGGTTCCATCCCTATTCAGGGAACTAAGATCCCACATACCATGCGGCAACTCAGCCCACACATAGGTGCCTTAATGAAAGATCCCACATGATCTAAAGAAGATCACTCAAGCCGCAACTAAGACTTGAAGCATCCAAATAAATAGATATTTTTACAAAGAAATTAAAGAAATAAAGCCTAAGAGCTGGTGGTAAAGTACAGGAATGTAAAAGCCAGAATTTGACTGCAAATGGTCACTTCTCTAAGTCAATCAGAGCTATCATTAAAAAAAGGAACCTTATGTGTAAAATGTTTTGGCTTTTTTCCTAGTTGTGTAGCTGGCAATATGTTTATTCCAGATGGTATATTTGACATGGATGGATCAACAATCAAAAGCTTAATGTCAAGCACTTACACTGCAATCAAGAGCTAATCATCTGATATGTAAACTACAGCTACAATTCAAGATGGATGGAAAGAGAATATACCCACTTCAATTGTAAGCTTCCATAAATGCAAATAATGATTTTGTGCTACTTTATGAGATTAAATGAACAGACTTGTGTCCCATTAACTTTTTAAAACCTTTTTTGCAGAGAAGTTTTAGGTTTACAACAAAATTGAGAGGAAAGTAACACAGAGATTTCCCATAGACTTTCTGACCTCACAGCATATAGCCTCTTCCATTATCAACATAATGACTAGAATGGTGCATTTTCTTTTTCTTTTTTGTTTTAACCAGGAAAAAAATTTACAATGACATATCTTAATTACCCAAAGTCCAGAGTTTATACCTTAGATTTCACTCATGGATTTGTACATTCTAAGGGTTTGGACAAATGTATAATGACATTATAATAACATAATATCACCCAGAGTATTTTCACTGACCTGAAAGATCTCTGTGCTTTGCCTATTCATTCCCCACCCCTCACCCCAATAGGAATCACTGATCTTTTTATTTTCTCCATTGTCTGGTCTTTTCCAAAATGTCGTATAGTTAAAATAAGAGGGTGTAGACTTTTCTGCTTGGTTTCTTTCACTTAGTAATTATATACTTAAGGTTCCTCCAAGATTTTATACAGCTTGACAGCTTATTTAATTTTGTGCTGAATAATTGCATTGTTGGAATGTACAACATTTTATCTACTTATTCATCTACTACCTGTTTACTTATTCACCTTTGCCAACAAAGCTATGGTTTTTCCAGTAGTCATGAATGGATGTGAGAGTGAGTGAGTGAGTGAAGTCGGTCAATCATGTCCCACTCGTTGTGATACCATGGTCTGTAGCCCACCAGGCTCTTCCATCCATGGCATTTTCCAGGCAAGAGTACTGGCATGGGTTGATGTGAGAGTTTGACCATAAATAAGACTGAGCACCAGAGAATTGATGCTTTTGAACTGTGGTGTTGGAAAAATCTCTTGAGAGTTCCTTGGATGGCAAGGGGATCAAACCAGTCAATCCTAAAGGAAATCAATCCTGAATATTCATTAGAAGGACTGACGCTAAAGTTGAAACTCCAGTACTTCCGCCATCTGATGCAGAGCTGACTCATTGGAAAAAACCCTGATGCTGGGAAAGATCTAAGGCAGGAGAAGAAGGGGACAACAGAGGATGAGATGATCGGATGGCATCACTGACTCAATGGACATGAGTTTGAATAAACTCTTGAAGATGGTAAAGGACAGGAAAGCCTGGCTCGCTGCAGTCCATGGGGCCGCAAAGAGTTGGACAGGACTGAGCAATTGAACAACAATCACAAATTCACCTATCAAAAGACATCTTGGTTTCCTCCAAGGTTTGGACATTGTTAATAAAACTTCTGTAGATATCTTGTGCAAACTTTTGTTTTGACATAAGTTTTCACTCCTTTGGGAAAATACCAAGAAGCATAATTGCTAGATTGTGTGGTAAGGGTTTGCTTAGTTCTGTAAGAAGCCATCAAACTGTCCTCTAAATTATCTGTGCCAGTTTATTAGCTCAATAACAGTGTAGGAGAATTCCTGTTGCTCCACACACCTTCTCTCATTTTTAATGTCAGTGTTCCAGATTTTGATCATTTTAATAAGAATTTAGGTATCTAGTTACTGTTTTCATTTGCATTTCTTTGATAAAACTATGTGAAACATTTTTTAATATGCTTAGCTTTCATCTGTAGATGCTCTCTGGTGATGTGTCTGTTAAGGCCATTGCTTCAATTTAAAATTTTGAAGTTGTATTTTAAAGGTCATCTAAGTTTTCTCCTGTGTTATATTCTATGAGAATTTTATAGTTTTGTGCATTTAGGCTCTGACTCATTTTGAGTTAATCTTTCCTAAAAGGAAGCAATATTTATATCTGGATTCTTCTCTTTTTTTGGGTACACAGATGTCCAGTTGTTCCAGTACCATTTGTTGAAGAGACTATCTTTACTCCATTATGTTGTAATTGCTCTTTGTCAGTTGATGTATTTATGGGTGTCTGCTTCTGGACTCTTCATTCTGTTCTGTTGATCTCCTTGTCTGTTCGCCAATACCACACTGTCTTGATTACTGTTAGGTTTATAATAAGTCTTGAAATTAGGTAGCAATAGTTTTCCAACTTTTTTCTTCTATCATGTTAATTTATTACTAACTTTAGTTTAATCAGAACCACTGTTAAAATACAAAATTGCTTACAAACAGCCAACAGATGTATAGAAAGATGAAAGAAAAAGAATATATGTACAATAATTCAGGTCATGCCATGTCATAAGCATGGTGAATTACTAAAGAATTGATTCAAGGTTTTCCTGATAACTACCAGCTGGAAAATAAGAACCAATTTAACCTTCCCCAGTGCTTCCTATCTCAAAAATAGTCTGTGATTGATCAATTCTGCAAAGGAAACACACTTGATATTTCTTTCTTATATCATCTTTCGTAGCAAATGTATCACAAAGGCCTGTCTATTTTACCTTTTTGTGAGGGTGAATAGGGAGATTAAAACACTGAGTTGAAACTCAACATTTAAAAAACTAAGATCATGGCATCCAGTCCCATCTCTTCAAGGCAAATAGAAGGGGAAAAAGCAGAAGCAGTGACAGATTTTCTTTTCTTGGGCTCCAAAATCACTGTGGATGGTGACTGCAGCCATGAAATTGAAAGACACTTGCTCCTTGGAAGAAAAGATATGGCAAAGCTAGACAGCATATTAAAAAGTAGAGACATCACTTTGCCAACGAAGGTTCCTATAGTCAAGGCTATGGTTTTTCCAGTAGTCATGTTCTGATGTGAGAGTTGGAGAATAAAGAAGGCTGAGTACTGAAGAGATGATGCTTTAAAACTATGGTGCTAGAGAAGACTCTTGAGAATCTCTTGGACTACTAAGATATCTAAATAGTCCTAAAAGAAATCAATCCTGAATATTCTTTGGTAGCACTGATGTTAAAGCTGAAATTTCAATACTTTGGCAACCTAATATGGTGAGCTGACTCATTGGAAAAGACCCTGCTGCTGGGAAAGATCGAAGGTAAGAGGAGAAGGGGGCAACAGAGGATTAGATGATTAGGTAGCATCACCAACTAACATGAATTTGAGCAAACTCCTGGCAATAGTGGAGCATAGAGGAGTCTGGCATGCTGCAGTCCATGGGGTCTCAAAGAATCAGAAATGACTTAGCTACTGAACAACAACATGTCTCTTAAATCTGTTCAGTTTTCATTATCTCCACCATCACTAGTGGGCCAAGCCATTACCTCTGGCCTGAACTATTGCAAAAGCCTCCTTTTCAGTTCATTTTTCATCTTGCCATGAGAAATGCATCCATACAAGGCAAAGTAGAGCATGTCATTGCTCACAGTTTCCTCAGCTCTACTTACTTCTGACTCTATCCTCCTTCCACATTATGTTATTTTCACCTTTAAACATCTAACATCATTTACTTATTTATTGTCTTTGCTAACACATATTTGCAAATATCCAAACAATGGCCTATCATAGATTGACAATATATATTTGCAAAATGGCTGTTGAATGCTCTTACAATGAAAACCAAAGCTCTTTACATGCTAAACAAGTTTCTACATTGTCTCACCTGCTTTCCTCTCCATTCCCATATCACCCACGCCTACTCCTCATTTTTTCTACTCTAAATTCACTAGTCTTCTAGATCTAGTACCAAGAATTTGGTAAAATGCAGAAAGATAGGGATAGAAATTCTCACATTCTTGAGCAACAATCTGTGAGGCTGCAAAAAAAAACAAAAAAACAAAATGCAGTTGTTAGTAGCTAATCAAAGTGTGCAAAATTACATAATGCTATTGACAGAAGCATTTAATCTTAGCAGTGCTACTGAATCTTTGGTAAATCTCAAGTTTTTGCCTGAATAATTTCCAAGCAATTTATAGTTCCCTTATCAATCATCAATTTTTTTGATGAAATCTTCCCAAAGAACAGAATACTGTTCTTTCTCAAAGAAATCATTTTTAATTTACAGCTATACATGATTTCATTGTGAAAGTTGTCACCTCTATTGGAATACAAGTTTCGTGAAAATAGTTCCATATTTTACAGTCTTTGAACTAGAAAATAATTAGTATTTATATCACTTGCAAGCTTTTGATGACAAGATAAAGAAATAGAGACAAAAATAGTAGCATATCAATCAATAGTCATAATTCCCAAAGAAAATAAAGAATGCTTTCTCTTAGCTGAAAGTAAAGAAATAATTGTAGAGAAATTATCATGAATATTCATCTGTTTCCTATTTATTTTAAATATTTCTTGGAGATGCTAACACATATTATAGAAATGATGAAAATAATGAAACAGGTTTTCAGTGAAATCTCATTACACATATCATGTATGAGAAAGATAAAAGATGAAAGAGGAATGACAGCTTGGAGACTTCTTTTAGTTTCTTCAGGTTTCCCTGATGGCTCAGCGGGTAAAGAATCCACCTGCAGTATAGGAGTCACAGCAGACGTGGGTTCAATCCCTGGGTTGGGAAGATCCCTTGGAAGAGGAAATGGCATCCCACTCTAGTATTATTGCCTAAAAAATGCCATGGGCAGAAGGGCCTGGAGGCTTACAGTCCAAAGAGTCACAGAGTTGGAAACTACTGAGCACACATGTTAGTTTCTCCATCATCGATAGTTAAAATCCCATTACTCTGAGTAATATTATATAAAGAATTTACTATATATATATATATATATATATATATATACACACACACATATATATATGTACATGAAAGTGAAAGTGAAGTGATTCAGTCAGGTCCGACTCTTTGCGACCCCGTGGACTGTAGTCCACCAGGTTCCTCCGTCCATGGGGTTCTCCAGGCAAGAATGCTGGAGTGGGTTGCCATTTCCTCCTAGGGATCAGACCCAGGTCTCCTGCATTGCAGGCAGATGCTTTAACCTATGCATGTGTGTATAGTGCAAATCCTTTCAACAGTGAAATTTTGATGCACTGAATTTTGAAATATATGATTGATGGCCTTCTTGCAGGTTGATAATCCTTTAAAAGTAACCTCAGAGTTATTGTTTCTTGGTTCCATGTGGTTCTATAGTTAAGTCCCTAGGAATGCAGGAAATCAACAAAGCCAGCTGTGGACATGAGATACCCTTCTGATGACCCCCATACCTGAATTTGCACTGAAAGAAAGCATAGGGAGTATAAAGGTTTGAATGACTGCCAGATTTAGCAACCAAACACTATGAGGTTAAAATGTAATATTTTGAATTTTTTCCCACAATGAGCTGAGACAGTTAAATTTGCCTCTTCAACTTTATTTCTATGGACTACTGTTTAATGAATTATTATGTTTGCACTCAATTTAACTATTTCCTGTTGGCTAATTCCATCTTTATGAATTTTATTTATAATTTTTTTCATCTGAAAGTTTCTAAATTTTTATTTCTTGGTCTCATTTTGATTTTGGATTAAATCTCCCTTTACTCCTTTTTTCTTAGGGTCCTAAGTACAGTCCAGGACTGTATCATAGACTATCAGACTATAGTAGTATGATATCATAGACTCAGTTTGACTTGCTTTTCTTGTATTGTCTGAGTATTACTCTCTTATCTTTTGAAGGAAAAACAAAAATATTGGTCAGGTTCATTTTTATGGATTGGAAACCACTTATCTCATAGAATAAATTTGTTCTATCTTTGCTTTCAGGAATCATAAGCAATATCTTTTAATTATTGAAGACTGTGGAGAAGCTGTATTCATATAAAACAACAAGATAATACCCTTTCTCCACTGCAAACTCCAATAATCACTGCCAAGGAGGGAGGACTTTTAGCAATGCTTTTTGTTTTGCCAAATTTGATGAAAGGTAGATATATACAATGGGAGGATTCCTAGCAGGACTTTTTGCTTTACTGAATTCAACAAAAGGTAGATATGTAGTTGGAAAAAGGTTTGGTGGGACTTAATCACAGAATACTGAAAAGAGGTCACCTGAGAAGATGGTTGAAAGAACCTGGGAGAAAGCATAAATATGGCAGCTGTCATAAGAAATGAGCACTTGAGAAAGCAAAATATATATATATATAAGGGCATTTATAGGAAGTGCTTTTTTTTTTTTCAGTAATCCAATGGATGTTGACAAATTGATCTCTGGTACCTCTGCCTTTTCTAAATCCATCCAGCATGAACATGTGGAAGTTCACGGTTCATGTATCGTTGAAGCCTGGCTTTGAGAATTTTGAGCATTCCTTTACTAGTGTGTGAGATGAGTGCAATTGTGTGATAGTCTGAACATTCTTTGGCATTGCCCTTCTTTAGGATTGGAATGAAAATTGACCTTTTCCAGTCCTGTGGCCACTGCTGAGTTTTCCACGTTTGCTGGCATATTGAGTGCAGCACTTTCACAGCATCACCTTCTAGGATTTGAAATAGCTCAACTGTAATTCCATCACCTCCACTAGCTCTGTTCCTAGAGATGCTTCTTAAGGCCCACTTGACAGACTTTATTTTCCTGGGCTCCAAAATCACTGCAGATGGTGATTGCAGCCATGAAATTAATAGACACTTGCTCCTTGGAAGAAAAGCTCTGACCAACCTAGACAGCATATTAAAAAGCAGAGACCTTACTTTGCTGACAAAGGTCCGTCTAGTCAAAGCTATGGTTTTTCCAGTAGTCATGTACGGATGTGAGAGTTGGACTATAAAGAAAGCTGAGTGTGCTGAAGAAATGATACTTTTGAACTGTGGTGTTGGAGAAGACTCTTGAGAGTCCCTTGGACTGCAAGGAGATCCAACCAGTCCATCCTAAAGGAGATCAGTCCTGGGTATTCATTGGAAGGACTGATGTTGAAGCTGAAACTCCAATACTTTGGCCACCTGATGGGAAGAGCTGACTCATTTGAAAAGTCCCTGATTCTGGGAAAGATTGAAGGCAGGAGGAGAAGGCGATGACAGACGATGAGATGGTTGGATGGCATCAGTGACTCAGTGATTGCGAGTTTGGATGGACTCCAGGAGTTGGTGACAGACAGGGAGGCCTGGCATGTTGCAGTCCATGGGGTCACAAAGAGTCAGACACGACTGAGCAAGTAAACGGAACTGATAGGAAGTGCTTTAGTGTAAAGTAATTTCCTCTTCCATCTTTTCATAAAGCCTTTAGAATTTTAATATATTCATTAATGTCTTCAAAGTTAGATATATGTATACACAAATGTGTGTGTGAATGTATTATATGAAAAGTTTCAGTCTTATGTGAAAAGACAGTCTCCTAGATGGGACTCGGTGAGAACAGAGCCATGTTCCATACATGATAGACCCCTTTATTCTATAACAGGAGTCCCTGGACCAGTACTCCTGTCAAATCGATGGATTCATTAGACTAGAAATAAAGTGCACAATAAATGAAATGCATTGAATCACCCTGAAACTACACCCCCCTCCCCCTACTCCCACAAGTAGAAAAATAAAAGGAAGAGAGAAGCGCAGATTACATAGGACTCTAAAGGGCATTTTAAGGATTTTGGCTTTTGCCTTGAGAGAAACAGAGTTATTGAAGGTTTTCACTAGAGTCATATGACCTGGCTTATGTTTTTAGAGGATCTCCGTTAACTTAAGCACTGTAAGGTGTTGCACTGACCCATATGGGCTTCCCTGGTGGCTCAGAGGGTAAAGAATTTGCCTGCAATGCAGGAAATATGGGTTTGATCTCTGGGTTGGAAAGATCCCTTGAGAAGGGAATGGCAACCCACTTCAGTATTCATGTCCAGAGAATTCCATGGACAGAGGAGCCTGGTGGGGGCTATAGTCCATGGCATTGCAAAAAGTTGGTCATGATTAAACGATTAACACTTTCACTTCATATGTCCAAAACCATTTTACTAAACCATAAATCAACTATCTGGAAGTGCAAAATCTAGTTAAAGCTGATATAATGACAAGCTCCAGTTAATCTGTGCTTGCCTTATTAGATCAGCACACACCATGGATCAGGGTTCTACCTGGGTTCTAGTCCTGACGTTGCTCCTAAATGGCTCTTGAATTGATCTATTCTTTTCATTTTTATAGATTGTAGGCCTGTCAAGTTCAACACAAAGCTGCAGGGCCAAGTTGCCTCCCAGGAGTTTCTCACTTTCATACCACACTTATAGAATGTAAGCTCCATGAGGCGCTGAGTTTGTTGTGTTCTTTGCTGTCCTTCCCAGACAGAACCCATTGTTCACCACCTAAAAAGTGCTTCTGCTGTGAGTGCACACTTTGGCTGCATGCTAAGTCTCCAGTCATGTCCAATTTTTGGGGACCATATGGAGTGTAGCCCGCCAGGCTCCTCTGTCCATGGGATGCTCCAGGCAAGAATGCTGGAGTGGGTTGCCATTCCCTTCCCCAGGGGATCTTCCTGACCCACAGATCAAACCCACATCTTTTATGTCTCCTGCATTGGCCAGGTGGATTCCTCGCCACTAGGGCCGCCTGGGAAACCTGGAGTCGTTTTTGTCAATTGAATTCTAGGTTTGGCCAGAAGCACTTCATAAATGAAACTAATGTAAAAGAATTAATAACTCATGCATATAATTCTTCACCAATGCACAACATTTTGAAGTAAACACATCTTATGAACTATGTTAGCAGTCATATCTGATCACTGAATTTGAAAGGAGCAGCTGTAGAAAAATATAAAGTTTTTATTTTCCTATTTTTATTCTGGTAATTGTCCAAAGCATGTGATGTATATCCAGGAGAAAAAAGTTGCCCTCTGCACAAATGAAACTAGTTTTAAAAAAAAAAAAAAAAAACCCTCAGTATCTTTTAGAAACTATGAGTATGTTTCTGCATCCAAGTTTAATTGCTTGTTCCCAAAATATAATATTGGCAAATGAAGTTCATTCAGTATAGCATCCAGATAGCTTGAATTATTATTTCAGAAATTAAGCCTAAAGGCATGTAATGAGTCTGTGATAAGGTTTCAAAGCTGTCAATAAAAATTGTATCTGATTCATGTACACTGTTTTCAGCCATGTATGATTTTATACAGTAAAATGTCAATAGGAAAACCAAAAAAAAAAAAAATCCTATCACTTTGATTCTTAGCAAAAGCATACAACTATTGTGGTTCTGTGGCTCCTATAAGCAGTAAATAAATAGAAGACTGCATTACTTAATAGATGTCATCTACCACGAACTTGATTATTCTTTAAATATCTTTGAGACATTTTTTAATATTAAAAATATGCATGGTTTCTATTTTAAAGAGCTACTTCTTTAAAAACAAAACAAAACATTCTGCCCAAACAAAAGAACTTGTTTCTAACATTTGCTGATTTTCCTGGTATAAATAAACCATAGCTGATAGTGAGCTATCAACATGGCATCCAAGTAAACTTGGAGTTGGGAAAAGATGCACAAATTTAATCTTTCAAACCAGGGTGAACTGGCTGTAGCATAGTTCTGGACTAAGATAAGTTCAGAATTAGTCATTTAACCCCATGGATGACCACCCTTATTCTCTTCCTCTGTGTGGCAGCCACTGAGGCTACATTTTGAAGGTAGGCAGCATCTTGAGATGACAGGGAGGTACATTCCCAAATTCTATATCAGCTGATGACATGAGTGAGAAATAGATCTCATTATTAAGCCACTGGAACTTTGAGGATGTTTATTGTTGCACCACAGCCTAGCCTGTCCTGACTTTATCCTGACTGTTGCTGTTGCTATGAAACATTGATGCATATTGATGATGATACCCAACAAATGATGATCCTTAGCACAATTTGTTGTATCTGGAAGGAAATGAAACAGCAGCTAGTCTTCAACTAGACACTAATGCCACATGGAACAGCAGTAGAGGCCAGGCAGAGCAGCAATAGATTCTTGGTTAAAAAAAAAAAAACAAAAACTTGCAATGACTGGTCACAAACCAAAAACTTGCATTCACAGTAAACTTATGTTTATGAGTACATATTAAATAGTAAGTAAAGAATTCCTGGAATAGTTAGGATTGGATTCCAGAGAAGCTTACTCTTTGTGTTATGTAGGTTGGGTTATGAATCAAAGTTTTCTTTCTATAAATGCAGTATTATTTATACCTACAGGAGGTTAAGAATGGAAATCACACTTGTTCCTTGTCTTTTTTGATGATTGTCATTCCGACAAATGTGAGTTGGTGTCTTGTGGTCTTGATTTGCATTTCCCTACTGATTAGTGATGCTGAGCATCTTTTCACGTAAGTCTAATTTGTCACATGGTTCCAATTTTAAGCAGGGAAAACAAATGCTGTTATTTAGGTATCACTTCAAAACTAAAATAACACACTGTGAATCTCCTTTATAGTTTTTAGTACAATATATTTGCAAGAAGAGACAAGTATCCTCTCTCTCAGCTGTGTATCAATGGTGTACAAACTACCAAATAACAATATTAAAGTGTCTGAACCAACTACAAACAACATCAAGAGATGCAGTTGAATGTCCAATGAAGAATTCTTTTTCAGATGATAACATAAGTCCCTGATTCACAGATACGCAGATTTCATTGGGAATGCCCATTGATAAAGAGCTGTTGCAACTACATGGAAGTATCATCTTACTAAATGTTTAGAAAGGAAACAAGAGAGTTTAGAGAGAAATAATAAAGAGCTCTGCCTTGTTGGACTGAAATTGTAACTGATCTGATGGATATTTGAAGCAATAATATTAACTCAGTTATTTATAGCTTTATGGTAAGTGAAGTGAATGTGGCAAAGTGACAGTGGTAGGATGGAGGGATTAAGAATTCTTTTATAAAACCCATGCATCACCAATGAAGTGCTATATGTAGCGCCGTTTGCAGATGGAGTTCATTTACTTTAAAATGTATAGAGTAAATCTTATAGCAACTGTTAAAATAATTTTGAAAAGAATATAAATGCTAAGTGAAGCAATAAAACGGAATAATTTGTAATGCTTAACCAAAAACAGAAAAAGAGCAAAAATAAAATATAGGACAAATGCAGGAAATAAAACCACTGACACATGCTGGATATTAACCCAAATATATCAATAATTACTTTTAATGTAAATGGTATAAATATACTGTTATAGGCTGAATATCTGTGTCCCCACAAATTTCATTTGATGAAAATTAATCCCCAGTGTGATGACTTTTGGAGGTGGAGGTCTTTGGGTCTCCTGACCCTCCAAAAAAATACCCAACAAAACCCTGACAGCGCCAGTTCCTGGTCTTAAGGAGGCTGAGAAACTGAAACTCTCATTCCTTTCTGGTGGAAATGTAGATGGCACTTTAACTTTGTAAGACACTTTGGCTGTTTCTTGCAAAGATATATTTATAGCAGCTTTGTTCATTATCATCAAAAATTGTAGCAATCAAGAGCTCATTCAATAAGCAAAGGTATAAATAATGGTGGAACTCTCCAGGCAAGAATACTAGAATGGTGGCTGTTCCCTTCTCCAGGGGATCTTCCTGACCCATAGATCGAACCCAGGTCTCCTGCATTGCAGACAGATTCTTTACAGTCTGAACCACCAAGGAAGCTCATTGAACATTAGTATAGACCAATTAAAAAATAGTAAAAAATAAAATCACTCATACTTTTAAGGAAAGTTAACCAAGGCAAATATTTTATTTTTTATAGGCTTTCTAGACTCAGTCAGAATTTATAATTAGTGTGTTTTTTCTTTACTTATTGATACAGCATGATTTAAAATAGTGTCTGGGATATCAAGGAACTTTTCTTAGATCTCTGCAGTGACCTAACTGGGAAGAAAATTAAAAAGAAAAAAGGACTACATTTATACCTGTAGCTGATTCAATTTTCTGAACAATAGAAATTAACACAACATTGTAAAGAAACTATACTGCAATAAATGTTAAAATATGCATATCTTTCACACATATATTTAATAGCTAGAAAATACTGCAAAATTTGAATAGATCTTAATTTATATATTACCTTAAAAACAATTGGCTATTTACTTTCCAAATATTTGCAATGTAAAGTAACACTAATGTTTGCACATAAAATGTTTCTGTGTGGTAGTGATGGCAGAGCAATCACTCTGCCAAAATGTATTGATGAGCTCAGCTTCTTTGATTGACCTGGAAGGTTAAAAGGCAATTTATTAATAATGTCTCTAGCTGGACTAGAAGAAACACAAGCTGGAATCAAGATAGCTGGGAGAAATATCGATAACCTCAGATATGCAGATGAAACCACCCTTATGGCAGAAAGTGAAGAAGAACTAAAAAGCCTCTTGATGAAAGTGAAAGAGGAGAGTGAAAAAGTTGGCTTAAAGCTCAACATTCAGAAAACTAAGATCATGGCATCCGGTCCCATCACTTCATGGGAAATAGATAGGGAAACAGTGGAAACAGTGTCAGACTTTATTTTGGGGGGCTCCAAAATCACTGCAGATGGTGACTGCAGCCATGAAATTAAAAGATGCTTACTCCTTGGAAGAAAAGTTATGACCAACCTAGATAGTATATTCAAAAGCAGAGACATTACTATGCTGACTAAGGTCCGTCTAGTCAAGGCTATGGTTTTTCCAGTGGTCATGTATGGATGTGAGAGTTGGACTGTGAAGAAGGCTGAGCACCGAAGAATTGATGCTTTTGAACTGTGGTGTTGGAGAAGACTCTTGAGAGTCCCTTGGACTGCAAGGAGATCCAACCAGTCCATTCTGAAGGAGATCAGCCCTGGGATTTTTTTGGAAGGAATGATGCTGAAGCTTAAACTCCAGTACTTTGGCCACCTCATGCGAAGAGTTGACTCATTGGAAAAGACTTTGATGCTGGGAGGGACTGGGGGCAGGAGGAGAAGGGGACGACAGAGGATGAGATGGCTGGATGGCATCACCCACTCGATGGACGTGAGTCTGAGTGAACTCTGGGAGCTGGTGATGGACAGGGAGGCCTGGCGTGCTGCGATTCATGGGGTCGCAAAGACTCGGACATGACTGAGCAACTGAACTGAACTGAACAGGACTTAAGAGCTCTTTTGCCCTAATAAATCCATTTTCTTTGGCAGTTTCATGTTTTGTTATTTGACTTTTAATTCACAGTATCTCATTAAAAATCATTCCTTTTGTGTCAGTAAACTCCTTATTACCTATAGAAGGATGCTGTGTAACACCCAGTGATCGATTTTCGTAGGCACATTTGCAATTTATAGGCACTTTTGTAATTTAAACTGCCAAGAGTATGAGAATCTTGGCTGAAAATTCTATAATTTCATGCAGCTTTTTGTTCTTTTTAATTCAAGGAATAACTTTAAAACTAGCTGTTGAGTGTAAAAACAAAACACATCTATTCTTCACACATAATCTTAGCCAAAAGGCCAAGAAGTGATAAAACCATTCTTAAAAGCAGTCATTTAAAAGGCAAGTCTTCCAAACATGGGAACACATGTACACCCGTGGTGGATTCATGTCAATGTATGGCAAAGCCAATACAGAATTGTAAAGTAAAATAAAAAATAAATAAATATAATTTTTAAAAAAGAGAAGATAATTACAGAGACAAAAAATAAATAAATAAAAGGCAAGTCTCCATTTTAAGTTTGACTGAGCTTTCTTCTCAGATAACAGTAAAAGGATTGCAGCAATTGAAGAAACTGTAATTTTTAACCATATAATAAAATCTCAATAAATGTTCAGCCAATGTTATTAATATATATATATATATATATATACATGTATATATATATCAGCAAATTTAATTCATTCTTACATTGACTTAAATGCCATCATTTCATAAAGCAAAGTCAATCTGACTAGTCTTTCAAACATTGTAAATACTTTATGTTGATTATCCAAATACATTCCATGTAAGTCATAGTTAGCAAGTAAGGATTAATTCAGCTAGTCCACTGTAAAACCCATAAAATCATGACCTGGATTTGAGACCACTGGAGGATGAAGAACACTAGGAAACATATACAAGTGCATTAGACATAACAATCACGCATCTGTTCTTCAGCACATCTGTACTTTCTTTGTAGCTTCTACTAGTATTGTGTGGGACTAAAATGTGCTTTAAACTTATAAATGAAACGAGAGACCTGACACAGTCATTACACGAATTTCAGCCTGCAAGTGTGCTGGTTTCATGGTTTCCATTTCCTCTGACATTTTCCCTCCCATCAGAACTATAAATGGTGAACAGTATGCTTATTTTTATTTGTTTTACTGTTTGAGGCTTTTGATATGCAGTGAAATCCACTTTAGGCATAAGGTTTTGATCCAAAAATTAAAAAAAAAAAAGACTTAATAAGAAAGTAAAGCATAATTACAGGGAATAAAAGAGTTTAAGAGAGTTCAGAGATTGTAATGAAGAAGGGAAGAAAAGAGAGCATAAAAATAAACAATTTAGCAAATGAAAAGAAACTTCTTTTTTAAGAGTGTTTAAGTATTTCAGTGAAAGGAGGTAAAATGAAAATTATAGTTTTTGAAAAATCTAATTTATTTATGAAAAAGACAAAGATCACATCATTTTTTAAAAATTTCAAAGAAACCACAAAACAGAACTTCAAGTTATGCCAGTGACATTTTCAATGCAGCAGGTAATAGAATGTTATACTGATCCTTTGGGAAGTATAAAGAAGGATATAAAGTATCCTTTATAAAGTATATAGTATATAAAGTATATACTTTATATATAAAGTATATAGTATATAAAGGATATAAAGTATAAAGAAGGAATATAAAGAAGGATATCATGGCTAGTAAAGATATTGTCTAAAATAATAAAGATACTTTATACTAAAGATAGTAAAGATACTATCGTGGCTTTCCTTTTTGGCTCAGTTGGGAAAGAATCTGCCTGCAGTGCAGGATACTCAGGTTGAATCCCTGGGTTGAGAAGATTCACTGGAGAAGGGAATTACCCACTGCAGCGGTCCTTCCTGGAGAATTCCATGGACAGTGGAGCCTGGAGAGCTACAGCCCATGGCGTCGCAAGGAGTCAGGCATGACTGAGCAATTAACACTTTCACTTCACATTAAGATATTATTATCACAAGGTTTCTTTTACTATTAATGATGATGTGATTTTTAAATTTAAAAGCATTACTACTTTATTAGAAACATAAGCACCCATTAAAGGAGTTCTTGTTAGAAAAATTTTGTCACATTCAAGGAAAATCCCATTTTATATGTAACATAAGACAGTTAAATAGCATAGAATTATAATATTTTGAAAATATAAGGTTTGCTAATATATAGTGCTTACTTGATGGAAGATAGAGAACAGAAAGTGTGCTCCAGAATAGTACATGCTAAGTGCAGACTTTTGTGTAAAGCAATTCTTTTACATATATATCATTTCTTTGGAAGGATCCTTAAATTCACACATATGCAAACCCACACACAAATTTGCTTCTGTTGGCTGACTCCTGGGTTGGCTGCAGGAGAGGGGTAAAAAGGAGTTTTGACTTTTACTCATTTTTCTTGCCAAATTGTCTTGGTTAGATAGACCCTCTAGTTCAGTGCTGCATGGAAGTGGTTAAAATGGACATCCTTCATTTGCCCTGAACCTAAAGGTAAAGCATTTAATTCTTTCAACTTGAAGTATATGCTGCCTTTCTGTTTTAGGTAGAAGTCCTTTATTAGATTCAAAAGTCTCTTTTTCTAGTTATGTTTTGTAAATATTTAATATTGTTTTAAATTATTTTTACTGTTGTCAAATATTTTTGTGTGTGTCTCTATTGAGATGTTTGGTTTTTTGTCCTTTATTCTATTGATGTATTATGTTGACTTTTAAAATGTTAAACTACATTTTTCTTCCTAGGATAAATCCTACTTGGTCATGGTGGATGGGACTTCCCAGGGGACTCAGTGGTAAAGAATTCATTTGCCAAGCAGGAGATGCAGCAGAAACAGTTTTGATCCCTGGGGTGGGAAGATGCCCTGGGGAAGGAAATGGCAACCCATTCCAGTATTCCCGTTTGGGAAATCTTATGGACAGAGGAGCATAGCAGACTGAGTCCATGGGGTTGCAAAGAGTCAGACACAACTTAGCAGCTCAACAATAGCAAAGAAGTCTATTTCACCTAAGTTATATAGTCTGTTAGTATACAGTTGTTCATAGTATTCCTTTATAAACCTTGTGTGGTGTCTGAAAATTCAGTAGTGATGTTTCATCTTTTCTTTTTTTTTTAATTTAAGTGATTTTAGTCTCCTTTCATTTCCTGCTCAGTCTAGCTTTGTCACTTCTGTTAATATTTTCAAAGAACTATCCTTTATTTCATTGAGGCTTTTCTTCTTTTTTTCATTCTCAATTTTGTTTATTTCTACTGTAATCATTATTTCCTTCCCTCAGCTTATTTTGGCTAGAGATTCTTCTTTTTGTTACATTATTGATTTGAGATCTTTGTTTTCTTTCTTATTACAGGCATTTACCACAATAAATATTTCTTTACACACTGTTTTAAGCATATCCTCTAAGTTTTGGAATGTTGTGTTTCCATTTTCATTCATCTCACACTATTTTCTAATTTTTCTTTGATTTCTTCTTTGATCCAATGATCATTTAAGAGTGTGTTTTTAATTTCCACACATTTTGACAGTCTTACTTTAATTCAGACTGCTATAACAAAATACAGTAGACTGGGTAGCTTATTAAACAGCAGAAATTTATTTCTCACAGTTCTGGAGGCTGGAAGTCCAAGGTCAGGGTTATAAGAATGGTCAAGCAAGGGCTCTGTTTCAACATCTTGTTGTAGTCTCACATTATGGAAGCACTAGGATCTCTCTGGATCTTCTTTTATAAGGAGCTAATCTCATTCATTTGAGTGTGTTTCCTCAAAATTCACATGTTCAGATTCTAAGCCCCAAATGTGATGATCGTGGAACCTTTGGAATGGGTTTAAGTAATGAGCTTCCCTGGTGGCTCAGATGATGAAGAATCTGCCTACCGTGCAGGAGACCTGCGTTTGATCCCTGGATAGGGAAGATAACCGGAAGAAGGGAACGGCTACCGACTTTAGTATTCTTGCCTGGAGAAGTCCATGGACAGAGGAGACTGGCAGGGGCTACAGTCCGTGGGACTGCAAAAAGCTGGACATGATGGAGCCACTTTCACTTTTCAATTTTTTTCTAAATAATGAGAGCAAAATCTTCCATGAGGGAGACTAGCGGCGGTTTAGTCGCTCAATCGTGTCCGACACGAGAACCTCACCAAGCGCCTCTGTCCCTGGAATTCTCCAGGCAAGAATAATGGAGTAGGTAGACATTCCTTTCTTTCTGATCCAGGGATTGAACCTGGGCCTCCTGCATTGCAGGCAGATTCCTTACCATTTGAGCCACCAGGGAAGCCCATTACTTACCATACCTTTCAAAACCAATACAGTATCGTAAAGTAAAATAAAGTAAAATTTAAAAAAAAATCCCATAAAAATTTTTTTAATTAAAAATTTAAAAATTATAAATAAATAAGCTCCCAAAGTAAAAACAAACAAACAAACAAACAAACAAAAAACAAAGGCCCCACCTATCATCACCTTTGGGTCTTAGAATTTGAACATACAGATTTTGAGGAAACACAAACATTCATTTTATTCATTTTATAGCAGAAGTTTTCCAAATTTCCTATTGTTATTGGTTTGTAATTTCATTCCACTGTGGTCAAAGAATATGATTTGTATGAATTCATCATGTGTATTTACTGAGTCTTATTTTATGACCTAATATATAATTTATAAGAGAGAATGTTCCAGGTACACATAAGAAGAATCTGTATTCTGCTGTTTGTGGTATGGTTATTCTTATGGCTTTTAGATCCCGCTGGTTCTTAGTGTTGATTCATGTTGATTTTTGCCTAGTGATTCTAACCATGATTGAAAATGGGAGTATTGAAATTTCCATCTATTGAGTTATCTGTTTTCCTCTTCAATTCTGTCCATTTTTGTTTCATATTTTAAATCTCTGTTTTAAGGTGCATATACGTTTATAATTGTATGTCTTGCTAATTAATTTACCAACCCTCTTATCACTTCAAAATGTATGACTCTGCTAACAATTTTTATCTTAAATTCTATTTTGTCTATATTAGTACAACCACTCCAGCTCCTTTATGGTTACAGTTTGCATAGTACATTTACTTCCATTCTTTTAATTTTGACCTATTTGTGTCTTTGAATATGAAACATGTGTCTTTTAGACAGCATATAGTTGAATCACATTTATTATGATTTTTTCTTCTAACTTCTGATTTTTTTATTGTTTCTAGAATAATTTTATTAAGTGTGAATCTGATGTTGTTGTTTTCCCATTTAAATTAACCAGGATAACTTAAACAAGATAAAATAAGCTTCAGAGAATAGCATGTTGACTCATTAAGATCAGACCCTCACTTTTTTCACTTTATTTTTCTTTTAACCTTTGTTTACTGTGGTAGAATATACATTTAAAAAGTTTGCCGTATTAGCCATTTTTTATGTACAATTTAGTGGCTTTAGTTACATTCTTAAGCAACCATCATTATTATTTTTAAAAATTATCATCACCAAAACAAAAACTCTCAACTCAAACATAAATCCTTTAGGCAATCATCTCCATTCTCCACTTCCTCTGAAAGTGAAAGTTGCTCAGTCCTGTCCAGCTCTTTGCAACCCCATGAACTGTAGCTGGTCAGGCTTCTCCATGGAATTCTCCAGACAAGAACACTGGAATGGGTTGCTATTTCCTTCTTCAGGGGATTATCTCAACCTAGGGATCGAACCCAGGTCTTGTGCATTAGAGGCAGATTCTTTACCATCTGAGCCACCAGGGAAGCCTCTTCCTTAGACTCTGGTAACTTCTAGTTTAGTTTCTTTCTCTGTGAATTTGCGTATCCTGGGTAATTCATATAAGTAGAATTATACAATATTTGCCCATTTGTATGTGGCTCATTTCACTTAGTATAATGTTTTCAAGGTTCATCCATGTTGTAGCATGTGTCGGATCTTCAACCCTTCTTGTAGCTGAACAATATATGTATGTGACACATTTATATCTATTGGTAAACATTTGATTTGCTTCTACCTTTTGGTTATTATAGATAATCAATGCTGGCATACAAGTGTCAATTTGAGTCATTGCTTTCAGATGTGGTTGTTCAGTCACTAAGTCGTGTCTGACTCATTGTGACCCCATGAACTGCAGCATGCTAGGCTTCCCTGTCCTTCACTATGTTTGAATTTGCTAAGACTCCTGTCCATTGAGTCGGTGATGCCATCCAACTATCTCATCCTCTGTGCCCCCCCCTTCTCCTGCCTTCGATCTTTCCCAGCATCAGGGTCTTTTCCAATGAGTCAGTTCTTTCCATCAGGTGGCCAGTTTTGGGGCTTCAGCTTCAGCATCAGTCCTTCCAAAAAATATTCAGGATTGATTTCCTGTAGGCTTGACTGGTTGTGATCTCCTTGCTGTCCAAGGGATTCTCAAGAGTCTTTTCCAGCACCACATTTCAAAAGTAATTCTTCAGTGCTCAGGTTTCTTTATGGTCCAACTTTCCTATCTGTACATGACTACTGGAAAAAACATAGCTTTGACTATTCAGACGTTTGCTGGCAAAGTGACGTCTCTATTTTTTAACAAGCTATCTAGGTTTGTCTTAACTTTTCTTTGAAGGAGAAAGTGTCTTTGAAGTTCATGGCTGCAGTCACTGTCAGCAGTGCATTTGAAGCCCAAGAAAATAAAATCTCTCACTATTTCCACTTTTGCCCCACCTATTTGCCATGAAGTGGGACTGGATGCCGTGTTCTTCATTTGTTGAATGTTGAGGTTTAAGCCAGCTTTTTCCTCTCTCCTCTTTCACCCTCATCAAGAAGCTCTCTTCACTTTCTTGCATTAAAGTTGTATTATCTGCATATCTGAGATTGTTGATATGTCTACAGGCAATCTTGATTCCACTTATGAGTCATCCAGCCCAGCATTTCACATGTTGTACTTGGTTGGGAAGATCTCCTGGAGAAGAGCATGGCAACCCACTCCAGTATTCTTGCCTGGAGAATCCCCATTGACAGAGGAGCCTGGCTGGCTATAGTCCTTGCAGTCGCAGAGTTGGACATGACTGAGCAACTAAGCACAGCACAGCACTACATTGTGAATATAAGTTAAATGAGCAGAGTGGAAACATAAGTCTTGTTGTATTCCTTTCCCAATTTTGAACCAATCTGTTGTTGCACGTACAGTTCTAGTTGTGGTTGCTTCCCATTATTTTGAGGTATATACCTAGGAAAGGACCTGCTAGGTCACATTGAAATGAGAATTTGTGTTCTTGCTTGTGGAGCTGAAGAATGGAATCCATGAACATGCAAACACGCATGGTAGCAAGTGAATAAGATTTATTAAAGAGAAGGAAACTACAAAGCTCTTCGCATAGACACTGAGAGGGCGTAAAGAGTCCCCCCATAAGGCAGGGATTACAGCAGTTTAATATCTTTACTAGTATTAACCTGTACATTTTTTGGTTGGCTCTTGTTCTTAAATCACGTTATTTTTAACCAATCAGTTTATTTATTTATTTTTATTTCTAAAAAAATTTTTTTTATTAAAATATAGTTGATTACAGTGTTGTGTTACTTTCAGGAATACAGCAAAATGATTCAATTATACATATAATACATATATCTATTCTTTTTCAGATTATTTTCTCAGTTGTAACCAATCAGTTTAAAGGTCAAGATGCTTAACTTAACATCTTTATGGTTTCTCTTGATCCTTTGATTAAGTTACCAGTCTTTTTCATGCGCCCTGGCCATTTCACAATGCACTAGAAGTATAGGTTTAAGATTAATCATCAAAAGTTGTTTTTCCCTTTGGAATATGGAACGGAAGTTAATTACTGCCCTTCCCTGGATATGAGTGCTGATATTTTACCAGACCAAGGACACATTCCTGAAATTTGGGACAAAGGATATTTTAGGTTAATGGAGTGAGATGTTTACTGAAAGCAAGACTGTGGTCTCAGAGCTCTACACTGACTTCCTAGCAATTTCTGCCTCAACGAGTTCATTCTATGTTTAATCTTTTTAGAAACTGCTTCACTATTTATGTCATCAGCTTCACTATTTTACATTCCCATAAGCAGTGTGTGAGAGTCCAAATTTCTCCATATCCTCATCAACACTTGGTATTACCCTCTTTTTATTTTGTTTATAGTCATTCTGGTAGGTATGATATGGTATCTTATTGTGCTTTTGAGTCATATTTTCCTCAATAATGTTAATAATAATAATGTTAGATATCTTTTTGTATAGATCTTGGCCATTCGTATATATTTTTTAGTTGCTTTATTTTTGTATTTCTGTTGCTTCGTTGTAGGTATTCTGTGGGGAAATTAACAAGATGACACCAGTCGGGCTCTGACCCCACGTTCTGTAAACAAACTTTGCACGGTTTATGTAACAGCAGATATTACTTACAGCACTGTGCGTTCACATCAGGAGGTACTTGCTTGGTCACACCCTACTTTGTGCAGTGCTCACAAATGAGGTCCACGTAAAAAGCATCAGTATTTACGGCAGCAGTGTCCCTTGAGTCAGCCATGAGAGGAGAGACTGTATCGTGTCTGCTATGTCAGCCAGGAGAGAATAAACCTGTCTGCTGTTCCTAAGTCTCCTCTAGTTTCCTTTCATCTTCTTAGCTCATGCTTTGCCTACCCTGGCTTCAGTGAACAGTGCAGTGTGACTCAAGACAATTGGCATCACAAACAGGATGAAGAGCAATACATATTCTTTATATATTGTGACTATTAAAGCTTTATTAGACATATGATTTGTGTGTATTTCTCTTATTCTGTAAGTTTTTTCACTTTTTTGATAAAGTCCTTTGATGCACAAACTTCTTAATTTTGATGAAGTCCAATTTGTGTGTCATATGTTTCTCCTACTTTGGGCATCATACCAAACAATCCAATGTCAAATACAGAGTGGGGAAACTAATTCATATGTTTTCTTCTAAGACTTTTACGATTTTGATCTACATCTCAGTCCTTAATCAAAAATTTGAATTAGCTTTTACATGATGTGAGGTAGAGTCCCAACTTTGTTTTTTTGCATTCAGAAATCCAGTTTTCCCAGCACCATTTGTTGAATAAACTATTGTTTCTCCGTTGAATATACTTGGAACCCTTTTGAAAATCAATTGTTCAGAAAAATTTCTGTACTATTAACTTCATTCAATTGTTATTTCTGGGCTTTCAATTTTATTTACTATGGGTAGTATTTGAATTATAACAATATTCAATCTTTCAATCTTTTCATTTATTTAAGTCTTACCTTGCTTCTTTCAAGATGTCTTATAGTTTCTAGTATATGATTGTTTTACCTCTTTGGTTAAATTTATTATTAGAAGTTTTGTTCTTTTACATGATGTTGCAAGTGAAACTGCTTATTAATTTCCTTTTTGTGTATATATTCATAAGGGATATTGGTCTGTGAGTTCCTTTTTGCTTATATGTCTCTAGCTTTGGTATCAAGATAATGCTAACCTTTTATAATGACTTATGAAGTACTTTCTTCTCTTCTAGTTTTGGAATAATTTGAGAAGGATTAGTGTTGATTCTTTTTTAAATATTTAGTAGGACTTTCCAGTGAGGCCATTTGACCCTGGGCTCTTCTTTCTTGAGGATTTTTGATTATTGGTTCAGGCTATATAATTAGCATAGGATTATTGAGATTTTTTATTTCTTATTGAGACATATTAGGTAGTTAATGTGCTTGTAAGAATTTGTCCATTTTATTTTGACACCTGATTATTCATAATATTTTCTTAAAATCTTTCCTGTCACTGAAGACATGTTTTAATTGATGAAGAGAAAATTGTGAGGTTTTTCTCTTTCTACAATTGTCAAAAGAAATGATTCAGTTCTTAGAAATTTTTTATTGTGCTTTATCTCTCAATCTTAATATTGTTCCTTCTTAGGGCTTTTAATGGTTAGCATCATGTTGTTGTTCAGTCATCAGGTCGTGTCCAACTCTTTGTGACCCTATAGACTGCAGCATGCCAGGCTTCCCTTTCCCTCACCATTTCCAAGAGTTTGCCCAAGTTCATGTACACTGCATTGATGATGCCACCGAACCATCTCATCCTCTGTCACCGTCTTCTCTTCCTGCCTTCAACATTTCCCGGAATCAAGGCTTTTTCCCACGAGTCAGCTCTTTGTACCAGGTAGCCAAAATATTGGAGCTTGAGCTTCAGCTTCACCATCAGTCCTTCCAAAGAGTATTTAGGATTGATTTCCTTTAGGATGGACTGTTTGATCTCCTTGCAGTCCAAGGGACTCTCAAGAGTCTTCTTCAGCACCACAGTTCAAAAACATTAATTCTTTGGTGCTCTGCCTTCTTCATTGTCATACAGAATTTAAAATTTTGGAATCTGATTTTGAAAAATTGTTGAAAAAATTCTGGCTGGTGGCAGACACTAGGAGAAATTATTGACAAAATGCTTACTAGTGTAAGAAAAGTTTATTCTTAATGAAACCATTCAATAGGTTTTCATGTTTATACTACTACAATTAATAATCAAAAGTAATATGACAACTGATGCCAATATATTGCTTGCCAAAGATCAAATGTAGAAATAAATACATTTTTTCTTTCATCCATCATTCAGAGAATTGTGAAAAATACAGAGGATCTTGGATAAATCTCTCTGGTCACTTTATCATTTGATTATGTGTTACACCTCCACCCCCTCCCAACGCACAGTCTTAACCAGAGATTAGTGTCTTAACACAATACAAAGTGGCCTTCTTTCAAAGATCTTTAACAAGTTCCAGTGTTGACAATTTCAACAAAAGGGAACATTTGAATGAATAATTCTGTGATAAGGGATACTAGAAGCTCAGAAGTACTGATCTTTGCCCAGGTAGAGAAATGATTTGAATGCTACTTGTAGAGTATATCATCATGTTCCTAAACTGGTCAAATCCCAGGCGATCAGTAAGTTTTCCACTGTGTAGAAAACACTGACTAGATAATGACTCAGATTTTCTTCCAGTCTTAAGTTTCTGTCATTTAAAATAAGTCTGTGGTGTCTAGGGTTATGAGATCAAATTGTGTTTCTTTGTCACTGGAAATCCCCACTTTAAATCTAAGAACAGGCCATTCAAAAACTCTCACTGAGGCAACACACTTAGAAAAGCATGACTTCATTTGGCATGGTTTGTCTTCAAATCAGGTCAGTGATTTAGATGTGAATGAGTGAATTGTTCATGGCCCTTGGATCAAATTAGAGTTTCATTTATTTTTAGAAATTCATTAGACCAATTATGAGAACCACAAAAGGATGTCTTATGACTGAGAAGTGCAAATTATAAGAACAGTAATATTCATTGTTAAATGTGAGATGAAAATTTCTGTGTAGCTTACTCATTAAAGCCCATTTCCTTTTACAGAAATGTCTTTTATATAATGCAGATTGCAGGTAAAAGGCACTGTACCAAAGCATAATTACTGAGTGTACAATATGCTGGTAAACCTAAATTTTTATAAAATAAATTTAGGTCAGAATTTATAAAGGAAATGGAAAAAAAAAGTTTCTCTTTATTATTCTGTTCTCAATTGTGGAAATGCACTAATTGAGGTCCATATATGTAGAAACAGAAACTAAAATTATTAGGCACTTGGTACTTTGTTGCCCACATTTAAGCAATTCAGGTAAAAATATGTAATACATATCCTAGTCTAGGAAAGGGGGCATAGTCTTTGTAGTCTGACTCATTTATGTCTAATTCTAGTGCTGTTTAACTTTTGGCATCTCTCTTAGATTCCTCAACTTTAATATACTCACAGTAAAATAGGGACAGTTGTCTATTTTTTAAGAATAAAAAGTCAATCGTGTGAAAAAAAAGTCTCTTTATACCTAACATCTAATTGATTCTACATAAACAATAGCTAATTTAATCTAACAACACATAATTAAGTACATAATAGTAAATGGAAAATATTAACATTGAATTTATACTTTTCTTTACAAACCCTTAGAAATATTACAAAACAGGGTTACACTATTTATACAACTACTTTTCATTTGTTATGGTTAACCATTTTCTAATCATTTAAATCTCAACAAATAGAAAAGTGTGTATAAGAATTTCTAAATACTATTGGCATTGAAAAAGTCTCCCCTAGACTTTATATTTTGTTGTAATCAAAACTTCCATTTAAAGAGAAAACATCAATCCTTTACCAGACTGAAAAACAACCTAATTTATTCACAGCCCACACAGAAGGATTTGAGGTTTAGAGTTTTTTTTTAAAGTTTGAATTAGCAACTTAAGTTTCTTCATGTTTATCACAGCCAAATTACTGAGGAAACTGGAAAAAGAAACTTCTGAATAGCACTAGTCTCCCTTAGCCAAACGTCAGATTATGGAGACATCTTGACGCTTGTCTATAAGTATGCAATTTAATAAAGAACAGCTTATATAATAATATATTTTATTTGGTGATTTCACTGAAAATGCCTGTACAGACAGCTCTTACAGTACAATTACAGTGTATATGTTTGACTTGAAGAGTTCTCTTGTAATCTGAACACTGTGTTAGTAAAGCAAATGTTTTATATTGAAGAAACAAAATGAGGCAGCATTTATGGGAATTGGAAGCCAATGTCACTGTAAAGAGTAAACTTGTCAAGTGAGACTGTCTACAAATAGAGTTCTAGGTTCCAGTTCCTTTAATTGTGAGACCTGTTAGAGATTAATACTATTATCCATATAAAAATTGATAATATGAGATGGGCTTTTCAGTTAGGTTAACATGATCTCAAATTAGGGGTTCAAAGAATTCAATTGCTGTAGCTTCCTTTTCCTAAAATTGAATAAACTTTTGGTTTTGTTGAGGATGATGATTGATAATGATCTTTATAGAATTATTAGACAGGTAGACAGGTAGCAGATTGGAAAACAGCAACAGAGACTGAACACCTTTTATAGGCTGTTGGATGACTACTCAACTTCCTTTTTCTTAGTTTGTTGTTTATGAGTGATTTGATTATAACTGTCACTCAGATTTCCAAGGCCTTTACAACTAACAAAGGAGCTGTGGTTTCCATTGATCGGACCCTTGGGCAGGCCTATAAAAATGGAAAATTGTTTTAAAAAAGCCTGCATCAGTAGCCAAGACAGTAATCAGAAAGCACGTTCACATGTAGATTTCTCAATTAGATTAGCTTGACAAGAATGTACCAAAAACCAAGTTACATTCTAATGAGGTATTTTTTACAGAAATAGAATAATACCTCAAATAAAGCAGACTCAGTGTCTGCTTAGAACCTTGACTAATTACCTGTAGCAAAATAAGGCAGAGTGGGAAAGACTCAGAGATCAAATCACTCTACACCCTGTAGAACAGAAAGCATTAAAGGGACAGGCACTGCCTTTTTGAAAACAAAAGCCTAAGATGCCAAAGTGTAACAGAAGCTTGAATTCCAGATAAGCAATCAGAAAACTAAGACAGAGGGCAGAATCGTCTAGAAAGAAGAGGGTACTAGCCAAGAATACAAGACCACACACAGAAAATAACTTCCTTCACAAATGTCAATTGGCACTTGAGAAAAGAAAGTGTGGACTGAAGTGTTCAGGCCTCTACTAAAAAAGGAACTCAGACCCAAGCTGTATGATTGAGGTCAAGGAGAAATTTAAAAAAAAAAAATCCATTGTCTTTTATGTCTTTGGTGATTAGACAGGATGACATACTTTCTATCATTTAGGCAAAATATCAGCCAACTATTTTTGTAGAGATCCAGATAATAAATATTTTAGGCTTTGTGAGCCATACTGTTTTTATCACAAACAGGAATTTGGTAAATGAACATTCTTGGCTGTATTCCAGTAGCTTTTTTTTTTTAAAACAAAAACAAGAAGTTGGGCCAGATTTTGCTAGTGGGACACAGTTTGCAACCCTGGATTTAAGTGCTAAAACAAAAATATTACCTGTCATGTGACAACTTTGTGCTATTCTATGCTAGTTAGAATAATGTGGTCAGCAGAATTCTTTTGGAATCATGCTGGAATTTGGAATTAGACTGAGTGAGTGCCAAGAGTAGTGAGTTATCAGCTCACATTTCTTCTCTGCCCTCACCTCCTGCTCAACTCCTTGGTTGCTCTAATTGGGCATGCAAGCCTTCTTGTTGCTTAAATATCCAGGGAAAGCTATAATTTCAGGGTCTTTGATTTTGCTGCTGCCTTTATTCAAAATATTCTTCTTCTAGTTACCTCCCCTCAAATGTTCGTTCAGATATGCCTATATTTGTCAAGGGTGTGTCTGGAAACAGATTTCATCTCAGATGTTCAAATGAGGAGAACTTAGTTAACCCAAGTAGTTGTGGGAAAGATGAAAAGAACAGGCAAAAAGTGTCATGCAGGATCTGACAAGAGCAGAAAGGGAGGATCAAGGGAGGAATCTTCGTCCTCTGAACTAAAAGAACAATGAAAGAGTCCCAGTACTTGAGTGAGAATTAAGAGTAGAAGACACTGGTCTTCATTCCACTGATTTCCTTGACTATGGGAAAGAAAAATCATGTAGGTAAACACAGAGAATTGAGTAGAAAGTGTGTGACTTGTTATCTACACTCACTGAGAGTAGACCCTGAACAACGGGGAGAATAGGGTGACTGGGGTCTTGTCAGTCAACCTGTCTTTCAGGCCCACCGTACATATGTACAATGGGCTTATGGCGGAGGTGGCCATGGTGGCTACTGAGAAACACAGTAGTGTGGGCCCCTTCTCACAGAGCCTGGTGGAGCCCCCACTGCTGCAAAATTCTGTCATCATCAGAGACTCATACTAGGGCCTCAGGTATACTCCTTTGAGGAGGTCAACCGCCCAGTTGGCTACACGTTGATAAATATGGATTCTTTCATAAAAGGTCAGCAATTGGTCCTGAGCAGGACTCAGAGACAAGTTTGTTCTTGCTCCCAGTGTGTAGTATAGTACCACTACCTGAGCGTTCTCAGGTATTCTGATATGCAGCTCTGTACCTCAGGCAAAGAGCTTGTTTTATGGTAAAAGATGCAACAATGAGCACAAGCCATTGCATACTAAATATCTCACATCCTCCAAAAAGAGGTGCCCTGAGAAAGTTTTGTAATAGATTTTTTTTTTTTAATGCTACAAATGAACATATTTCCAGGGCAGGAACAGAGGCACAGAAGTAGTGGACAGATCTGTGGATACAGGGTTGGGAGGGAAGCAGGGTGGGATGAATAGGGAGATTGAATCTGACATATATACACTACCATGTGTAAAATAGATAGTTAGTGGGAACCACTGAATACTACAGGGAGCTTAGCTCAGTGCGCTATACTTGAGGCAAGAAGTAGATGACCACCCCCTCACCCTAGAGTAAAGTGAATAGAGATTCATTCCCTGTGGACTGAAACTCCAAGACAAGAATAGCAGGACAGTTAAGGGAGGAAGCTAGGCCATGCCTGGACCACCTTCTCATCCGTGTGTGGACCCCAACCACACATGCACAGAAAGTCTCCTTGGAAATCAAAGAGGAGTGACGCTAACTAACGCCAGGCTACTCATAAGCTTTTGTGGAGAATCCATCATGGCAAAGGAGAAGGCAATGGCACCCCACTCCAGTACTCTTGCCTGGAAAATCCCATGGACGGAGGAGCCTGGAAGGCTGCAGTCCATGGGGTCGCTGAGGGTCGGACGCGACTGAGTGACTTCTCTTTCACTTTTCACTTTCATGCATTGGAGAAGGAAATGGCAACCCACTCCAGTGTTCTTGCCTGGAGAATCCTGGGGACGGGGGAGCCTGGTGGGCTGCTGTGTATGGGGTCACACAGAGTCGGACACTACTGAAGTGACTTAGCAGCAGCAGCATCATGGCAAAGAGATGAGACAGTCTTCCTGGTGGCTCAGACAGTAAAGAATATGCCTGCAATGCAGTACACCTGGGTTCAATCCCTGGGTCAGGAAAATCCCCTGGGGAAGGGAATGGCTACCCACTTCAGTATTTTTGCCTGGAGAGTCCCATGGACAGAGGAACCTGGTGGGTTATAGTCCAGGGGGTGTGAAGAGCTGGACACAACTGAGCAACATTCACTTTCACTTCACAAGAGATGAGCATGCACACGGGGGAGGATCCTGAGATATACCAATACGGACTATGAACCAGGCAAATTAAAGTGATTGCTGTCAAAGGAAACACAGAAGAAATGCCCCACATAAGTGACTTAAACTGCCATGACAGTGTGACTCAGGATCTCTCCCTCTGAGTCTGCCCATGTGTCTATCCACACATACTCTTCTTTTTCCTCTTAACAAATTGTTTGCTTCACTACTTTCCATCTTTGTGGAAATTCTTTCTGCAAAGATGAAAGGCCAGGGCCTGTACCACTGATCACTGGCCTAGTGGTTAGGATTTGGTGTTCTCACCGCTTTGACCCAGCCTCAATCTCTGGCTGGAAACCCAAGTCTCACTCCAAGCTATTGCAGGCCAAAGTTGCCCAAGATCATGGTGACCTAGATAGGTGGCACAGGAGGGTGAGAGGGAGGTCTAAGAGGGAGAGGATATGTGTGTATATATATATATCCATATATATAGCTGACTCATTTTGTTGTACAGCAGAAACTAACACAAAATTGTAAAGCAACTATACTTCATTTAAAAATAAAATTAAATATAAATATCTAGAAAAAAAAGTGAAGCTAAGCACAGTCTTGACAATAATATTCATGCTGTTGGGATGCTGTCCTTTGAGATGCAGAATGTAACTTCTTGGCTCAGTGGTCATTTAACCAATAAGATAGACCAAAGGCTAAAGGTAGAAGTCTCCCTATTTTCTTTACTCCTAGAGGCCAGTGCTTACTTTCTAAGAGCTGGTCAAGGGCCAGTCTTGAAAACAAGCATTTTGGGGTAATGTGGATGATTTGAACTGATTGAATTAATTCTTTCTTACATAATTATTTAAAAATATCAGATTAATAAAAAAATCAGAAAATGCTGAAGTGTTTGTTTCTAAGTGGAAATATAGGGAGATGTAAAAGGTTGAGCTTTAAAGGAAGACCCCCTGGAGGAGGGCTTGGCAACCCACTCTGGTATTCTTGCCTGGAGAATCCCCATGGGCAGAGAAGACTGGTGGGCTACAGTCCATAGGATCTCAGAGTTGGACATGACTGAAGCAACTTAGCACAAAACGTTGAGCATGGTATTCCTGGTTTGAGTAATAACTTGTGAGTGGCAAGGCCAGAAGGTATTGTGGTTTAAGTCATATAGAAAACAGTTATATGCTTCATAAAAGTATACTCTAAAATAAACTATTATATTTTATAGGGATTTAAATGAGATTGATAACTTTAAAATTACTTTTTTAAAGATAGTTAAACTGAAATTAAGAAGTAGAACTTTTCATAGTAATTATTTCAGTGTGTTTAACCCACTGGCAATTTTTCAGATATTTTCTAAGCTCTTCCTTTATTCCACTTCCATATATGGACAATATACTGTACTTTGGAGCATCATAATCAGTTCCAGAAAAACATCTACTTCTGCTTCATTGACTATGCCAAAGCCTTTGACTGTGTGGATCACAATAAACTGTGGAAAATTCTGAAAGAGATGGGAATACCAGACCACCTGACCTGCCTCTTGAGAAATCTGTATGCAGGTCAAGAAGTAACTGTTAGAACTGGACATAGAACACCAGACTGGTTCCAAATCGGGAAAGGAGTACATCAAGGTTGTGTATTGTCACCTTGCTTATTTAGCTTATATGCAAGGTATATTATAAAAAGTGCTGGGCTGGAAGAAGCACAAGCTGGAATCAAACTTGCTGGGAAAAATATCAATAACCTCAGATATGCAGATGACACCACCCTTATGGCAGAAAGTGAAGAAGAACTAAAAAGCCTCTTGGTGAAAGGGAAAGAGGAGAGTGAAAAAGTTGGCTTAAAGCTCAACATTCAGAAAACTAAGATCATGGCATCTGGTCCCATCACTTCATGACAAATAGATGGGGAAACAGTGGAAACAGTGGCTGATGTTATTTTTTTTTTGGCTCCAAAATCACTGCAGATGGTGAGTGCAGCCATAAAATTAAAAGATGCTTACTTCTTGGAAAGAAAATTATGACCAACCTAGATAGCATATTAAAAAACAGAGACATTACTTTGCCAACAAAGGTCCGTTTTAGTCAAGGCTATGGTTTTTCCAGTGGTCATATATGGATGTGAGAGTTGGGCTATAAAGAAAGCTGAGCGCTGAAGAATTGATGCTTTTGAACTGTGTGTTGGAGAAGACTCTTGAGAGTCCCTTGGATGGCAAAGAGATCCAACCTGTCCATCCTAAAGGAGATCAGTCCTTGTGTTCATTGGAAGGACTGATGTTGAAGCTGAAACTCCAATCCTTTGGCCACCTGATGCAAAGCACTGGTTCATTTGAAAAGACCCTGATGCTAGGAAGGATGGAGGGCAGAAGGAGAAGGGGACGACAGAGGATGAGATGGCTGGATGGCATCACCGATTCAATTGACATGGGTTTGAGTGGACTCTGGGAGTTGGTGATGGACAGGGAGGCCTGTCATACTGCAGTTCATGGGGTTGGAAAGAGTCTGACACGACTGAGCAATTGAACTGACTGATAAGTTTTAAAGGGAAAAAGAATGAACTATTGTGGCTTGATGACCTATTTTTACACTGTTCTTATGATCACAAGTGATTCTTTCATAGTACTGTATATAATTATTTGATTTCCTCTAGGACTAAAAAGACCTTGAAGAATATGATTCTATCATTTTAATATTGTTGCAGTCCATATGCTGGTTGGAAAAGAATTTCCAGATATGTGGCAGAATCAGAGAATAAAGTTTAGATTAGAGTGGGAGAACAGTAGGTTCGAGGGAGAGCCAAAGGCTTTCTCAGGCTTGCAACCTATTTTTATAGCCTCAAGGCAGAGAAAATTCCTAATAGTGGTGGCATTAGGTGATGGGTTAGGATGCTATAGGGTGGATACAAGGGTGGGTGTTTTACATAAGGGAATAGGCCAATTTAGATCCAGAGGCTCATGGCAACAGTTGCTATGGGGCTTGGTGAGTTCCAGAGATTTTTATCCTATGAACTTGGTACAGGGCTCCACATCTGTGGCCTTGGTATAGGGATCCACAAATATTTGTGTCTATATGTGAAAAAATGAGGCTGAAGCTTTGAGTAAGAATGTAAAGTATTTTACTTTTGTGTTATATATTATAATACATATCAAAATAGACTTCTATAATCAAACATTTCTTGGAGAAAATATTGTCATGGTGTTGGAGAAGACTCTTGAGAGTCCCTTGGACAGCAAGGAGATCCAACCAGTCCATCTTAAAGGAGATCAGTCCTGAACATGCGTTGGAAAGGCTGATGCAAAAGGTTGATGCTGAAGCTGAAACTCCAATACTTTGGCCACCTGATGCAGAGAAATGACTATTTGAAAAGATTCAGATGCTGGAAATGATTGAAGGCAAGAGGAGAAGGGGAGGGCAGAGGATGAGACGGTTGGATGGCATCACTGACTTGATGGACATGAGACTGTGTAAACCCCGGGAGTTGGTGACGGACAGGAAAGCCTGGTATACTGCAGTCTGTGGGGTTGCAAAGAATCAGACATGACTGAGAAACTGAACTGCATTGACTGAATTCAAAGGATAGAAGTGCCAATAAAAGAGATACTTTCAAGTAATTGCTGAAAAATGTTAATACTCATACATACTGAAAAGAATAAGTAGGCTGTTTAATGGAATAGGATTCCTAATATTCTACACAGTTTTCTATTTTCATTAGATCTTCTACTTTAATACTTTTTGGATTAATTTTCTTTCTCCCAGGTATTCACCTGGTCTCTGCTCTAGTAAGTATAATAAGAAAAAATGCAAGCCTGTGGCAAAAATGGACTCTGGGAAATTATAGAAATGCTGGCATGCCTTCATTTCTTATGAAGGATAATGGCCTCAAATGATCAAGTAAGCCATGTAAAAGCAGAAAAAAAAAAGTTTATTGGAATGTCAAATATAAAATGCTACTACAGAAATAGCAAATGTAATCCCAGTTTAGTTCCAGTGTACTATATCTCAGTTCCAAAAGGTTTTCTGTTATGAAAAAAGAAATAGTACTTTGGATATGCTGTAGAAATAAAATCTCCAATAACTGGTGACTTTGCAATGGCTAGGGTAGTAAACAGTAGAGTCTATTTTTCTCTATGTATTTTTCCATACTGAAATAGTTTCTCTTTATTTAGTGAGGGAAGTAAAAGAAGCAATATAATGCAAATTCAGGAAAACAGAGCTTGCTGAAGAGATCAGATTTGCATAAAATTAAAATAAAATGTTGACTAATATTTGTGCAATGGTTTAATATAAATTGTCATTCCTGTATTATGACTATATGAAGATGAGTAATTTTTTAAAAGAAAAAAATAATTTTATATCAGAGCTTTAGATTCTTGTCTGCTTGTGGGTTCTATAATCTTACTTCAATTTTAGTTTGACTGAGAGAATAAAATGTAACCTTTTATAGCAGGTTATATGTGTGTGCATGCATGCTCAGTCATGTCTGAATCTTTGTGACACCATGGACTGTAGTTCACCAGGCTCCTCTGTCCATGGTATTTTCCAGGCATTAATACTGGAGCAGGTTGCCCTTTCCTTCTCCAGGGCATCTTCCTGACCCAGGAATCAAACCCTTGTTTCTTGCATCTTTTGCATTGGCAGGGGTTCTTTACCAGCTGAGGCACCAGGACTAAGACTAATTAAATATGGAATCTTAAAGTTGTTTTTGTTTGGGGGTATTAAGAAGGAAATGAACATTATGTTAAATAGCTGAAAATTGTCCTAACTGATTAGCCCAAAGTTTTCATTCAGTTCTTACTTCGTTGTGTGTACATTTATTCTCCTGAATAACAGGATGCTTCTGAAACATGCAGCCAAGGATGGCTAGTACGCTAGGATAGAATGTGCATCTAAAAACCAAAACAGTTTCCCTTGAGGATTGTTGTTTCCCTGTTTATTTTTAAATATTGTGTTTATATGTATAAGAAAGCAGAATCTCTCAAGAGCCACCTGCCATCACATCTAGTTCTTGTTCAGTTTTACTCAGCAGCTTTGGAGCGACTTGAAAGACATTGTTTTTTTATTTACTTTTTTAATATAATTTTTTTTATTTTAATTGGAGGTTAATTACTTTACAATATTGTATTGGTTTTGCCATACATCAACATGAATCCGCCACAGGTATACATGTGTTCCCCATCCTGAATCCCCTAGAGGGATGGTACAGGGAGGGAGGAGGAAGGGGGGTTCAGGATGGGGAACACTGTCTTTTTAAAACTGTCACCTCAGTTCAGTTCAGTTGCTAAGTCATGTCCGACTCTGCGACTTCTGGACTGTCACACACCAGGCCTCCTTGTCCCGGAGTTTACTCAAACTCATGTCCATTGAGTCAGCGATGCCTAGGTGTCACCTATAACTGGTAAAATCACATAAATATCAGTATTTTTACTGCCTAATGATTTACTCCATTTCTCTCTTCTTTCTTTCCTTCTGTTTCTCTTTCTTCCTTCCTTTTTTCTTTCTTTTTTTCTTCTTTGCAAGCCTGTCTGAAAAGCAAAATATAGACAAGCAAACAGATATTTTGTGATATCATTGAGTCTGCTTTGGAGTCATGAAAAAGTTAATATCATTATAAATCATTATACATAGCAAATCAGACATGTCACTATACAGTTGCGTTACAGCGAAAGCAATAAAGCATTTTGAATTTGTATGGGCTTTTCAAATCTTTAGAACTAAAACTACAACAGTATTTATTATTAAATGACATATATTTACACCATTATTTTATAGCATCACAAAATTTAACTTCCTCACATAAGGACTGATAGTAAATGTAGTCTGCATTTTAGTTCATGACATTAGCAGTGAATTAAATTATTTCTACACTTGATAAAATGGTTGAATAATTTATAACAACAACAAAAAAAACCCCACCTGATTTCTACCCATTATAACACTACATGGCACCTCCATATAATAATTTAAATAGTAAGTTTTAGGAGGCTACCTGGTAGGAATTTTTCTCTTTCTTCCTTTTATAAGAATACTTGAGTCTATTTTCTTTACTGTCTTATTTTCCTTTTATTTTTCTCTCTAAAATCACAAATAGCCTCTATATTGTGTAGTTTATGTGAAAAAAAAAAAGAGTGAAGCATATACTTCCCTTGAAGTGGGAAAATGAACTTTTCTTCCCTTTAGAGAATACTGTAATATCCAAATTTAATAGTTTCTCCAAGAAACCGTTTGTTTCTCACTGTAAAAGAAAGAATGTGTCTATGTCAAGATGTCTTTAATAATGTCTTTATGTGTACTAGAGTAGAGAGTTCCTGAAGTTTAATCATAGCATGCCTCATTTTTTCCTGGGGGACCGAAGTCATGAAAAGGAAAATATATGTTTAAAGTAAGTTTGAAAATATCTTGTCTTTTTTCTATCAGTCAGAGCTAATATGGAAACTCATATAGATTTTACTTGACTTACACACACTCTGAGGAAGAATATCATATTTCACTTTATTTTCCTTTTGAAAACTCATGTGTACATTCCTAAATATACCTATTATGCAAAGCAACCACTGGATAATTTAGCAAAGGGATTAAAATAGGGGAAAAAAATCACTGCAAGAATTAAAGTAATAAAAATAAAATAGTATTGAAATTATTTGCTAATTACACATTAAATTTCTCTCAGATTTCCCCATGTAGTATATGAATTAACTTCAATGAAATCTTTGAAATGTATAAGAGTTTCTCATGTTCCAAAAACTTATCTGATGGTCTTGGCCTCATAAGAAAGTGCAAGAGACAATAGCAGTGTCAATCACACCTAGATCAAGGGAGAGTCAACTAATAGTTGATGTATTGCCTAAGATGCTACTCCATGAAGACAGCCATATTTCTACTTAACATATCTGACTAGAGAAAATTTTTAAACTTTTAGCTTGGAAATTCCAAATATCTAGCTCTATTTGTTCACATTCTTCAGGCTTCAAAATCTGGAGATGGAGTATCCTCTTTGAAATCATATGATATTAACCCACATAATAGGGACTCTACCTTTGTAGGTATAACCCCAATAGAGACTCTACATTTTTTTCTGCTAAAACACTTAGTTTAAAGCCCTGGTTATCCCCACTCACCTCCCGACCCTTCAGGAGTAGAGTTAACAGCAACACAGTGAAAGTATAGACAGGGTTGTTATGAGGTTGTTAAATGGGCTATCCAGATGGACCTTCTTCCTGTTTACTCCAGTTTTAGGCTTTGTTCCTAAATAAAACCACAATTAGAGGGAAAAAAATCCTCTCCTTGTCTTTAAAGAGGTTGAGGGTGTCAAAAGCTTTTGGGTATAAAAGCCAGTGGATTTCAGTACCTTATTTAGTACCCATACATCCCTACTTCTCACTCACACTCCATCATATGGGGTTCCCTTAACTTACCCATACCTGGATGCTTTCTGCTCATGTAGCCCTCATCAGATTTGTTTATTGTGAAAATTTATAGACAGAACACTGTGTTGTGCTACTTGTGGCAATCCCTCAAGCTAAATTCTTAAAGTTTTTTGTAAATCTTATTTTTCTATTATTTCAGATGCTCTATTGTGAAGTGATACTTTTATAATAATGCTACTTATAATATATAACATACTATATATGATATGGAGAAGGCAATGGCAACCCACTCCAGTACTCTTGCCTGGAAAATCCCACGGATGGAGGAGCTTGGTGCAGGCTACTGTCCATGGGGTCGCAAAGAGTCGGGCAATATACATGTATTTTAAGATGTACTATATCATATGTAATAAAATAATAATTGCTACCATTGATTGAATATATACATATACATATAGATAGATATATACACATATGTATGCATATATATATATGTATGTGCAGATACCCTGAATATTCACTGGAAGGACTCATGCTGAAGCAGAAGCTCTAATACTTTGGCCACCTGACACAAACAGCCAACTCATTGGAAAAAATTTATGTCAATGGACATGAATCTGAGCAAATTCTGGGAGACAGTGATGGACAGGGGAGCCTGGAGTGCTGCAGTCCATGGGGCCACAAAGAGTTGGATGTGACAGCATCTGAATATCAACAAAAATGTATTAATATATGCCATGTACTTTTAAAGATATGCAGGTACACTTTAATTAATCTTCAGAGCAACTGTATAAAGAAATTGTTGTCTGCAGGCAGTGCTCCATGCATGGATGGACGAGTAGTGAATGCTTATAGCCATGGTAGATGCTATGATATGCTTTCCAGTTCTTTTTCTGAAGGACTTACTCCCCTAGCTGAGAATGTTGCCCAATGGAAAAGCCTCAAGTGTTAGCTTTCTCAAGAAATTGTCCTTGAGTAATGAACACTCTCTTGTCCAGACCACTCCAATCTTGGGGCCAGGCCTGGCGCAACAAGTGGGTTGATGTAGTAGCATAAGGACCCAAACATAGCAACAACTCCAAAGGGTCATTCCAATGTCAGAGCTCCCCATAGGATTGGTTGAAGCTCTTGTTCCTCCCTCTGCCCTATTGGGTAGAGGTCCAGAGAGCATATCCCAGTAAATGTCCAGCAAGCTCATTTCTGACTTAAAATCAGCTTGGTCACTGCAACAGTGATCGTGCAATTCATTGTCCAATCTAAGTCTATTTTGTGAGTGAAAGTGAAAGTGTTAGCTGCTCAGTCGTGTCCAAGTTTTTCTGACCCCAGGGACTGTAGCCCACCAGGCTCCTCTGACTATAGAATTTCCCAGGCAAGAATACTAGAGTGGGTTGTCATTTTTCTTCTCCAGGGCATCTTCCTGACCTCAGGATGGAGCTTGGATCTCCTGCATTGCGGGTGGATTCTTTAGTGAAAGAGTATGCTAATCAGATGGAATGCAGGTACATCAGGCATAGACTAAAATCGTCCAAGTGAACTGAGACTTAAAGTAACTCTAGGTTTGGGATAAAATAACCATGCGTTCAATACCATCTGAGTAATTGTAGACTCTTGGGCTGATTATTAACATCTCTAAATCTTATTCTCCTCATGAAACAGATGATACCACTTTTAGTGGTGAATGCAAGATTTGATGAAGATAAAGTATGTGAAACACTGGTATAATGCATGGGGCATAATACACAGTACCTCTTGTGATCATTATATCCAATTTACAGATGAAAATATGAAAACCAGAGAGACTAAGTAAATCCAAATGTTACCCATCTTGTTAAGTGGAATAGTCAGAATTCAAATTCAGTTTTCTGACTCCAAAACACATCCTAAAAACCAAGTTGCTAACCTATCTTTTTTTATGTACTCTTCTAAGCATTATAAGAGTTCATCCTTTGAAACTTCATAAACTACTTCTCAGTATCAAGTACTCATTTGACTGCAAGTGACAAAAGCAAAACAACAAAAACAAACCTTAAACAAGCAAAAGAGGAATGTGTTTACTCTAGTAAAAGAAAAGTTCAAGGAGAGTTCTGTGTTCAATTCTCATTTCTTCCATGTACATGACAATTGCACGTTTCTCATTTCGTATATGGGATGCTTTTTTTCAGTTCTGGCTTTATTTGCAGTCACACTTTCCCACATGTTTGGAAAGATGGCTACTAACAGCTTCAGGCCAGTGTAGCATGAGATTCCTGAGTTGAGAAAAGGAAAGCCCTTTCCTAATCCCTTACAAGACTGTTTTGGTCCTCTTTGGCATCTATGCCCATCAGAATTTTATATTTTCCATTCTCTCTTTAAACCTCCACTATTTCTTCCCCTTCTTCAGCTGATGGCCTAATTATTTATTTTACTGAGAAAATTAAAGCAAAAGAGAAAATGTCCTGATGGTTCCACCATCAAACTTGTTAGCGTATCTACAACTGAAATAACATATCTTGTTTTCCTTTCTTTGAACGTGATTGGTCTGTTCATGCTCCTACCAAAGACCAAACTACATCCCATCCTCTTACTAGAGAACTTTTCCTGAAAATTATCCTTTCTGGTTTCTCCCTCTACTAGATCATCCCCACCAGCATTTGTATTACAGGAAATACTATGATTCAAACATCTCTTTTAATTCAATAAGTGAAAGAAAAGATGCTTACTGTTAGCCTTAATGATTGATTCAGAATGTAAAAATAGCTTTTATACTGAGTTTGAGTCTATTAAAATACTGTTTTAAAACAATAATTGTCCAAAGATGCATTTCATTGCTCCTCATTTTTTCTCTCTTTCTTCCTCTAAATGAAAATACCTGCTACTGCCCTATTTTCTATTCCCCAGATCTTCATTTTTCACTGATTGAGAGTGAACAGCAATGATAATTAAACAATTGAGTGAAAACCAACCCCTCTGATTGTGCTTGTTATTTATTAGGTAGCACTTCCTACTCAAGTTACCTGCTCAAGCAACCTACTTTAAAACTGTTGTTTAGTTGGTAAGTCGTGTCTGTATCTTTGCGATACTGTGGACAGTAGCTTACCAGGCTCCTCTGCCCATGGGATTTTCTAGTCAAGAATACTGGAATGGGGTGCTAGTCCCTTATCCAGGGTATCTTCCTGACCCAGTGATCGAACCCATGTCTCTTGCATTGGGAAGTGGATTCTTTAACACTGAACTACGTGGGAAGCCCACTTTAAAACTGCTGAACAGTCTTTTGGACTCTGTGGGAGAGGGAGAGGGAAAGGGTGGGATGATTTGGGAGAATGGCATTGAAACATATATAATATCATATATGAAACAAATTGCCAGTCCAGGTTCAATGCATGATACTGGATGCTTGGGGCTGGTGCACTGGGATGACCCAGAGGGATGGTATGGGGAGGGAGGAGGGAGGGGGGTTCAGGATGGGGAACACGTGTATACCTGTGGCGGATTCATGTTGAGGTATGGCAAAACCAATACAATACTGTAAAGTAATTAACGTCCAATTAAAATAAATAAATTTATATTAAAAAATAAAACTACTGACTCCAAAAGAAGTTTAAGTAATAATTATGAAGGAGATGATTTTAGGTAACACTTGTGAGTCTATGAAACAATGTGTTCAGGCAAGGTTCTAGACCCTCATGTTTTACCAGATTTGAGACATGGTCAGTGTAGAGAAGCTGGTGGTAGTTAGTGAGAGATATCTGCTGTGGAAAGTGAATTGAATATAGAAGCTTTTTCTTCAGTACACATAGTTATGACATAAAATGATGATGATGGTGCAGGATGAGTAGCTCATATGATGCAGTTTAACCTAAAATTTATAATTTCTGAAGATGGAGAAGGTATCAGTGAAGAAATGGTTGGTTTTCAAAAAGAAGATAATGCTCCATGCTAATACTAATAACAAATGAGACTATACTTTAGAGTATGCAAAGTTCACTCATGTTGGTTATCCTACTCAAAATTGACCCAATCTTGTGAGGAGAAATTTGATATAAAGGTGTAGAAATTAAGAACAAGTGAAGTAAAGCAACTTTATTAAAGTCATCCAATATATGAAACAAACCTAGGTTATGAGTGAGAAAAATGTATGTGACTTTGGATGTAGGGGCCCAAGCATGCTGTGATTAATCTAGATGTGACTATTAATGAAACTGGATATGAAGCCTGGCTCTCTTCAGAGTCTCAGGTAAGAAAATTTAGTATTTTAATTTTTTTTTTTGTAAATAGCAAATTTTTACTTCTATGTATAGCATTACTGGGAAGCCTGGTATGCTGCAGTCCATTTGATTGCAAAGAGTTGGACATAGCTGAGCAACTGAACAAAAACAACAGTATTATTATGGATAAAAATACAGGAATGGGAGAATGTAGTCCTATGCACAAGAAGCAAATTATGTTTGAATTAATGAGTAGAATTTGAGTGTGAGTCATTCACCATATGTCATTTTGCATCCTTATGTATGAAGATTGTTCTCAGGTGTGGGGATCTGAGGCTGAGTGAAATTTGCAACTATTGTCTACATGGGGCTTATCATTAAGGTCTATTTCAGTAGCTTTTACTGGTATAAATTGAATCAATATTTTCACTCTGATTATTAATAATCATTATGCTAATGCTTGTGGTAGCAAGGATGCCATATATTGTGGGTTTAGTGGCAAATAATTTCTGTTTGGGTAAAGTCATGGCATAAAGAATCATTCACCGATTCCTGGGATTAAAGTTGAAAATTCTATTATATTATTTGATTAAGGAGAAAGGGAAAAGTAGCTAGCTTGCTCTTACAAGATAACAAGTACCTAAGTTGACCCTTATTGCCAACATCTGTTGGATCATCAAAAAAGCAAGAGTTCCAGAAAAACATCTACTTCTGCTTTATTGACTATGCCAAAGCCTTTGACTGTGTGGATCACAACAAACTGTGGAAAATTCTTCAAGAGATGGGAATACCAGACCACCTGACCTGCCTCTCAATAAATCTGTATGCAGGTCAGGAAGCAGTAGTTAGAACTGGACATGGAACAACAGACTGGTTCCAAATAGGAAAAGGGGTACGTCAAGGCCGTATATTGACAGCTTATTTAACTTATTTAACTTATATGCAGAGTACATCATGAGAAACACTGGGCTGGATGAAGTACAAGCTGGAATCAAGATTGCTGGGACAAATATCAATAACCTCAGATATGCAGATGACACCACCCTTATGGGAGAAAGTGAAGAAGAACTAAAGAGCCTCTTGATGAAAGTGAAAATGGAGAGTGAAAAAGTTGGCTTAAAGCTCAACATTCAGAAAATGAAGATCATGGCATCTGGTCCCATCACTTCATGACAAATAGATGGGGAAACAGTGGAAACAGTGGCTGACTTTATTTTTTGGGCTCCAAAATCACTGCAGATTGTAACTGCAGCCATGAAATTAAAAGATGCTTCCTCCTTGGAAGAAAAGTTATGACCAACCTAGGCAGAATGTTAAAAAGCAGAGACATTACTTTGTCAACAAAGGTCCTTCTAGTCAAGGCTATAGTTTTTCCAGTAGTCATGTATGGATATGAGAGTTGGACTATAAAGAAAGCTGAGAGTGCCGAAGAATTGATGCTTTTGAACTGTGGTGTTGGAGAAGACTCTTGAGAGTCCCTTGGACTGCAAGGAGATCCAACCAGTCCATCCTAAAGGAAATCAGTCCTGAATATTCATTGCAAGGACTGATGCTGAAGCTGAAACTCCAAACCTTTGACTACCTGATGCAAAGAACTGACTCATTTGAAAAGAAAGACCCTGATGCTGGGAAAGATTGAGGGCAGGAGGAGAAGGGGAGAACAGAGGATGAGATGTTGTATGGTATCACTGACACAGTGGACATAAATTTGAGTAAACTCTGGGAGTTGGTGATGGACAGGGAGGCTTGGCATGTTGCAGTCCATGGTATCGCAAAGAGTTGGACACGATTGAGCGACTGAACTGAAATAAACTGAAGTTGACCCTAAGTTAAGAGTGGTGAAATATCAAATTTGATGGTACTTAGGGAAAAACAATGAAACAGACACTCATCTGCACTGATTTCTTCCTTCTTATTGTTGTTGCTGTTATTTAGTTGCTAAGTTGTGTCTGACTCTTTGGTGATCCCATGGACTGTAGCCTGCCAGGCTCTTTTGTCCAAGGGATTTCTCAGGCAAGAATACTGGAGTGGGTTACCATTTCCTTAGGGAATTAAATATGAACTTGTTTTTTATGAAAATAATTTGCTTTACTTTCTTGACAATACAATATTAATAAAATGAGTTTATCAAGTTAAAACATATATCCACATAAAACACAGAATCCACTTTATGAGAATATGAGCACTGCCTTTTCAGCATGAGAGCCTGAAATTTCAGAAATTATACCATTAAAAAGCTACTTGAAGGAAATATGGTGTGGTGTAGCCAAACCAAACAGCAACCCTTAAATAAAAACCAAGAATCTATAGTTTGAGTGAAAGGAAAGAATCTTTTTTCAGCTCCACAGAATAATATGTGGCCACAGTATATCATATGTAGGAGGCTTACATCTAATTACTCATATGCTTGTAAGTCACTCCGTGAGTGTTAAATCTCTGAAAGGAGACAATCATGAGAGTCAGATAATTCTAAAGTATCTGAGAATTTAGAGGAAAGATGTGTTGAAGAAAAATCATAAGGGAATAAACTGTATGCAATTGTTTACAGCTAAATTAGGTATGAATATTGAAGAGTATTTCCTAAGATGCCAAGTTTAAGACGGAGTCTTGATTTTAAATTAGAGTTAAATCATATATATGTATATGTGCTTGGTCGTGTCCAATTCTTTGTGACCCCATAAGCTGTAGCCCTCCAGGCTTCTCTGTCCATGGAATTTTCTAGGCAAAAATACTGGAGTGAGTTGCCATTTTCTACTCCAGGTGTTCTTCCTGACCCAGGGATTGAACTCTCCTCCCTTGCATCTCCTGCATTGGCCGGTGGACTCTTTACCACTATAACACCTGGGAAACCTATATAAATATATATATATGAAATCTCATTTTATCTTATACATAATACTTATTTGCAAGTCAATGAAAGTATTTTCATTTCATAATAAATTTCTTATAAAATGAAAGGGAAGTGATATTAGTGAAAAATGGTAAAGTGAGGACATCTGAAAATGATTTCCTTGGTAAAAACAATGAAAAAACTGGCAAAAATAATCAGAACCAACTTTTATAGAACTGTGGAAATGAATCAAATGCTTTCAGGAATCTAGACAGGGTTTTTTATTATTATTCCTTTTTAATTTATAAAGGTTTAATTTGGGGGAGAAACAGTGAGATTTTTTTTTATGTTTTAACTTGCTTTATTCCCGTTCTTCTGTCTATCGCGCCATGGTAGCCCTAAAACCAAATAGCTCTCAATCACTGGACACTAAGGGTCAGGCAGCCACCAGTCTTATTCCCAGAGAATTATCACTTTTTGACATGGTGAATACTCACTGGAAGACCCGACTTACTCCTTTCTTTCTGTGACATAACTTGGGCCTTGTCTCATGTGTGAAACCTTTTCCTCAGGACATTTGCTGAAAATATTAAGAGGCAATTTTAAAATTTCATGGTAGCCAGAGGTGGTAGATAACAGCAATAATAACAAAATAATAATAGATGGTCATGAAGTTTAAAAGAAAAAGTTATTGAATGAGAAATCCATTGGGAGTTTGAAAAGTCCTAACATGTTACTGGGAATCAAATAAAGTAAGCTCACTCACAGGTGTGTGTTGGTGCACATTCCAAGCACAGTGCCTGTGTTTAAGAAAGGTATGAGAAGGCTAGCTCTCACCGCTGGCTGACCTGGAGGCTCTGGGACATCTGGAAGTGAAGGACAAGCCATTTTCAGCTGCCAGGCTGGGTGTTGGAAGTGTGACTCAAAATGGGCACACAGCCTCTCAGCAAAGACTGGCAGAATCAAGCACTTAATGAAATCTCGGTCCAGTTATTCACTGACCACTAATCTAACAGAGCAGAGACTTCAGTGTCCAAACATGGCAAAGAATAAAGCTTTTGGAGAATTGATTCAAGAAAGATACTACACAAATATTCTACAATAACAACAAACTGCAAAACCATCAGACTCTACGTCTTGGGAAAGATATAATTTTCAGGGCTGGGAAATTTTATGACTTAAAATGTTTTAACATTTTTTATTTAAATGCAACAAGTACATATAAGACATACAAAGGAAAAAACAAAGAAAGTATGGCCCATAAATAAGGGAAATCAAGCAGTCAATAAAACTGTCCATGAGATACCTTAGATTTCACTTATTAGAAAAAGATTTAAAATTAGCTATAAAGAACTAAAATAAACCATTTCTAAAAGAACTAAAGAAAATGAGATTAATACCTCACCAAGCAACTACCAATACACAGATAGAACTTATTAAAAAGGAACAGTGCTAGAGGGTTCCCTTTCTCCAGTCCTCTCCATAGTTTATAGAGTATAGATTTATAAATAGTTTATAGATTATAGATTATAGTTTATAGATTATATAATGATGACCATTCTGACCATACCTCATTAGAGTTTTGATTTGCATTTCTCTAATAATGAGCCATGTTGAGTGTCTTTTCATGTGCTTTTTGACCACCCGTAGGTCTTCTTTGGAGAAATGTCTGTTTCGATCTTCCTCCCATTTTTTGATTAACGTGGTTGCTTTTCTGGTATTGAGCTGTATGAACTCCTTGCATATTTTGGAGATAATTTTTTTGTCAGTTGTTTCATTTACAATTATTTTCTCCCGTTCTGAGTGTTGTCTTTTAATCTTGTTTAGTATTTTCTTTGTTGTAAAAAAGCTTTTAAGTTTAATTAAGCCTCATTTGCATACATTTGTTTTCATTTCCATTACTCTAGGAGGTGGGTAAAAGAGGATCTTGCTGTGATGTATGTCAAAGAGGGAGGGAGACTGGGGGGGGGGGTTGAGGAGGGAGAGGACACATGTTTACCTGTCACTGACTCATGCTGATGTATGGCAGAAACCAATACAATGCTGTAAAGCAATTATTCTCTAATAAACAGAAAAAAATAAAATGAAATAAAAAATATCTAATAACAATAAAAATTTTCTGAGAACTTGACAGTAGATTTGGACAGGCAGAAAAAAATGAATCATCTAACTTGCAGAAAGGTCAGTGAGATTCTCCAGTCTGAGGAATAGAAAGAAAAAAAAGGAATAAAAAAAATAGAGTCTCAGAGACTTGTGAGACACCATCAAGAATATAAAGATATAAATATATGCAAAGTGGGAGTCCTGAAAAAATATATAAAGATATGCAAAGTGGGAGTCCTAAAAAGAGAGGGGAGAGAGAGGGAAAGAGAGAGAGATGGGCATAAAATATATTTGAAAAAATGATGGTTGAAAGCCTATGAAGTGAAGTGAAGTGAAATGAAGTCGCTCAGTCGTGTCCGACTCTTTGCGACCCCATGGACTGTAGCCTACTACGCTCCTCCGTCCACAGGATTTTCCAGGCAAGAGTACTGGAGTGGGTTGGCATCTCCTTCTCCAGAGGATCTTCCTGACCCAGGGATCGAATCCAGGTCTCCCGCACTGTAGGCAGACGCCGTACCGTCTGAGCCACCAGGGAAGTCCAAATAAATATTCAGTTTTTCAAGCATAGAAAGTGAAAGTGAAGTCGCTCAGTCATGTCTGACTCTTTGTGACCCCGTGGACTGTAGCCCACCAGGCTTCTCTGTCTATGGGATTCTCCAGGCAAGAGTACTGGAGTGGGTTGCCATTTCCATCTCCAGGGGATCTTCCTGACTCAGAGATCGAACCCAGGTCTCTCCCATTGCAAGCAGATGCTTAAAAAAAAAAAAAAAGTATATAAAAAAAGCCTATAACTGGATGAAAACCATTACCTACACACCCAAGAAGCTCAATGAATTCTAAGTCAGAAAAACTCAAAGAGACTCACAGTTAAATCACAATTAAACTGTCAGAAGTCAAAAACAAAGATAGACTCTTGAAAACAACACAAGAGAAATGATTCATGATGTACGAGAGTGCATGAGATTTTTCACTGATTTTCCAATAGAGATTATGAAAACTACGTGAGTCTCAGATGACAAAGTATTCAAAGTTCTGAAAGAAAATGACAACCATCAACAAAATAAAGACAACCTGTTATATGGGAGAAAATATTTGCAAATCGTTTATCTGATGGGGTTAATATTTAAAACATATAAAGAACGCATGCAACTCAGTAGCATAAAAACACAGAGTCTGATTAAAAAATGAACAGGGGATCTGAATTGACATTTTTTTCAGAGAAGTTATGCAGATGGTCAACAGGTACAAGAAAAGGGGCTCAATATCACTACTCATTAGAAAAATCAAAACTACAATGAGATGTCTGCTCACACCCGTTAGATGGTTATTATCAAAAAGATAAGAATTAAATGTAGCTATCCATGTGAAGGCAATGGCAACCCACTCCAGTACTCTTGGCCTGGAAAATCCCATTGACGCAGGAGCCTGATAGGTTGCAGTTCATGGGGTCGCTAAGAGTCGGGCACGACTGAGAGACTTCACTTTTACTTTTCACTTTCCTGCATTGGAGAAGGCAATGGCAACCCACTCCAGTACTCTTGCCTGGAGAATCCCACGGACAGAGGAGCCTAGTGGGCTGCCATCTATGGAGTCGCACAGAGTCGGACACAACTGAAGCGACAGCAGCAGCAGCAGCAGCCATGTGAAGGAAAGGAAATCCTTATGCACTGTTGATAGAAATCTGGGTTGATGCAGCCACTAAGGAGAGTAGTATGGAATTTCCTCATAAAATTAAAAACAGATCTACCATACAGACCCAAAAGTTCCACTTCTAGGTATTTACCTAAAGGAAATAAAAACACTAATGTGAAAGGATATATTCACCCCCATATCGACTGCAGCACTATTTACAACAGCCACGATATGGAAGGAACCTGAGCACTTGCCAGCAGGTGAATGGCAAAGACATGAGATACACATGTATGCACAGTGGAATGTTGTCCAGCCATAGAACTCTTGCCATGCATTGTGACAACATGGAAAAAGCTTGGAGGGGGTCATACTAAATGAACTAAGTCAGAGAGAGAAAAATACCATATCACAACTCTTACATGTGAAATCTTAAGAAAAAAAGCAAAACCAAAAAAAAAAAAAATGAACTCATAGATACAGAAAATAGATTGGTGGACCCCAGAGATATGGGGTGAAGGTGGACAAAAGGTAGTTGATATAGTTGACTCAATGTGTAATAAGATCTTTCTTAAGCAGGAATAAATCAATAAAATGAAGGCTCTTTCTCCAAGTCTAGAAATTTTTATCAATCGGTTTACAGGCAGGATAAAAAGAGAACACTTACTTTGGATAAGTGGTAAGTATTTAATAAAGAAACTAATTACACAGTTATGGCAGGATTTAGTGAAGTTGATGAAGGATGACCCAGTAACCTTGGGCAAGAAAGACAAGGGGATCCTTACTGCTCCTTGGCCTGACAAAGTTAGAGGGAAGGAACCAGAACCATGTGAGAAAGTAACTGTACCAATAGAGCTGTATAGCATGAACTGTGGCCTTTAATAAAGTGACACAGTCAACCCACTGCTATCCAACAGGGATAGAAACTAATCAGTTCAGTTCAGTTGCTCAGTTGCGTCCAACTACTTGCGACCCCATGGACTACAGCACACAAGTCTTCCCTGTCCATCACCAACTCCCGGAGTTTACTCAAACGGTGATGCCATACAACCATCTCATCCTCTATTGTCCCCTTCTCCTCCTGCCTTCAATCTTTCCCAGCATCAGCATCTTTTAAAATGAGTCAATTCTTCACATCAGGTGGCCAAAGTATTGGAGTTTCAGCTTAAGCTAATAGTTGACCAGTATTTAATTTTACAGTAGAAATTCTCTTAATGGCTGAAAAAAAAAATCACCCTTTGCCTAAGGAAGATGATAATATCTGCTCTAGGTTGTATGTAAAGCCACACAGCCTGAAAAAGGACTATTGGGTCTTGCTTCAGCATCTGCTCTCCTACCTCCATGCCAGAGCACACGGCTGTCTTGATACCATGCCCATTGCTACAGATATTATATTAATGATTGAGTTAATTGTTGGGCTTATCCTTCTCTCATGCATGAAACTACATGGGTGGATATTCTGTGTACTTTGTGTGTTAAAGCACTTTGACCTTGCAGTTAATTTCCAAGGTGACAGCAGTTATGTTGCTAGAGGAAAATAAAAGAACGACAACAAAAGTCAGCAGTGTGGATTAATACAAGAAGAGCCATGATGCCAGGAATGGAGCTGCAGACTGATGGATTATATAGCTTCAATCAAAGGTGGGTTGCCATAGAAATTATGCAAAAATGGAAGTTTGGGCATTCAGCACAATTAAGTGTTGTTACCAGCCATAGTCAGCTAAAGAACATGTTTTTTAAAACAGAAAGAAAGGAAAAGGAATTAAGAAAATCAACTGGGAGGACTAAGCTGACAAAACATATTTCTGATAATAATAATAATGAGGGAACATCTTGTGTTCTCTGAGATAAGCATCTAGAATGTTTAAAGACTGGCAGTGATGGGCTCGGTTTAAATGACTAGGTTAGCACTAAAACCCTCATTAAAATAAAGATCGGCATTCATTCTCAGTCTTCTGATGATATTTTTTGGCACTGTGTCTACATCTTAAAGTCAGTAAAAAAACTCATTTGGAATTCTCATGACTAAGCTAATTTCACTGACTGGGTCACAAGAGTGCTTTCCAATATTACTGTACAGCACAATCTTTGATAAAGAATGGCTCCTAAGGCGTAATATTTTACCCTAATTCAAATCATACAGCCCATAATTTCCTGTTATCCAAACAAACCCAGTGGGCAGGCATGAACACAATTTGGCCACAAACACCAGTAATCACTATTTTTTCCCCAAGCTTTAATAAGACGCCTGTGGCTACAATGCCATTTGCCAATGGACAAAAGCTCTCATATTGACCGCAGGCATGAATTCGATTTATTTTAAAAAGGAGCCATCTGGGTAAAATCCACTGCCTGTGGTATGAACCTTGACCAACCCAGCAGAGCCACCATCTCACACCAAAATTCCCGAGTAAAGAAAAAAAAAAAATTGGACTGAATAATAAAGAAAATGTGGGTAGAAAGAAATAAAGTAACTGTGTTTGAATATTTAAGTGTCAGAGTTAATGCTCCTAGACAATAACAATTCTTTTGTCTTGAAAAAGCAGAAAATCAGTCCTTCCACTTTGCTTTTTTCAGAAGTCCATCAGCTCAGTCGTACCAACATGCTACAGATCTTAAACTTGCATCTGAGGAATAGAGGTGATCATTTCAGAGCGTCTACCAGATGGTAGACTAGTCTATGAATTTCAGCATAACTTACCTCATTGAATCAAATAAAAACAGTATAGTTTTAAGCAATACATAGCTGCTGTCACCTTGGAAATTAATTGCAAGGTCAAAGTGCTTTAATACACAAAATACTTCTCCTATTGCCCATGAAGAAGTATTACTGCCAGAGTTAACCTTTCTTTGTGAACATGTAGAAACCCAGAAAAAGTCTATCCACAGGGTTGTAACACAGTAAGCAAATAAATAAGATGTTTTCATCCATTAAACAACAGACAGCACAAGACTGTGATCTATAAGAAGGGAAAGAAATTTTGCCCTGGATTGCACCATTTCTCACTGAAATCAGCTGCCAGCCTACTACACACAGAGGGGAAATCCAAAAGAGAACACAATGATTTGCAACCTGTAAGTGTCAGATATCAAGGTCTAGGGAGGCCAAGGCAGCCCAAATCAGAACAGACTAACAGAGGGAAGTGGCTTCCAAAAGAAACAATTGTGTATGTCTTCAGAGAGATACCCTGGAGTCCTTGGATAAGTATAGATGTGTGGTTGCATGATATAAAACTATGTGAGAAGAAAAAAAAAAAAAGTATCACTACAAGCTATAGGTCAAAAGAATTCCTGGAACTCATATGGACCTGTGAAGAGCTTACATTTGCTCCAGTCAGGGGAAAAGACATACAATACACAGAGTATCAGGTGGAGTTGCCAGAAGAACCACATGTTAGTAGTGGGCTAATTTACCTCTGGAGTCAAGGCTGCTCTGAACTCACCATAACCAAGCTTACATGTAAGACACACAATCATGCAACTCATCCCATGTACATCAGTTGCATACCAGAACAAAACCTATCTCTCTTTGAAGAAATAGGAGGAACTCTTTCACTCAATAGCATACAAATCCAAACATCCAGTGTACATTAAAAATTATGAGAAATGTAAAGAAGCTGGATAATTTGACCCATAACGAGAAGAAAAATCAGTTGATAAAAACCAGACTAAGAAAACACAGATATGACCGAGTTAACAAAAAAAATAGAAATAGAAATTAATATCCTGTCAGATAGTATGTGTACTATGAAGTACTCAAGTTATAAAGGAAAGCATAAATATGAGGAAGAGGAAACTAAAAGATATAAAACTGATTTAATTGGCACACTTTGAGACAAAATGTGTAATATCTGAAAATTAAAGACAATAATAATGAAGCAGATGAGATACTGTAGAAAAAAAATTAACAAACTTGAACAGGTAACACTAATAGCCACCAACATGTAGCACAGAAAAAGATAGAAAAACTTAGAAATCAGTGACCTTACAACATCAAGCAGTTTAACAATGTTTGTAATTGGAATCCCAGAAAATGGGGGGGAAGGCTAACAGTGTTTGTTCAACTACTGATTATGAGATAATTGTCAAATATGATAAAACTGTAAACAAGAAATAAAAGAAGCATGGTTCCCTCAAAGCAGAATAAATATAATATGCAAATTGAAAAAACAGAGTTATAGATAGAAAACAGAAATAGACAAAGAACAGACACATATATTTTGACAAAGGATCTAACATAATAAATATTTCTCAGTGTAAACATTCATGTCATTAAAAAATGGAGAAATATTTTAGTATTCAAAGTAAAATAAGCAAACAAGTTAATCTATAAAGTTATTCAAATACAAATTTTAAAAATCAAACTAAAAAATTAAGTAAAGCCATTTTTAAAAATGCAAAGCTGATAGATTTTACCATGAGCAGATATGTACTACAAGAAATGATAAACAAAGGGAAAGTGACATGAGATTGAAAGTGTAGATCTTTATAAAGCAATAATGAATGTTGGAAATGAAAAATACAACATACATTTTCATTTTTAAACAATGCTAAAGCATAATCAACTATTAAAACACAAATAATAATACATATTATTTATACATATATTTATAATATACAGAAGGGAACAATATATGACAAGACAAAGAATGGTAATGAGGATTGTAGAGAAAAAAATGGAAGAATAGAGCTGTAACATTTTAAAACTGTATTTGAAATATTGTACAAATTATTGGAGGGTTGACTGTAGTGAATAAAAATATGTATGCAGATACATAAGACATAAAAGACGTAATTCATGACAGAAAAAGTTGACAAGTTAGACTTCATTAAAATAAAAAACTTCTGTTCTATGAAGGACAGTATCAAGAGAATTAGGGCTTCTTTCTCTCGGGATGATAAAGAATCTGCCTGTACTGCAGGAGACCCGGGTTCAATCCCTGGGTCAAGAAGATCCCCTGGAGGAAGTCCTGGCACCCCATTCCAATATTCTAAGAGAATTCCATGGACAGAAGAATTTCCGGAGAATTCCATGGATAGAAGAGCCTGATGGGCTACAGTCCATGGGGTGGCAAAGAGTTGGATGTGACTGAGCACAATGCAACATATGACTTTATGGAAAAGGCAAAACTATGAAGACAGTAAACAAAATAGTGGTTGCCAGTTGTTGAGGGGGGAGAGAGAGGGATAAATATTTAGCTAACAGTATTTTTTAGGACATGAAAATGCTATGTGATACTAGAGTGATGGATGTGTGTCATTTCATGATTTTCCAAACTCACAGTCTGTACAACACCGAGAAAGCCCCTAAGGTAAGCTATGGACTTTGAATGATAGTGATGGGTCAATGTAGGATCATTAAACAAAAGTACCACCATGTCATGGAATGTTGATAATGAGGGAAGCTATGCATGCTTGGGGACAGGGGTATGTGGGAAATCTCTGTACCTCCCTCTCAATTTTGTATTAAATCTGCATTTGGCATATAGGCAATAGTGATAGAAAATATTGATCAAAATATGTAAAGGGTTCACATTCCTTCAAGGTAAGTAAAAGTATAAATTATATCATGCAAACAGAGACCCCACTGAAAGAGTGGGCTTCCTTGGCCTTCATGACTGCACTAAGATTGGTACCCTTCTTATGAAAAACAGAGTCCCTCCTCACCCTCACTGCAAAATTTCCATTGCTGTTGTGGGATAAATGCTTTTGGACAGGTAATTTATTCACAAATTAATCTCAGAAAGCATTAGTTAGGGTGGAAAATTGAGACAGGAAATGGGAAAAAGCCAGTATGAATGAGTGGTTATTACTATGTGATCAGCCTTACTAGGGACATCTAGAACATGCTTCCAAATTATTTCATTAGGAGACAGGAAGACTGGAGCATTTTCAAACCTACTCTCACCTTACATTGGTTGAGGGATTCCTAGGAGGCATTAACACTCCATTCCTGACTCCCTCTTTGATTCTGTTCAGTTGCTCGGTCATGCCTGACTATGTGCAACCCCGTGACTGTAGCCCAACAGGCTCCTTTATCCATGGAGTTTCTCCAGGCAAGAGTACTGGAGCAGATTGCCATTTCCTACTCCAGGGGATCTTCTGGATCCAAGGATCAAAACTGCAATTCTTGCATCTCCTGCATTGGCAGACAGGTTCTTTACCACTCTGCCATCCAGGAAGCCCTGCTTGAAGCTGAGCAGCACCGATTAGCTGGAAGGAACTCACAAGCCTGTAATAAAAACAAACAAACAAACAAACAAAAAAACATGGGCATGAAATGGGAACCTGTGAGTAAGCTGGAAACAGGTGAAATTCAGGTAAAAGGAGTGGGCTTAGGAGATAGGATGCAAGGGTCAACAGTGTCTGTTGGACTCAGTTTTTTGGTTTTTTTTGCTTGTTTGTTTTTAAATTTTTCAAATACTTACAGTCTGTTTGAAAGTGTTAGTCACTCATTCACATCTGGCTTTTTGCAACCCCATAGACTGTAGCCTACCAGGCTCCTCTGACCGTGGCATCCTCCAGGCAAGAATACTGGAGTGGGTTGCCATTCTTTTCTCCAGGGGACCTTCCTGACCCATAAATCAAACCTGGGTCTCCCACATTGAAGGCAGATTCTTTACCATGTGAGCTACCAGGGAAGCCCAAGAATACTGGAGTGGGTACCCTATCCCTTCTCCAGGGGAACTTCCCAACTCAGGAATTAAACTAGGGTCTCCTGCAATGCAGGCAGCTTCTTTACCATCTGAGCTATCAGGGAGGCCCATAGAGAAACATATATTCACTGTAAAACACATTGTTGGAATAAACTACCTTTTGTGGCCTGCAGTTTCAGGTATTCAAAGACTTTTATCAGGTAGAATATTCCTAGGCTCACAGGTTATCCCCCAAGTGTTGATGAAGAGATAGTCCTGAAGATCTGCAGAATGTGTGGTGTGGGAACAACGTAGGTGTACTGCACTGACCCTTTAGTGCATACCTTCCAAGACACTTATGACATTTTCATCCCATTAATAACTTGCTAACCAAGGTTAAGCTACCTAGTAACAACAGTGAACTCCAAATTTGAGTCAAAGACCAGTCGTCCTGATCTATCTTTCCTTTGCACCTTTAAAAAAAAATACTTTGTTTGATGTAGACCGTTTTTAGTCTTTATTGGATTTGTTACAATATTGCTTCTGTTTCACGTTTGAGTTTTTGGCCACAAGTCTGGTGGGATCTCAGCTCCCAGACCAGGGATAGAACCCACACTCCAGGCTTTGGAAGATGAAATATTAACCACTGGACCAGAGAAGTACCTCATTTGTAACTTGCAACTTAAATGTGGTCTGTGAACCAGCAGTAGTGGCTTTTAAGAGGAGCTTGTCAGAAAAGCAGAATTTCAGGCCACTTCACAGAACTTACCAAAGCAGAATCTGCTTTTGAACAAGATCCAGGTTAATACACCTAAGTTGAGATTTGAGAAGCAAAGTCCTAGTAGGCCTATTTGTTAAGCTACTGTGAGTTACATTGCAGTAGCTTTTTGATAATGTTATCTTAAGCAAATTGTTTATCTCTCTGATCACATTATCTCATCTAAAACATATGTATATTTTACACACACTCAGACTCACAGGTACACACACACACATATTACATATATGTGTAATATATATGTATATTAATCTTGCAGAGACATGTCAAAGATCAATTTTAACATATATGTAAAGTATCTTGAACAATGATTGATTCTTTTGTGGTAGATATGATAATCATGATCATGATAGCACCCATGAATACAGACAGTGGAAGGAGGATATAGGAATACATACAGAAATTACTGCTATGAAAGACGTACATAGAGAAAAAAGACAGAAAAGTGTAAAAAAAAATCAAAGTGTAGAGTTTTAAGAAGTAAGAGTAGTTGTGTCATGAATCAGTTCAGTTCATTTCAAAATAGAAAAAAAAAGTGCCAATGAATTTTTATAAGACACTGGAGCTAGTTTTAAAGACTTAGTTCAATATACACCTTTCAATATAATAGAGTCTTCTCTAAAAAAATTTGCCCCTATTTTAAACAATATTTTTTGCCTTCAATTGAAAGAAACACATGTACCCCAATATTCATTGCAGCACTGTTTACGGTAGCTAGGACATGGAAGCAACCTAGATGTCCATCGGCAGACGAATGGATAAGAAAGCTGTGGTACATATACACAATGGAGTATTACTCAGCCATCAAAAAGAATGCATTTGAATCAATTCTAATGAGGTGGATGAAATTGGTGCCTATTATACAGAGTGAGGTAAGTCAGAAAGAAAAACACCAATGCAGTATAGTAACACATATATATGGAATTTAGAAAGATGGTAATGATGACCCTATATATGAGACAGCAAAAGAGACACAGATATAAAGAATAGACTTTTGGACTCTGGGAAAAGGCAAGGGTGGGATGATTTGAGAGAATAGCATTGAAACATGTATATTACCATATGTGAAATAGACCACCAGTCCAAGTTCAATGCATGAAACAAGGCACTCAAAGCTGGCGCACTGGGACAACCCAGAGTGATGGGATGGGGAGGGAGGTGGGAGGGAGTTCAGGATGGGGGACGCATGTACACCCATGGCTGATTCATGTCAATGTATGGCAAAAAGCAATACAATATTGTAAAGTAATTAGCCTCCAATTAAAATAAATAAATAAAAATTTTAAAAAGAAACCATAGAAAATGAGAAAACAAAAAAAGAAAAGATTATGTAATAGAAAAGATGAAAACATTAATAAATTTCCTATTTCATTGATCCTAGGATGCACATTTTCTATATTTTAATACCTCTAAAGTCAGAGTATCTACTTTTCAAACTTACTTTTCCAAATTTTAGCAGTGGGACATGGGATCTTTGTTACATTATGTAGGAACTTTTGTTGCAGCACATGGACTCTCTAGCTGTGGCAAGCAGGCTTAGTATCCCAATCAGGGATCAAACAGATGTTCTCTGCATTATAAGGTAGACTCTTAACCACTGGACCACCAGGGAAGTTCCCCAAATGAGCTCCTTTTCATCCCCAAAGGAGTCATGTCATAAACCAACTGGAATCTGCATCACTTTTCTTTTTCTGATGAAGCAGAGCTGTGGATTTTTGACATAATGTTTTTTTTGTTTGATCTTAGCATTCCTTCCTTTAGACATGTATAAGTGAATATTAGTTACCAAGTAAAATTGCAAGAGTCTTTCCTCATCTCTTTGACTTAAAAGTCTACTTTTTATATAAAAATAATAAATTCTTATTGAAAATGTGCTTGAAATACACGTAAAATAATATACCCTTACACATAGACCTAAAGTGCTTTCACCAATCTGTTAACAAAGAACTGAATAATAGAGCAAATCTTTTTTGAATGCCCATGCTTATCACATTTTAACTTCTGAGAACTGTCCTTTTCATTTTTACATGGTTTATAAACAATGTCTATATGTTTTGCCAAAGTATAATTTTAAAAAGTTAAAGCATGATTTACATTGACATGTAGAAGGCACATGTGTCAAAATGCCTTCAAGTGATCAATAACATGTTAATCATGGTGGGATAAAGAGATTTGGAGGAATGGGCATTAATAGGCATTTTGAGAAAAGAATATTAGAAGACCGCAATGGGAGATAAGAACTGGTTAATGTCTTAAAAAGCAATAATACATAGTCTTTAGAAACATATACTGTCCTGGGCAGAAGTCTCTCAGTTCATATGCAATTTCACAATGTCTGATCTCTGACCAAAGAATAAATCATAAAGTCAAAAGCAGAAAACATTTCCCAGGAAATTAAATAATCCTGTTAAGCAATGCACTAGTATGATGTCAAAAGGCCACGTTAATCAATCTTGGTCTCAATTCTCAAGCTCTAAATAATTTTTTGTTATATGCACTTGAATCTTCAAACTGTGGTGTTGGAGAAGACTCTTGAGAGCCCCTTGGACTGCAAGGAGATCCAACCACTCCATCCTAAAGGAAATCAACCCGGAATATTAATTGAAAGGACTGATACTGAAGCTGAAGCTCCAATACTTTGGCTACCTGAGGTGAAGAACCAACTTACTGGAAAAGACCCTGATGCTGGGAAAGACTGAAGGCAGGAGGAGAATTGGGCAGCAGAGGATGAGATGGTTGGATGGCATCACTGACTCAATGGGCATGAGTTTGAGCAAACTCAAAGAAATGGTGAAGGACAGGGAAACCTGGCATGCTGCAGTCCATGGAGTCACAGAGTCAGACAGGACTGAGTGACTGAATAACAACAACAAATGGACTCAAGGATTTTAACTTCATCTGTATTAGTTTTATCCTCCCCACCCTCCCTTTTTTTTTTCTATAGAAGTAAATTTTAAAACTGCTTACTAATCATTAATTCACAGAAGTGTGTATTGATCACGCAGTTGTGTCCAATTCTTTGGGATAGCATGAACTGTAGCCCTCTGTCCATGGGATTTCCCAGGCAAGAACACTGGAGTGGGTTGCCATTTCCTTCTCCAGAGATCCTCCTGACCCAAGGATCGAACTCATGCCTACTGTGTCTCTTACACTGGCAGGTGAATTCTTTACCATCTGAACCACTAGGGAAACCTCAAAGAAGTATAGACTCTTAACTAGCATCTTCCAAGTGTCATATTTCTTAATGAATTTGAGAAAAATTATCAGAAACTTTGGAGATAGAACTCAGTATCAGGAAACATTAAAAGCTTCTTAGGTTATTTCAGTTCACAGCTAAGACTGCCATCCACTATCTGTTCATCACACTCCTTCACATTCTTTGCTGAGAAGGAGTAAATAATTGGCTTTGGGCAGTTCCAGCCTTCCACAACAGCACAGACCTCTGAACCTTTAAAAGTCTACACATTTGGGATGCCTGATATCCTCTCTGAAAAGGCCCACTGATACTGGGGCTTTTCAGAAATTATTATCTGATAATTCAAACATGATTTAAATGATGTTTAACTCTAGTATATGTTTCTCAATCTACATCTTACTGATCTGTGCATAAAATAAGTTGATATAAAGATGAATTACACAATAGCAAGTTCTATATAGTAATGGAATTTTCTTTGAGTGAAAAAATAAAATGAGGTTAAGCATATATAGAGAAAGTAGAAACTAAAAATGAAATACTGAAAGTTCAGGCATTTAGCATTAACTTTTCTCATTGCTACCATGACTAAGGAAAAATCTCAAAATACACACTACATAAAATAATCAGTTAATAATGCATTCTGCTGGATGAAGAACTTTTTACCCTCTGAATTTACAGGCAGAGAATTACCAAAAAATTTGGCTATTTAAGTCCAATGCTTTAAATTTTAGTCTTTTTACCTAGTTATTTCTCTTGCTCCTTTTCTTTTTTTGTGATTAAAAAAAAAAAACAACCTCTCAAGTATATAAAAAAAAAGTTTAAATTTTTTTTCATTTTAGAAAAAAGTTGAACTAAAAATCTGAGGTTTAGTTAACATGAAAGACTATGTTAAATTATTAATAAAGAAAAAACAGTACGTCTGCTTATTATAACACATATCCTGAAGTGGGCAGAGCCAGATCATATAAAAGCCAAGATTCTGCCTGCATTGGCTTAGAAGTTTATTGTAAAATATTTCTGAGCCAAGGACATTTAGAGGAGCAATGCCAAGTTAATATGGAGGTGCCAATGTAGAATAATCTTTGAAAGATGGAGGCTCCAACATGGGAGTAACTGAAAGTACTATTCATGTCACGTCAATTTAACTGGAGACAGCTGTTAGCAAGATACAGAGCATATCTGTCTATTAATTTCAAAGCTGAACTGTTCAGGTGTGCTCACTCACTTAATTTTAATAGAGGCTCTATAAAAACTACTTTTCAAATGCTATTTTTTATGAAGCCAAGTTCCAGTCTCTGATAGTCTTGGTCATTATGTCAGTTTTAAAGTATAGGTAGAAAGAAGATTAAACTAAGTTACTAACAATCAAGCATCTTTTCATTGGTAATCCTGACCAGATGCATTTCTTCCATCTCCTTGTAAGACCCACAATTTGTTGTTGTTGCTCTTTAGTCACTAAGTTGTATCCAACTCTTTGTGACCCATGGACAGGCTCCTCTGTCTATGAGATTTCTCAGGCAAGAATACTGGAATGGGTTGCCATTTCCTTCTCAAGGGGATCTTCCTCCCCCAGGGATTGAACTTGCATCTCTTGCATTGGCAGATGGATTCTTTACCACTTATCCACTGGGGAAGCCCCAGAAAAAGATAAGGGGGTTCAAAAAGAAAACCCTCACCCCCACTGGAGACTTGTTTTTTCTCAAAAGATGCTGTTTTATTCAATATTTTACCACAGTGCGACCTTGTATCCTGCTTATTACCAGATGCCTATGCATTCCTCACTTGTCTATTTTGTTCATTTTGGATATCCTTTGAACTGGCTCAAAATATGAGTTTTTAATAATTGTTTGCTCAGTGAGTATCACTGAAAACCCCAGGCTTTTCATAAGAACAGAAATAATGAGTAGGTTAATGATAGACTTTCTGAAAGATCAAAGTCTTGCTAAGTGAGATAATGAATTTGTTGATGAAGAGACACATTCAGTTCAGTTCAGTCGCTCAGTTGTGTCTGACTCTTTGCGACCCCATGAATCACAGCATACCAGGCCTCCTTGTCTATCACCAACTCCTGGAGTTCACTCAGACTCACGTCCATCGAGTCAGTGATGCCATCCAGCCAACTCATCCTCTGGCGTCCCCTTCTCCTCCTGCCCCCAACCCCTCCCAGCATCAGAGTTTTTTCCAATGAGCCAACTCTTTGCATGAGGTGGCCAAAGGATTGGAGTTTCAGCTTTAGCATCATTCCTTCCAAAGAAATCCCAGGGCTGATCTCCTTCAGAATGGACTGGTTGGATCTCCTTGCAGTCCAAGAGACTGTCAAGAGTCTTCTCCAACACCACAGTTCAAAAGCATAAATTCTTCAGCGCTCAGCTTTCTTCACAGTCCAACTCTCACATCCATACATGACCACAGGAAAAACCATAGCCTTGACTAGATGGACCTTAGTCGACAAAGTAATGTCTCTGCTTTTCAATATGCTATCTGGGTTGGCCATAACTTTTCTTCCAAGGAGTAAGCGTCTTTTAATTTCATGGCTGCAGTCACCATCTGCAGTGATTTTGGAGCCCAAAAAAATAAAGTCTGACACTGTTTCCACTGTTTCTCCATCTATTTCCCATGAAGTGATGGAACCGGATGCCATGATCTTCATTTTCTGATTGTTGAACTTTAAGCCAACTTTTTCACTCTCCACTTTCACTCTCGTCAAGAGGCTTTTTAGTTCCTCTTCACTTTCTGCCATAAGGGTGGTGTCATCTGCGTATCTGAAGTTATTGATATTTCTCCCGGCAATCTTGATTCCAGCTTGTGCTTCTTCCAGTCCAACGTTTCTCATGATGTAATCTGCATAGAAGTTAAATAAGCAGGGTGACAATATACAGCCTTGACGTACTCCTTTTCCTATTTGGAACCAGTCTGTTGTTCCATGTATGGTTCTAACTGTTGCTTCCTGACCTGCATACAGATTTCTCAAGAGGCAGGTCAGGCGGTCTGGTATTCCCATCTTTCAGAATTTTCCACAGTTTATTGTGATCCACACAGTCAAAGGCTTTGGCATAGTCAATAAAGCAGAAATAGATGTTTTTCTGGAACTCTCTTGCTTTTTCGATGATCCAGCAGACGTTGCGATATGATCTCTGGTTCCTCTGCCTTTTCTAAAACCAGCTTGAACATCAGGAAGTTCATGGTTCACGTATTGCTGAAGCCTGGCTTAGAGAATTTTGAGCAGTACTTTGCTAGCATGTGAGATGAGTGCAATTGTGTGGTAGTTTGAGCATTCTTTGGCATTGCCTTTCTTTGGGAATGGAATGAAAACTGACCTTTTCCAGTCCTGTGGCCACTGCTGAGGTTTCCCAATTTGCTGGCATATTGAGTGCAGCACTTTCACAGCATCATCTTTCAGGATTTGAAATAGCTCATCTAGAATTCCATCAAAACAAATGCAGCGTTTGGACAGAAAATTATTGGAAACCCATTAGTGGGTAGAATCTCACATCTTAAACTATAAATAGCCCATTCAATTTTTTTTCAACAATTGGTTCATCATAATTCAACTAAGCTCCACAACTGTCTCAAATCACACTTAAAATAATATATCTTCTCACCATATCACTTGTTTCTGATGTGTTCTGAAATTTCCAGTTCAGTTCAGTCGCTCAGTCATGTCCGACTCTTTGCGACCCCATGAAGCACAGGATGACAGGCCTCCCTGTCCATCACCATCTCCCAGAGTTCACTCAAACTCACGTCCATCGAGTCAGTGATGCCATCCAGCCATCTCATCCTCTGTCGTTCCCTTCTCCTCCTGCCCTCAATCCCTCGCAGATTCAGAGTTTTTTCCAATGAGCCAACTCTCCACATGAGGTGGCCAAAGTATTGGAGTTTCAGCTTTAGCATCATTCCTTCCAAAGAACACCCAGGGCTGATCTCCTTTAGAATGGACTGTTTGGATCTCCTTGCAGAAGTAACAAATCTATTATCCATCGTGAAACACATCAGCCCATCCCCCCAAACACAAAGGCAGCGGTCAGTCGGGAGCTCCCTAGCATCTCATATCGTTCAGAGCTAGTACTTGTTTTCAGTCTCTGCTTCAGGCAGGTTCTTCTGTAAAGGGACTGGCATTGGCATTATAATGTACGATTCTGTTCTAGTGTCCAATATCAGTAAAAACTTCACAAACTGTACATGTATAGGTTACATCCCTGTGGGATTCATTTTAAAATAAGTCAACCTGACGTAGAAGAGTTCTATTGGCCCTGTATAAGGTCTGATGTTGAACAGAGAATTACCTTTTCAATTTATTGCAGGTGTTTCCATGGTGGCTCAGGAGTAAAGAATCCACGTGCAATTCAGGAGAGGCAGGTTCAATCTCTGGGTCTAGAAGTTCCCCTGGAAAAGGAAATAGAAACCCACTCCAGTATTCTTGCCTGGAAAATCCCATGGACAGAGGAGCCTGGTGGACTGCAGTCCGCGGTGTCTCAAAGGGTTGAACATGACTTAGTGACCAAACAACAACAAAAATAAATCATAAAATAACGCAGGCTTTTCTCTGGCTCTACAGCAGGCTGTTGAAAACCTAGTATTTCAGTTGCATAGCATTATTTTAAAGTATCAATTAAAGCATTAAATTATCATCACTTGCTCATTAGGTCTGTGTGGATTTTACATATTTTTGTCTGTTAATATGAAGTTTTTCAGTTAAATATGGAACATAGTATTAAGTGACTGTCAAAATCCAGGTTCTCTCAAACAAGGATATTACTGGATATTGATTAAAATATCTTAAGTAGGAACCTGTTTTTATTCTTTCTGGCTTTAAGCAGTGATGTTAAGGCCAATTGTTTGGTAAGTTAATATTTAGTGTTAGAAGACTGAAAACTCTGCTGTATATTTAGGTAGTAACAGTTAAATACAGGTTTGTACATTAAATTTAGTTAGTTGGACTGAAAAGTGACCTCAGATTTAGGGGAAAATAAAGTGTACACTTCCAACTACTTATGCAAACCCCTGCATGAGGTCAAGGCTAACTCAACAGAACAGACATGATTTTTATATTTCACTAGCATTTGCCAGTTTCTAGGCCAAGGGTAAGCTTATATAGTAAAGTAAAAACTATGTTTTCATTGTAATTTTTTAATTTTTTTCTTAAGTTAACTAAAAAACAAATTTGAAATGTTTAACTGCTCTTTTATATCAAGTTTTCATCTAATCCCCCTATGTAGTCTTTGAAATTATATTTTAAAAACTGAGACTATGTATTTACCAAATAAATGTAATCATCAATCTCCATTTTTCAGCAGGACCCTCTTAAGTTCACTGGGGAGATACACAAATTAACACTTTAGAGAATTAAGTGGCAAACAATCTTTTGGAAAATACCAGTATCAAGATCAAACTGTGAAAATAAGTTTAACTTCAAGCCCATTTTATTATTAATAGGTGAATTATTTTATTGTAACTGTATTTAAAAGTGTAAATGAGCTGTGTTTTCAACTTGTGACCATTTCTCTCTCTTATGCTGTAATTGCCAAAACCACCGATGTCAGGAACAACAGCCTAACTGTTCTCCAGATGCCCTCTGGGACTTGGGACACAGAAATGAATCATTACTTACTACTCAGTATGCAGATTTTGAATCAGAAGTTGCCTTAAAGTCACCCCACCACAGGAAGTGCTCCAAGTTAACCCTGAGTTCTGGTTTAACCTCCAGCATAAACACACAGGTGTTGACATTAAAAATTACCTCTTATTAGAAAAAACATGAAAAACTACTTCTATTAAATCACATATTTAGGGGTAAAGAGGACAAGGGAAAGTAAAAGACAGCATAAAACCTTATGTCATTATGAAGTTGAAAGAAAAGACTTGCCTTAGAACCACGATTTTGGTTAAAGCCCCTATCTCCTGCTCAGATTATATACCACTGAAGAAAATGAATAATGAAATCCTAACTCTATAATAATTTTCAGGGATATAAACCTTTTGTATCAAATCACACAAGAAATGAAGGTCATATATAAATCAAAGAATTAATGCTAGAAATAAATCTATTTTTTAGCTAGTAAAGAAGAGAAGTTAGCAGTTATATATAGTGAGGGGTGGAGAGGTAAATAAAATACTGCCCTCCTCCAGGGGATCTTCCCAGCCCAGAGATGGAATGTGTGTCTCTTAAGTCTCCTGCCCTGGCAGGTGGGTTCTCTACCACTATCACCACCTGGGAAGCTTTGTAATGTTATGAGATGGTTAATTTTCAAAAGTAAGAGCTTTTAAAAAAGTGTTTCATTAAGCGATGGATGCTTTGTGTAACAAGTGAAATGTCTGTTGATGGTCACATAAATGCAGCTGTTAAGCTGGGCGATAGTGGCAGATTTCTGCTGGTACCCAGGGCCACATTCCCTAGGTCTACCAGCTTCAGTGTAGCTGTGTTGTTTATTTGCAGGCGGTTTTCCAAGGTTCTAGCCTCAGTGAGTATTGTGAAGACTTTCTAGGTTTCTCTGCCTCAGGCCTCTTTTTTGAAATACAAAAGCCTCCTCAGTCTGCACAGAGACACAGCCAAGAAGTGCTAGGAAATCAGAGCCTCTGACAGCTGGCTTCCTTGGTGGCTCAGATGGTAAAGAATCTGACTGCCATGCAGGAGGTCCAGGTTCCATCCCTGGATTTGGAAGATACCCTGGAAAAAAGAATGACAACCAACCTACTCTGGTGCTCTTGCCTAGAGAATTCCGTGGATAGAGGAGCTGGCCGGCCTTAGTCCATGGGGTTGCAAAGATTTGGACTCAAACAAGTGACTAACACTTTGACTTCAAATCCTCTGAGAGCAAATTTCAACTAATATGAGGCCCCATATCAAGAAATAGAAAGTCATTCTCTCTGTTCTCCAGGGGAATAATTGTGAGATATGTTCTAGAGAGTTCTTAAGAGGGTCAGTTGCAGGATGGATCCCGTTTGCCCACATTGGTAACGAACTCAATAATTCCTCCTTTGTTGACTTTTCTCTATGTGTTGTTTTACTTCACCTACTATTTTATTTATACTTCAAAGAATACATGGATAAAATACCTGTGCTCTAATCCTTTTGCAGCTTCTAAGGAACCCAAGTTATGACAATTATGTAGCCTTATATACCATCCCACAACATTTTACTTAAAGAAACTGAACCACTAATAACACTCTGCTTGGTAAATGGAAGCTCACTACTGAATCATTAATTTTGTGGCTTTGATAGACATCTGCTATGAAACTGTCATCACTAAGGTAATGTTACAGTCATGAATTCACCCACGTAAAAGCCCCTCACATGTCTAATACATGTCTTCATCATACATATCATGTTTAAAGACTCTATTCTTACTAGTTAACATCAGTCTTGGTATATAATAGCCATCATGGAATGATTTATAAATGAGATGATTAATTCGGTTACATTTTATTTTGTGTTTATAAGATTAGTTGTCACTAGGGGGATAATGGCAGTGATTAAGAATCAATTCAGTAAACTCAGATATGGACAAATATTAAAAATGGTTACCTATTTATCTATCTAAAGCCAGCTTAAAACTAAATAATAATAAAAAACAAAACTAAGATCATGGCCGCTGACCCCAATGAAAGTGAAAGTGAAAGTCACTCAGTTGTGTCCAACTCTTTGCGACCCCATGGGCTGACTATGCAGTCCATGGAATTCTCCAGGCCAGAATACTGGAGTGGGTAGCCTTTCCCTTCTCCAGGGGATCTTCTCAATCCGGGGATCAAACCCAGGTCTCTCGCATTGCAGGCGGATTCTTTACCAGCTGAGCCACCAGGGAAGCCCAAGAATAATGGAGTGGGTAGCCTGTCCCTTCTCCAGTGGATCTTCCTGACACAAAAATCGAACTAGGGTCTCCATTACTTCATGGCAAGTAGAAGGGGAAAAGGTGGAGATAGTGACAAATTTCCTCTTCTTAGACTCCAAAATCACTGCAGCTGGTGACTGTAGCCATGAAATCAGAAGACGATTGCTTCTTGGAAGGAAAGCTGTGACAAACCTAGAGAGTGTGGTGAAAAGCAGAGACATTACTCTGCTGACAAAGATTGTATAGTCAAGACTATGGTCTTCCCGGTGGTCACATATGACTGTAAGAGTTGGACCATAAAAAAGGCAGAATGCCAAAAAATTGATGCTTTTAAACTTTGGTGCTGGAGAAGACTCCGGAATGACCCTTGGACAGCAAGGACACCAAACCAGTAAATCTTAATCTACCCTGAATACTCATTGGAAGGACTGATGCTAAAGCTGAAGTTCCAGTATTTTGGTCATCTGATACAAACAGATGACTCATTGGAAAAATCCCTGATGCTGGGAAAGATTGAGGGTAGGAGCAGAAGAGGACATCCGAGGAAGAGATGGCTGGATGGCATCACCGATGCATTGGACATAAACTTGGCAAAGTTCGGCAGGAGATGGTGAGGGACAGGGATCCCTGGTGTTCTGCAGTCCATGGGGTCACAAAGAGTTGGACACAATGGGTGACTGAACAACAACAGCAATTGTCTGAAATATAACATATATCAGACCACTTAAGCTTTTTTGTAAAAAAAAAAAAAAAAGTGAAGCAATTAACTTCATTACTAAATAAAGTACATAAGCACAGTCTGAATTCAAATACCTAAAGCATAGTGTTATTCCTGGTTTGTGCTCACTTGCTAAGTTGTGTCCAACTCTTTGTGACCCCAAGGACTGGAGCCCACCAGGATCCTCTGTCCATGGTATTTCCCAGGCAAGAATACTGGAATGTGTTGCCATTTCCTCCTCCAGTGGATTTTCCCTACCCACAGATCAAACCTGTTATCTCCTGCACTGCAAGTGGATCCTTTGGAATATTTACTGCTTAAGCCCTTGGGGAAGTCTCATGTAGATAGTGGCAAAGTGCAAAATGACGAAGCTGCCTGTGAAATTACTGGTCTTGCAGATTCTCAGTTAATTTCTATGACCCAAGTGTATAATATATTTTGTGGAGTATATTTGGTACTTTATCTTTGATTCATATATATGATATATATATATTTTTTTTTTTGCTGATTGCTAACCATTCTTCAGAACATTTTTTTAGTTTTTTATTTTCAGTTTTTGTCCTCTATAGATTTTGGAAGATATACTACATGTCTTATTAATTTAATTTTAGAGAATCTTTTTAATTAAAAAAAATGAAGAAAATGACATTTGTTAGCATTCTAATACTGTTTACAGGAGTGGATGATGTAGGTCATTTAAGTTGAGCTGACGTTTTAGTATTAGCTCCCAGTTGTCATACTTCATGGCCAGACAGTGCAGCTGTTCATTTTAATGGAACTCCTTTCAATTTCAGTTGATGAACTTAAGAGTGTTCCAAGAATTATCTGCCAAAGTTTTTTTTTTTTTTTTTTTTCAGTTTGTTGTCAGGTTCTTTTCTTTTGTGTAAAATGCTACAACATACCTATTAAAGTCTATTGAGATTTAATTATTAAAAGTTATACATTGATTGTAGATACAATTGACAGTGGAGTAGTCAGTAGTTTAGTGAAAATTATCTGAGAATTTATAGAAAATGACAGAGCAATGATGCTCATGTGTGCACATAAAACCAGGAAATACAATCAGTGAGGAAGGAAGATGAGCTCTTCATCTCCTGCAGAGTTTTACATTTCCCTAGATGATTAAACAAGTTATGATCAAATAGGATGTAGGTCTAAGAAATATTTATTAAAAGAAGTGGTTGGTCATTTTACTAAGTTCTTATAATTCTTATGGTTTAGGCAAATAAGACATGAAAGGTCTAAAATTTCATATGAGAAAAAGATTTAACTCTGTGTGTGTGTGTGTGTGTGCATGTGCGTGTGTGTATTTGTGTGTGTGCATGCTCAGTTGTATCTGTCTCTTTGCAACACTTTGGATTATAGCCTGCCAGGCTTCTCTGTCAATGAGATTTTTCCCAACCGACATGAATGGCAACAGTACTGGAGTGGTTGTCATTACCTCCTCCAGAGGATCTTCCTGACCCAGGGTCTGAACCTGAGTCTCCTGTGTCTCCAGGAGTTCAGGTGGATTCTTTACCTGCTGAGCCATCATGGGTATGAGTATAGTATATATATATATCAGTTATATCCAAGAAATAAGAAAATATTTGATCTGTTTCTATTCACAGTTTATTGACCTTAAGTTTGATATATGAAGGAGTTCATTTTAAGAGAATCAATATAGAAGACAGACTTTTTCACGTTTAATACACCTAACTCTGCTGCTCAGTCACTTCAGTCGTGTCCGACTCTGTGCGACCCCAGAGACGGCAGCCCACCAGGCTCCCCCATCTCTGGGATTCTCCAGGCAAGAACACTGGAGTGGGTTGCCATTTCCTTCTCCAGTGCATGAAAGTGAAAAGTGAAAGTGAAGTTGCTCAGTCGTGTCCGACCCTCAGGGACCCCATGGACTGCAGCCTTCCAGGCTACTCTGTCCATGGGATTTTCCAGGCAAGAGTACTGGAGTGGGGTGCCATTGCCTTCTCCGACACCTAACTCTGAATAAAGCTAATTCTTAAGAAAAGTGCTCCATTCCAAATCCTAAATATATTTCGAAAGATATTGGAAGAATTTATAAAGTTTTCTTATCCTCTCAGTGGATTTTATTACTTCTTTCTTTTCTCTTGCTGTGTGTATTTCCTTAATCTGCACTAGTCTTGAAGATTCCAAAATTCATTTCATGGGAAGTAAGCAGATAACGTCTCATGACACCAAAATACTAATTTTTTTAATCTCTTCTTTCTGCCCCGAATTGACACAGATGGCTCAAAACATGTAGGTTTTTTTTCCTCATAACAAAATCAGTCACCTAGATCTTAGGCTCTTAGAAGGAGCTTTACAATTTTACTATCAATTAAGACATGTCTTCAAATCCTTTGTACCTTTTTAAAAACTGTTATTTTATCTCAGTTCTCCCAGTAAAAAGGTGCTTCTTAGACTAGTCAAGCCAATCTTATATCATCTTCATTTTTTAAAATATTTTGATCATTTCAGATTCCCACGACCTAACTTTTTCTGGAAAAGTTACATTCTTCCTAGTCAATAACATCTTATTTTCCTTAATGGTATAGCAAATTGCCCAAACATTTCCTTTGGGGTGTTTGGATTGTTTCTATTGATTTTTTTTCTTTCATTCAATAGCTGAGAATTAATTTGCATATTCAGTTAGTTCTTGCTTTCTCTGCCATAAACCAGCTTTTCATCTCTCACCTAACACATAGTCATTTTCTAATTAGTGTTTTCCTCATCTAGATTCTCCATATTCAATATTTTCTTCACTCTATCTCTGGGACTATCTTTCTAAACTATAGAACAGTTTACAGATTTAAGTTATGCTTTCATACCATAGAATATGTCATTCACAATCCCACCTCAAAACAGTGCTGAATCCTCATTTCCCACTGCTCCTCATTTGTTCCTTAATCATTTTCTGAAAATACAACTAGATTACAGAGGCCTGGGGTTATTAATAATAATTCTGAGACTCTATGTGCCTGTACCTCCATACTTTTGCATAGGTTCATCCCTACGTCGAAACCGAATGTTCTTTCTGAATCTTTCACATGTGGCCCATTTCTATGTAATGCTCAAAAGTTCAATGCAAAATCCATTGTTCCACAGAGTCTTTTCTTAATATCTAAACATAATTGGTTCTTTTCTCTGCATTTTGAAGTTTGAAGTATACCTGCAATACACACATTTAAAAAATAAATACTAGAGCATCTTAAATATGTGGACTACATTATTATATGCTTCTGTTCCATTAAAAGATGGTGCTTAAGCAGTATCATTTTAATTTTCAGTCTTCCAGGTATGAAGTCTCACATGATCTGAGAAAATATGCATATATTCTCCTCTAAGTTCATTAAGCAAGCAGCCAAGATTTTCTACTAAAAAAGAATAACATCATTTTTATATGCATTCATATGTATTTCATACATGTTAAGAATATTTTATCAATAAAATTAAGAACATTGGAGGAAAAATGTATACATATAATTCTTTAATGCATTTGAATAAAATATAACAAAATGTTTGGCTTCAATAGCATTTTCAATGTCATTCTGTAAGAATTTCAATCATTAATTGGATTCTAGCCCTACAACTTCTAGGAAATCTAATTCCATGTAACTGAAGAGAAGAAAATCTGACATTCCAAAAACTTAAAAGCTTGTTTATTCCAAAAATGAGTCAGGTAATATTAACTGTTAAAATGTCTATTTTTGTCCATTCAACAGCTTCACTTTCCCTCACTTCCCTACATAAATGACTATAAATATATAACACTCCAATAAATGGGATAGTTTTGTGAGAGTTGTTAGTATTATTCTAAAAATGTGAATATATTTGGAACTTCATTTTCTGTTAGCATGATATATGTTAATGTGTTTCACTAAATATTGTGCTTTCTTTAAATCTGTGCTAGAAATCAATGTGTTCACCTACTTTTTTGTATAGGCAAGAATAAGAAAGAAAAGAGGTGGATGTATTTGAGGTAAAAATCAAATAGAGGACTAACACTGCTTAGGAACTGAAAGGTCTACAAATAGAGTCACAGAGCATTCTCCCCACCCTCATACCATAAGGTCTACAGATAGAGTTATAGAGCCTTCTCCCTGCCCTCACACTGCAAGGTCTGCAGATAGAGTTATAGAGCATTCTCACTGCCCTCACACCTTTTATAGCTTTATCTACAATGTAATCTTCATAAAAGGAACTAGCTGTAGTTATTTTGGGCTAAATAAAATGTTAGTTTCATATAATTTAGCTTTTATTTCAATAATGATGAGGGAAATTTTAATTAAAGTATGCTATGGCTATTGGTTAGTCAATTTTTGTTTACTTTTTTCTTTCTATATATCAACTATTAAGTGCTTTTATTTGTTGCATATGAAACATTTTAGCTTATTGCAAATGGGAAATATTATACTATAACCTTATAAATTTCACAATTATTATAGAAAATTCAAAACCATTTATTAATAAAAGATCAGGCTAGGTAGATTGGCTGTAGAAATTGTAAAATGACCCTCAATGGCCCACACCTTTCTGTAATCTCTTCCTATTGAATGAGGATAGGGCCTCTAATTCTTTTGTAACTATTAAAATGGTTATAATAACATCTATATAATAATAACCTCTGACTATTTTAACATTAAATTGCAAAGGTAAAGAGACTGTGCAGGTGTAATTAAGGTTCCTAATCAGTTGACTGTAGGGTGATCAAAAGGGCAATTACTGTAAGTGTGCCAATCATAATCAGTTGAATTTGTTAATCAGTTGGGCATGGATATTAGAAACAAAAGAATTTAGAGATTTTCTCTCTTTTGTGTCTTTATAAAGGCAAATAGTTATTAAGGATAGAGCTACATGTAAGGAATGGCAGGAGGTCTCTAGGAGCTAAAGGCTTTCAGTTCTATAACCATAAGAAATAAGTTCTTCCAATGACCATATGAGTTAAAGAGTGCTCAGAGCCTCAGATAAGACCCAACTATAGGTGATATATTGATTGCAACCTGTGAGATCCTGAGCAGAGGACCCAGCTAAGCCATTCTGAATCATGAGAACTGTAAAGTATTAAGTAGGAATTGTTTTAAGCTGCTATGTTTATAATAATTTTTATGCAATATGAAAAAGTAACATCTACAGGAGGTTCTACTTTAAGAATTTACAACCTTTATAGATACATTATATGAGAATTTAAAATACAGAGTAAAATTATGTAAGCATGTTGGAACAGATAAAAACACCTTGATGGGAATTTAGAAAAATGAGTGCGAAGTTCTTTCTGAAAGAATTAAGACATTTCATAAACAGGCAGTTCTGTGTTCATTTAAAAATGAAGGTAAACATGGGAAGGCAATTCAAGCTGATGACTTACATAAATGAAGACATCTTGGCAGCTGTGTGCAGATTTGCTATTTATATATGAAGTATGTGAAGGGGAATAGTGAGGATTCAGGTTAAAAAGTAGTTTAAGACTTCTAAATATTTTACTTCCTAGGTGTTATTACTGAAGATGGTTTTGGTGGGGAGGAAACTGACATGGTTTTCCACTTCCTAACTTTTGTGACCTGGCACAAATTACTTCCCTAGGCCTCACTCTTTTCATCTATGGAAAAAAAAAAAGGGTAAAAATATGGGTAAAAAAAGACCTGCTGGGTAGAGTGGTTTATGCAATGACAAAGGCAGTAGTTGCTCAGAAGAACAGGAGGTTATTACCTACAGAGAAGAACATAGAGGATAACTTGGGGGGAAGAGGATGATAAAGGGAAGTTAGAAGGTGCTGTGCTGGTTGTGGACCAACCTCTGTTAGCAACAGTAGGAATAACATGAGAGAGATAGATATGAGATACTGGAAAGATACAAACAACCAAACATACTTTCTACTTCTAAAAGTAACAAGAAAGCATCACAAGATATTAAAAGTTCAAAATTTTTAAAAAATGAAATTCTAAAACATTTTTGCTTTAATTTCTGTGTCCAGTATATTGTTTGCTGTCATCAAGCAGAGTTTTGTTTTGTTTTTGCTAATGGAAGTGATTAAATATTAAACATTTTGAAACATGGAATGATGTGATCACATGTGTTCTTAAAGAATATGAACATCATGACACAGGAAGGGTAGATAGGAGCCAAGTGTGGCATCAGTGGATAGAGCATTAAGTATTCCTGACCAATCTGGTAAAGAGACCATGAGGAGAGCTATGATGGTGAGAATAGAAAGGGGATAGTAAGTTCTAGACATAATCCAAAGGTAGAATTTCAGAAGGTTGCTGAATGAGTGAATATGGCATATAAATATGGAAGAAAAGAGGTGACAACTTTGCGGAGTAATTTTATTGACTCCCAAGAGCATAATTTTCACATCTATCCCCAGTTTCCTATCCAGAGATATCAAATTGTTATATCAATTAGCTCCGGCATTACACACATCACAGATTTGGACTATTTTTATAGGAAACTGGCTGTGAAACAAATGATTCTGAGTTTTCAAGTGAAAACTGAGCAGCTAGGAAGATGGTAATTCTATGAATTTAAAAAGGTTAAATCAAGAGAAGAAAAATTTGAGTTGAAAAAGGTAAGTGAAGTAAAAGAAGCATGGCTTTCTGGTGGAGGAAGGGGAAATAGGTCAGTTTATTTGAGGATGTCTTGGATTGAGATTCTAGAGGTTAGCATTGCACTTGATACTTGGTTCTATACTACCTTACTGTGGACTGAAAGCTGGAGAAGTGCAATCTGGAATTAGAACTGCATACACATCTACACAGATGTGTACACAGAACCTGCCTGCTAATGCAGGAGACCTTAAGAGACGTGGATGGATGCGGGTTCCATCCCTGGGTTGGAAAGATACCTTGGAGAGGGCGTGGAAACCGACTCCAGTATTCTTGCCTGGAGAATCCCATAGACAAAGGAGCCTGGCAGGCTATAATCCATAGGGTCACAAAGAGTTGGACATGAGTGAAGCGACTTAGCACACACACACACACACACACACAATATAGAATCATCTATATGAGTGTTATTTGAAGTAATAGCAAGAAAGGATCTCATGTAAAAAAGTGTGGAATTTAAATAAGATAAAAGGCAGAAGTCTGAGCAATTTATGACCAAAGGCATATGAGAAGAAGGAGGTAAAAGGGTATTGCCACAAATGTAGTGGGGGAGGCAGGAGCTGGGATGAAATATAGATGAGACAGGGATGAAATCTGAGAATCTGCCAGAGGGCCAAACGAATCGTGGTCTGTGGGATGCAAAGATATTCAGACAGTGGGAGCAGAATCGACAGTTAATGTTTCTCAAGATGTAGTAATCTATAAGAATTAGCTGGAGGGTTTGTTAATGGAGATTTTGAGGCTCCATCCTTAGAGATTTTGATCCAGTAGTGGGTTCAGGCAGGAAGTCTGCAGTCTACTGTTTCAGAAACATTGTATAGGGGATTGAGAAATAATAGAAAATAAAATAATGGAACTGGAAGTTTAGGAGCACAGCTTTCTCTTTCTTGCATCTTGGCAGTCATTAGGAAAGAGAGAGACTTTGGAATTTTGATTGGAAGTGGATTCATGAGGTATATTTTTAGGTTTGGAATGAACTGAATATGTTGATTAAAAGTGTGCAGATCAGGGAAGAGAAAGAGACTAATATTGGGCAAAAAAGAGGAGAAATAAGTGGAGAGGAGTTATAGAGGGGGAAGAAGTGGTTACATACTTTTTGAGATGGCAAGGGAGAGGAAAAATGATGACATTAAGTAAAGAAACTTTTGTTAAAGGAAACACTTAAGTCTGGAGCACACTGTACCTTACTCAGTTGATAAAAGTAACAGTTGTCATTGAATATGTCTATCAGAATACCAAATAAAAACAGATTTGACAGGAAAGTGAGGTTTTCCGTTTGAAACTTAAATTGATTAGTTTTCCACAAAGGTTTAAGATTCCATTCATACCTGAAGTCTTTATAATACTTTTATTTTCCCCCAAAGGATTACAGCTATAAGCAAAGATCTACTCTTTCCCTAAAAATGGCTGCATAATTAGGAAATCACCGTTTCATTTATACCACTCTGAAGATTTCAAAGAGAAAGATATTTTGAATAGGGAATTGGTTAGAAAGGTGTTAGAAAGTCTGGAGGAGGAAAGAGCAGAAGGAGTTTTACCAGAGTTTAGGAAGGATGGAGGCCATCTGTCTGCTCTGGGCACTGAGCTAATGGAAGGTGCTTGTGGCACTGTGATTGGCACCAAATTGGAGCCCCCCTGCTGCCCCTCACAGGAACTGCTGATGGTCCTCGTACCCACAGCTCCGTCTACTGCTCCTGCTCACACTTGAAGCATGATAATGTCTCCTTTCTTCCTGCTTCTAATCCACAGGCCAAATCCAGCTAACTTCCATTTTTGCAAGGAAGTCTTGGTAATGCAGTTTGCAAGTTTCTGAACCCTTTGATACCGAGAAAAGCACAGGAAGGTAGAATGGCACTCAGTGCCCAACAACAGACAATATCTGGCATACTCACATATACCTTCTCAAAGGGGAAAAATAGGATGTTTGAAAATATAAAAAGACAGTTTGTATAATACAAGAAATGCTATGAATACACAATGTTAGAAGAGACTGGCTGTGTCATAAGAGTTAGAAGTCTCTTTCTGCCTTTTTTCATTACATTTTTATTGGTGCCTTAATTCAGAGCTTTTTTGTGATCATTGACATGCATACACATGCACACACACCACACACACAAACATTTGTATATATATCTGCCATCTATTTATGTCTTCATATTTGTGAGGCAACATATTTTAAAAATTCATTTTATTGAAGTATAGTTGATTCAAAATGCTGTGTTAATTTCTGCTGTGCAGCAAAGTGATGCTTATATATATATATTCATTTTCATATTATTTTTCATTATGATTTATCACAGGACATTGAATGTCGTTCCCTGTACTATACTGTAAGACCTTATTGTTTATCCTTTCTATATGTAATAGTTTGCATCTGCTAATCTGAGGCAAAGAATTTTTTGAGAAACTTCTTAAGCAGTTTATTTACACAAGAGTCACAACATAGATTTGATAGCTCACTGAGTTATTTAGAAACCATTTATGGATAGTTTTCTAGGTCCAATGGGAAATAAAATTATTGATAATGCCAGCTAACACTTACTGAGAACTGATTTGTGCTTAGAACTTTTTTAGGCAGATGATATGCAGTATCTCAAGACATTCATGCAGCTACTCTATAAGGTAGGTACTCTCATTGTTCCCATGCCCCAGATAAAAGCAAAGAAAAAAAAAATATACAGCAGCCAAAGGGGAAGAATAGAGAGACTTTGGAGCTTGCTTAGCATCACATTCCACAAGTGGTACAGTAGTCAGGGCAATAAGGATCTTACAGTATTGTAAGGAAAATATATTACACATAAAAACATTTAAGAGAAAGTATTAATAAATGTTTCTATGTACCATAATTAAAAAGAATGAGTTGAGATAGTACTTATTTAGAAACAACTTTTTTCCATGTTAGTATGAATTCCAGCTCTGTAGTCAATATCCAAAAACCCTAGTTTATATTTGTGTGTACAATTTATGAAATATTATTAAAGCCATCTAAAAGATGGGTGACTGTGTGTGTATTTGAGTGTATGGCAAAATATAAATAATTTTTCAGGATAGCTTTTCTGAAGTGCTTACTTCAGAAGTGATTGAAAAAGTTGCAATACACTTTTAGAAGGACAGTGATATGAAATTTAATGTTGACACTACTGTAGAATTTCTGAATTTAGTGAAAAATAAATGTTTTTGTATATTTTAGGGTATGTTGAATTTTTGCAATGTGGCGGGGAGACCAGCCCCAGGAGACTCCACTCTCGTAAGATCATACTATTCTCTGTAAGTTCGTTCGTGTTGACCTTAGAATGCTAACCAGATCCCAAATCATACCCTGAGAAAGAAGGAAGCTGTTTGGTTAAATTATTTCTGACAGTTTGTACAAACATCTGGGCCAGATGTCTCAGACAAACTAACCAGAAACATAATAGTTTTAATTCAATTTCAGTGTTTAGACAATCAGACCCATTCCCACCAATAGAGAACATTTTTCTACAGTTTTAAAATTGTGATTATCTACATAACTCATACACCAATTCATGGAGGCATTTTTTAAATGTTTTTTTTTTCTTTCTTGTGATGTGAACAAGCAAAATGAAAACATAAGCAATTATTTAATAAATTAGCCCCATAGCATCAGATAACTTTTGGTTAAGAATTAGATTGATAGTGGAATTTAGAGAAATTATTAAAGAGAAAAAAAATATTAAAATGGAAGAGAGAAAGATAGCTCTAGATTTTTGAGAGAAGTTAAGACCGATGTCTGTTGCTGTAAGTGTGGGGCTAAAAGTATGTGCCATGAAACATTCAAGTGTGTATATTTGTTTAAAGCTTAAAAAAAAATGAGTAGGCTTGAAAATGAGAGAGGAAGGGAAAGTGAGAAATTTCCTCTGAAATTTTGATCAAAAGTAACTGGTGTTTTGTTTTTTCCATTATCTCAAACCTTGGGTTACATCTTATGTATAATACCTAAGAATGAATCATTAACTTGGAGGGTTTCTAATCTTCAAAGAAAGGAGCTCTTCCTTTTAAGGATAACAAGAGGGGGGCTGAAAAATTTTTGATCCATGTGAGGGCCAAGCAGAATCAGTGTTCATGTCTGTACTATTTTATATATTTCTCTGGGGAAACTTCACATCTGTTTTTCTATTTTATCCTCACCATAACTCTGTGAAGTGGGAAGGACAAATATTACACTCCTCATTTTATAGATGGGAATCTGGGGTGCATTAAGGTCAAAGGACTTGGCCAAAGTTGAACAATCAAGATTAGAACCCAGGCCTCCTAAGCTTCAGCTAAGACTCTTTCTAGCACACCCAAATACCTTCTATTTAGGCTTCTTGAAAGCAGCTTTGTGACACAAGTATAAAACAAGTTTTCTTCTTTTGGACAAGTTCTTTTCATTTGCTTTATTTTCCTGAATTAGGAATTTTGAGAGAGCTAACACCTTAGTGTATGTACAATGGATTTTTCCTATTAGGTAACTCTGCCCTTTGCTTCACCCACCACACAGCTGGGCTAAGTAATTCTAAAGGAATGTTGTCATGCCAGAGACTCAAGGAAAAGTAGGTTGAGTTAAAATCAATTTATTAAAACAAATCCAGGCGTTTTCATTGGTTACACTTTTTAAGAGTCCCTTGGTTAAACATTAAGGTGTTCTTACCACAGAAATAAATAATAATTTTATGTGTTTGAATATATAGTAAAAAAAGTAAAAAAGATTACACTTTCTGAAAATGTGACTGTTTACAAAGCCCTAGAATGTGTACTTTCAAAAAGCTTAGAAACCAAATTCACGAAGACACAAACAACAGTGCTTTGACACATAAGAGTACTAGACTGTAGAGGCGTTATTTAGACTATTAAATTACAATGCCATCATTTTTTCTCTTAATGATTGACTTAGTTGATTTGCTTGGGAAGTCTCTACCCATCTCAGAGATGGATTTGTTCCAAGTGCTCATGAAAAAAAAAAAAAAAAAAGCTGCTCATCAAGCAAAGATTAAGTCTAGTTTTGTTTTCCTCTGGCCTAGAACTTGGCTTGTTTTGCTGCACATGAGGTGAAACTCGTGAGTTTTTTTTTTTTTTTTTCCTTGCAATCTAATCTGTTCCTGTACAGAGGATTCATACAAGTTGGTTCAAAAGATCTGCTCCTCTCAAAAGTGTGTTCCTTTTAAATAGAAGCCACTTGAAATGACATTAGGGTTTATATTTCACTCATGGCAGATAAACATTGACAGCTTTGAATTAGAGTACTTGATTTTCTTCAAGGTTTCAGTGACTTACGTCGTTGAGTCAACTGAAACCTGAAAGAGAATGATATTGCTGCTCCAATAAACACTGAGGAATAACCTGGGTCCCTTTAATGACCCAAGGACAGATGATAATGTATAACAGTTTCTGCACATTAAATGTGACTCTAGGAGCAAACTCTCTACTGGTGCTTTGGTCACTAAGTCGTGTCCAACTCTTTGTGCCCCCATGGACTGTAGCCCAGCAGGCTCCTCTGTCCATGGGAATTCTCCAGGAAAGAACACTGGAGTGGGTTGCCATTTCCTTCTCCAGGGGATCTTCCCAATCCAGGAATCAAACCCGGGTCTCCAGCATTGCAAGCAGATGCTTTATCAACTGAACTATGAGGGAAATCTTTAGTATACTAGATAGTACACAAAGCTTTAGGACATGGAGAACTAAGTAAGCAGACAGCTTTAGCCAGGATGCTCAAAGAAGGGGCTGATAGACTGTCAGAACAGAATGTAGACAAAACAAGAACTCAGCAAACTGGGAAAAACTACCTTGGTGTGTGTGTTTGTTTTGATTTGCTTGATAAATATGGTTATGTTCTTGAGGAAAAGCGAAATAGTGAATTGAGACACTAGTGAAGAGAATCTGATCTACTGGTTTGCATGAAAGTGAGAGTCACTCAGTCCTGTCCAGCTCTTTGAGACCACATGGACTGTAGCCCACCAGGCTACTCTGTCCATGGAATTCTCCAGGTAAGAATACTGGAGTGGATTGCCATGCCCTTTTCCAAGGGATCTTCCCAACCCAGGGATTGAACCTGGGGCTTCTGCATTGGGGGGCTTCCTCAGTGGCTCAAGCCTTAAAGAATTTGCCTGCATGCAGGAGACACAGGAGGTGAGTTGCAAATTTTATCTCTGGGTTGGGAAAATTCCCTGGAGGAGAAAATGGCAACCCACTCCAGTATTATTGCCTGGAAAATCCCATAGACAGAGGACCCCAATGGGCTACAGTTGGTGGGGTCACAAGGATTTGGAAAGGGCTATGCACACAAGCGTTATCACTATCTCCTGCAAAGATGGTGGAGTCATTATCATCTGAGCCAAGAGGGAAGGCTGGTTTGTTTGAATGGGTAATTTCCCAATTTGCTGAGTTACTGACTACGCCAAAGCCTTTGACTGTGTGGATCACCTGAGAAATCTGTATGCAGGTCAAGAAGCAACTGAAACTGGACATGAAACAATGGACTGGTTCCAAACTGGGAAAGGAGTACATCAAGGCTGTATACCATCACCCTGCTTATTTAACTTCTATGCAGAGTACATCATGTGAAATACTGGGCTGGGTGAAGCACAAGCTGGAATCAAGATTGCCAGGAGAAATATCAATAACCTCAAACATGCAGATGATAATCACCCTTATGTCAGAAAGCAAAGAGGAACTAAAGAGGTTTTGATGAAAGTTAAAGAGAAGAGTGGAAACACTGGCTTAAAACTCAACATTCAAAAAACTAAGATCATGGCATTCTGTACCATCACTTCATGGCAAATAGATGGAGAAACAATGAAAACATTTTCTTGGGCTCCAAAATCACTGCAGGTGGTTACTGAAACCATGAAATTAAAAGTCACTTGCTCCTTGGAAGAAAAGCTATGACCAACCTAGACAGCTTATTAAAAAGCAGAGACATTACTTTGCCAAAAAAGGTCTGTCTAGTCAAAGCTATGGTTTTTCCAGTAGTCATGTATGGATGTGAGAGCTGGACTGTAAAGAAAGCTGAGCACCAAAGAATTGATGCTTTTGAACTGTGGTGTTGGAGAAGACCCTTGAAAGTCCCTTGAACTGCAAGGAGATCAAACCAGTCAATCATAAAAGAAATCAGTCCTGAATATTCAGTGGAAGGACTGATGCTAAAGCTGAAACTCCAGTGTTTGGCCACCTGATGCAAAGAACTGACTCAATGGAAAAGACCCTAATGCTGGGGAAGATTGAAGACAGGCAGAGAAGGGGATGACAGAGGATGAGATGGTTAGTTGGCATCATCGACTTGATAGACATGAGTTTGAGCAAGATTCAGGTGTTGATGATGGACAGGGAAGCCTGGAGTGTGGCATTCCATGGGCTCACAAAGAGCTGGACGTGACTGAGCGACTGCATTGAACTGAATAGCTAAATGGAGAATTTTAAAATTTTACATTACAAAGTAGGTTTGGAAGTCCAACAGACATCCCTTGAGGGTAATATACTACTAGAAAACACTACAGCCCACTCAGTAAATACAAAAGACATTTCTATTCAAAAAATACTAGGAAAAAAATCCCCAGCTCTCTTCACTCTCAGGAGTCATAACTGGGCATGGATTTCCAAGAAATCTCTGTGTTCACCTGATAAAGAATCTTTTAGAGATTTTCAAATCATCCTGCTCCTCCAGTCAACCTGGCAACTCTGAGATGAAAGTAACATATTTCTCTGGTGGAATAAAAGCAGTTTCTCCACTGCTGGCTCATCTTCAGATTCCTGGTAGTCATTTTTACTCCTTTATATATATATTTTTTAGTTAATTAATTAATTTACTTATCTGGCTGCCTTGGGTCTTAGTCGTAGCATGGGTCTTCATTGCATCATGCGGGATCTTTCATTATGGCACATGGATTCTCCATTTGTGGCACAGTGACTTAGTCAAGGCTATGGTTTTCCCAGTGGTCATGTATGGAGGTGAGCGTTGGACTACAGAGAAAGCTGAGCGCCGAAGAATTGATGCTTTTGAACTGTGGTGTTGGAGAAGACTCTTGAGAGTCCCTTGGACTACAAGGAGATCCAACCAGCCCATCCTAAAGGAGATCAGTCCTGGGTGTTCATTGGAAGGACTGATGTTGAAGCTGAAACTTCAGTACTTTGTACACCTGATGCGAAGAGCTGACTTATTGGAAAAGACCCTGATGCTGGGAGGGATTGAGGGCAGGAGGAGAAGGGGATGACAGAGGATGAGATGGTTGGATGGCATCACCGACTCGATGGACATGAGTTTGGATATACTCTAGGAGTTGGTGATAGACAGGGAAGCCTGGCATGCTGCGATTCATGGGGTCGCAAAGAGTCAGACACGACTAAGCAACTGAACTGAACTGAACTGACTCTGTAGTTGTTGTGCACAGGCTTAGTTGCTCTGAGACAGGTGGGATCTTACTTCCCTGACCAGGAATTGAATCCATGTTCCCCTGCATTGCAAGGTAGATTCTTAACCACTGGAGCACCAGGGAAGCCCCTATTTCTACTCTTGAAAATATATCTGCATATTATACAGAGAGATTATGGGGGCTTGTGTAACAGGCACTTCTGGTGAATCGCTGCATGGAGATCAGGAAAATAATAATATCTGAAGTCATTCAGTCATGTCTGACTCTTTACGACTCCATGGAATGTAGCCCGTCAGGCTCCTCTGTCCGTGGGATTTTCCAGGCAGGAATACTGGAGTGGGTTGCCATGCCTTCTTCCAGGGGATCTTCCTAATGAAGGGATCAAACCTGCATCTCTTGCTCCTCTTGAATTGGCAGACGGGTTCTTTACTATTAGTGCCACCTAGGAATCTCAAAAATGATCTTAGCTTATACATAATTTACATACAATAACTCACCCTCAAAATGTCCCCATATTATAGAGAAGGCAACTGAGACACAGAGAAGGTGGGGAGTTCCCTCGAGGTCTGACAATTAGTAAGTGGCAGAGCTGAGACTTCCTCCCCGTCTGGTGCCCTTGGTTGTGTTCATCCCCAGTATTCTGCAGCCTTGTGGGAAGTATGGAGAAGAGCTCCAGTGTGTTTTATGGTGCCTTCCTACCTCTGTGATGCAGTTGCAACAATTCCTCAAACACCTTTAACCTAGAGATTTCTATATTAAATCCACTGTTTTGTCTATGCAACTTGCAAATATTCCCTCATTTAAAGGTTTCCATTCCTCAAGTGTTCGTTCTCCAGAAATACAAAACATAGGAAAACTATTCCTTTGGTAAAATGGAACCCAGTTGTAGGGAGTAAAAGGCTTTTGATTAAATGAATTCTTCCTGACAAGATACTGGCAAGTTTTTATTTCTTATTATCAAAAGGAGAAGAGCTATTCAGTCAATCTTGAATAGATGGAATTTCAGGCAAAATGTATAGGTATATTAGGTTAAATGGGTGGCTTAATGGTAAAGAATTGAGCTGCAATGCAGGAGACCCACGTTTGATCTCTGGGTGAGGAAGATTCCCTGGAGAAGGGAATAGCTGCCCACTTCAGTATTCTTACCTGGAGAATCCCACGGACATAGGAGTCTGGTGGGCTACAGTCCATGGGATCACGAAAGAGTCAGACATGACTTAGGAATTGAGCAAAGCACATATACATATGTATGCCCCCCTACACACACTCACACAATATTGTCCTTGAAATGGTCCCCAAACCAAGAGGTAAACATCCAAGTATCCAGATGTTCCATATCCAGACCAGATTGTTCTGTATGTGCAATGTATGGACAATGATAATCCAACTTCATAAGGATACAAAGATAGTTTTAAAAACCTGTTGAATCAGTGAAGAAAAGCTAAATTGAATTCCGTAAGATTTAAGTGTTAATTCTCTTTTGAGCAACAATATTCAGGGCTTTGAGAGGATTATATTTTCAGCTACTTTTCATACCTCAAGAAAGTTTTGAGTTTGAATCATTCTTGATCAAAGAGCCTTTTGTTCTTTCTCCACAGGTAAGCAAACTGCAGCTGAATATAGAACGTATGGTCCCTCAAAGTGCTGTTTTGATCTCAAGAAGACTGTCCATGTTTTATCTTATGGGATATGTTTGATTTTATCTACAGACCCAAGTAAGGAACACATCAAATATTAGGAATAGCAGCATAATCTTAGAATAAACTAATATCCACCTAGCTGAACTTGTAGACACAACTCACAGGCACAGAGTCAAGTAAATAATTGTAAGAGTTGTATTTTTTTGTATACGTGTATTTTTCTGGTCAGTCACTCTCTATTCATTTTGGTTCCTGTTAGCATTTACTAGATGGTGCAGTGGTAAAAAAAAAAAAAAAATCTGCCTGCCAATGCAGGTGACACAGGAGACATGGGTTCGATTCCTGGATCAGGACAATTCTCTGGAGGAGGAAATGGCAACCCACTCCAGTATTCTTGCCTGGAAAATTCTATGGACAGAGGAGCCTGGTGGGCTACAGTCCCTGGGGTCGCAGAGTCAGATACAATTGAGCATACACAGAAAACACAGGTGATTACTCATGAAAAACAATTCTAGTGCTGTTCAGCTGTCATTATCTACTGAGGTATCTTTGGGGATCATGCAATTAAAAAAGAATAAATCAAGAAATAAATCATTTCAATCATGTAATATCTCTAGGCTTATTCAAAGTGGGGGAAGTGTTCACTTTAGAAGAAAGTAAGAAAAATCTATGACCCTGACGTTTTTTCCCTCCCTGACCTGCTTTCTCTACCAAAAGAAGCATGTGGTAAAGTGCTTGAGCCACAAACACTGGCCTTTTCTTTTTGTGGAAAAAGGCACTGCTGTTTTACAGTGGCCTGGAGGCCAGGAGGAACTTGCTGCCAGGGGCTGCTGCCCTAATGGCTTCACCAAGCAGGCAACACCAGCTGGGGAGCCCAGGGAGCTGGGTCTGCTCACCGTTTGTTTGCCCAGTAACCTGGAGCTCAGGCTCTCTGTTCTCCAGAACCTTCCCCTCTCTTTCCAGTTCCCTTCTTTCTTTTCCTGCAGTGCCACTTAATCAGAAACGTCACAAAAAGTTTATCACAGGTTTCCCATTGCAATTGGAGAAGGCAGTTTTCTTGCATTTTTATTTGACTTGATATGCCTAGGATGTATAGATGCATTAGGTTATTATATTCAAACCCTTAGATTTTAGCTACATGCAGAACTTTGATTTCTCTGCTATTGCTGCAATTTTATTTTTAATATTAGCCATAAGATTTAGTGAGAAAAGTGTCTGCAGGAGTGTCAGGCTCTGAAATATATCTTGGTTCAGGGCCTTGTCAACTTTCCTGGGCCACTATTACTACATTTGCAAAATGCAGGGCTGAGATAAATACGGAAAAGATTATGGACAAAAGAGCCCAGTTTAAATATGGCACTCATGCCTCTTTGTTTTTTTATGTTATTAGAAAATGAATTGTATGGCATGCTGAAGAAAACTGGAACTATCTTGTGGCTCTTATAAAATATTAACAAAATACATAAAATATTTACCCCATTTATTTATTTATTTATTTTTATTTACCCCATTTAAACTCACTTCATTTTATGATGTTAAAGTATTAAATGAGAATATATTTTTTCAATACTGGAAAAATAAAGATTATTTTAAATCAGATTAAATTTAGAGATAAATTTTCAAATAAATCTAAAGTGGGTTTTTTCAGCCCTAACTCCAAGTAATTTATATCTATAATTTGCAAACAGATTTTCAAATTTGGAAATGTATTTAAAAAATCTCTGAAACTTATAAGGAGAGGGTGGAATGAATTGAGAGAGTAATATTGTAGCATTGATACCATGAGAAGGGAAAGGCTATCCACTCCACTATTCTGGCCTGGAGAATTCCATGGACCATTACAGTGCATGGCATTGCAAAGAGTTGGACACGACTGAGCAACTTTCACATATGTATCGCCATGTGTAAAACAGATGGCTGGTGGGATGTTACTCTATAAACCAGCGAGCTCACTCTGGGGTTCCATGATGACCTGGAGGAGTGGATTGAGGGTGATGGAGGGAGGCTCAAGAAGGAGGGGACATATATATATACTATGGCTGATTCAAGTTATTGTATGGCAGAAACCAATACAACACTGTAAAGCAATTATCCTCCAATTAAAAATTTTGAAAAGAATGGATTTTATATATGTGTTTTATATTACTTGATCCTTGCTCTTCAGGATGTGACTAGAAACTTTAGCATTACCTGGGAGCTTCTTATAAATGCAGTATTTCAGGTCCAGGTCAAGACCCAGAGGGCAGATTCTGCCTTTCAGCAAGGTGATCACCCCTAGTGCTTCTTGTACCCACTATTTGGCCTTATGTATAATATTACATCTGTAGACGGGACACTCATTCAGCATTGTCTGACACACCAAGTGAGGAGAAGGACATTGTGTCCTAGAGGCAGCTCATAGCACTAGCAGATAATCTAGTTATTAGAAATTGCTTTCATGTTTGCCAAAATGACTACCTTTCTGTAACTTCCAGTAATTTAGTTGTCTTCTTATTGCTAAACAAAGCAGTCACAATTCAGAAAAGTATCACTTTTGTTCAGAAAAGTGGCACTAAAACATTTTAAGAGCGAAAAAATATCACATTTTCAATTAGTCTTTTTGCTTTAGATTAAGGATGGACAAACTACTGCCCAGGGCCAAATCTGGCTGGCTGCCTATTTTTGTAAATAAAGTTTTATAGAAACACAGCAATATCCATTTGTTTATACATTGACTCTGGCTGCTTTCATGCTACCAGTGTTACCAAGACAAAGTCAAGTTGCAGCAGAGACACTATAGCCTAGAATGTCTAAAATATTTACCATCTGTCTTTTTACAGAAAAAAGAAAAATGTTTCTGGATTCTGGTCTACATGAAGCATTCCCATTTTTCCAACAACAGCTTTTTTTTTTTTTTTTAAACCAAACCTCATGTTTATCAGGCATTGTGCTAGAGGCTGAAGTTTCAAAAGTTGAATAAAACCCTGCCTTCAAGCGTACCATCCTCAGCATAGTCTTTGTTTTGTACTATTACTTGTAAATATCATCTTAAATAAGATGCCTAGATCTAAACTTCAAATGAGATTTAATGAGCATATAATAGCAATATCTTTACTAAAACAGGGTATGTACAGAAACAAATATTCATTCTGATATAAATTTGCAACTTCTCTTGCTGACACATCTAGTATCATTTTGTATATTTAGCTTGTATCCAAATTTTTGAAGAACAGACATTTCCAATTAGTAGGTGTGTGAGAATATGTTTGCACATATGTGCTTGTGAAGTTCTTTTTAAGCCAGTTCTCTTTCATCTTGTCTCTGTGGAATCATGTACACCCATGGCGGATTCATGTCAATATATGGCAAAACCAATACAATATGGTAAAGTAATTAGCCTCCAATTAAAATAAATAAATTTATATTAAAAAAATAAGTGCAACATAATGAAATAGAAGTAACCTGTGGAGTTAGGTAGACCTAAACCTGTGATGAGCGTTAACTGTGACTCTCAGTATTTTTGTTTTAGAGGAAAATACTTTTTAAGAACTCTGTTTCCTAATTTACATAAAAGGAATAAAATTAATAACTTTTTCACAGGCTTTTGGGAAATAGTAATAGAGATGGTGTTCAATTGTACAGAATTATTGTCTGGCCCTAGGAAGACCTCGATAAATAGAAACTATCTTAACACATTCAGGCACTTTTTCTATTCTGTGTACTAATAGTAAATCTTGAGTGTTAATTCTGTTAGCTATGTATGCAAAACTGGATGAGTTTGCTTCCTAAATAGTCGATCAATTTATCTATAAATGTTCATGGAAAGAAAGCCCAACAGCAGAACCTTGAAGTATATCAACTATTTCTTTCTTCTAGGCAGTGATTTTTCTTAACCTTTCATTTTGACATAGTTGCGGATTCTCATACTACTGTAAAAAATAATAGAGAGAGGTCTCTAAATTGGTTCTCCAGCTTTATGCAATGGTAACTAAGTATAGCTCAATATTACAGCAAGGAAATTGTCATCCATTGACTTATTCACATCACCAGTTTTACATGCATTTATTTCAGTATATGTTTGTACCTATGTTTGGTCCTTTTGTTCTTTTATCACATGTGTAGATTCCTATGATTACCCTCATGTCATGATACAGGATATTTCTATCCTGTATCACATTTTTGAAGTCAGATTTAGTTCTTTACCACCTTATTTCCTTTTTAACTCTTGAAAATCACTAATTAATTCTTCATTTCAAGAAAGTTGCATAAATGAAGTCACACAATATGTAACTTCTTGGGGCTGGCTTTGAAATCTATTTAAGATGTTACATGTATCAATGATTTATTTTTAGTGGCTGAGTTGAAAACATTTTTCTCTTATTTAGAAACTCCAATTATCAGTGGTGCTCCTTTGGGTGGTGCTGGATAAAGAATTCTGAGCCCAGTTTCATTGTTTCTACCTGGCCCCTACTCAGGAGTCTAGCACTTCTGGACAAAATGGGGTAAAATCAACTCCTCTAAGTTAATTAGGATGTATTTCAGTTTGAAATTAACAAATACAGTGCCTCTGGTATTCCCTGTTTTATAAGTTTAATAACTCTCTTAAAAAGGTAGAAAAGGTTTGTCCTGACTTTTCTTAGTCAACTCACCCTGGACCTAGTGACCTGCTCTTCTTTCTTTCTGAAGAATGATGGTGCAAGGAATCAAGAGAGAGGAGATACTTTTAGCAACATTCAGCAACTTGTCCAGAATGAGGCTCATGATTCTGACTCCACCACCAAGCAAATCTCTGATATCAACTGTTAGTCCTACAGTTCAACCCAGTTCTGACATTATCTACCTGGTGACAGCACTGTATTCTACAAGTTGAAAGCTCAGTCCCATAAACTGACTTCTCTTTTAGATGCAAGTTGGGATGTTACTGTGCTTTTCTTCAACTGTAATAAGTCAAAGTTTTTCATGACCCTCCCTTGGGTTCAATTAATTTGATAGAGCAGCTTACAGAAGACAGGAAACAAGCTTACTCATTATATTACCAGTTTATTACAAATGTGATCAAACGATACAGAATCAAGAGTGTAGGATGAAGAGATACCATGGGGTGAAGTCCATAACAAAGAAGCATCCATTCTCGTGGAATCTGGGACCTGCTGTGTGGCTTGCAGAGGTACTCTGGTTCACCAACCTGGAAACTCTCCAAACCCATCCTTCTGTTTTTTTTCTGAATTATCTGTTACATAACCCTGATTGATTAGATCATTGACCGATGGCAGTCCATTCAGCCACCACTTCAGCTCCACTTCCCAAAGGTCAGTCCGTGTGAGAATGAGAGTTCTAATCCTCTAAACAAGAATTTGGCTCCATAGGTAACCAGACTCCATCTTTAAACAATTTCAAAAGTCACCTCATTAAGATAACAAAAGACACCTTTATCACTCTCATCACAGGAAGTTCCAAAGGCTTTAGGAGCTTTGTGTCAGGAATTGCAACCAAGGCCAAAAAAGTATTTCTATCCTAAATATTACAGATGCAAACAAGTCAATCTAAATAGGCCCAGTAATTTAATCTATAAATTGTGGAAGTATTTGTTGCCTTATGAGGTTAGAAGGGTCAGAAAAATTAGTATATGTGTGATGGAGTTATTGGTTAAAACTTGTAATAGAAGTTTGAACACGGATATAGCAATAGTAACATCTCTTCAGGAATTAGATATGCTATACCCTCAAATTACCTCTGAGCCCCAAACCATTCCCCCTTGTTCCCTGCTGGAGCGGAATATCTCTTCAGAATGTCTTAGGACTCAGCTCACTCTTCCTCTTTATACTTGTCTCCATATTCTTGTTGCCCTTCTAACCTCCTTTAAAGACTGGCTATAGAATGACAGTCTATGTCTTCAGTTTCCTCTCATTGCCATCCCCAAAGAAATACACAAGAACTCATTTCAATAGCTGCCATTTATAGTTGATCCCAACTGAGAAAGAGTCAAGGAATAAACCACTAGCAGCATCTATGAATTAAGTGGTTTCAAGTTTACAGAATCCTATAAAAGTGTCTGCTATACGGATCCTAGCTCAACTTCTAGAATTTCTTCTAAGGCATCAGAGGGAGGCCATAATAGATTTGTGATCCCTCGCTTTCCCCCCACTTCCTGATGATAATTTTTTCTACATTAAGTACTCTCCTTAAAGAAAATAATAGTCTAAATAGTAGTTATAGTAGTTAAAGTGGTAAAAACAGATTATGTTCAGGAACTACTGTAGTAGCGGATGAGCAATCCCAGTGTAGAAATGGGCTCAGGTCTAAATATAACAGGAACAAGTGGGGATTTATAGCCAAGGAGAAGATTGGGATGGGAGTGGGGGTGCTGTGTGCTTAGTCACTCAGTTGTGTCTGACTCTGCAACCTATGGACTGCAGCCTACCAGGCTCCTTTATCCATGGAGATTCTCCAGGCAAGAATACTGGAGTGAGTTGCCATGCCCTCCTCGGGATTGGTGATAAGTAGACAGAAAATGACAGAGAGGAGACCACTGAGGGAGAGGAAATTCTTGCTGAATGGATATAATAGGATTATTACCAAAGGCAGAGCAAGGTGATCAGACACAGAGAGTGATGAAATACTAAGCGTGGGATTTCTGTCTATGCTAACTTAGCATGATTCTTGCTAAAAACTGGGCTATGCTAGCCTGACAAGGATGCAGATCAAGGTGGAAGCTTAGTGAAAAAGTCGGTTCAGAGGAGGAGTTTGGTCAAGGACAGAGTCTTTGTCACACCCTAATTTAATTTGCTCCTTGTCAGAAGCAAGGCTGAAGAGTTAATTGGGAAAACAATAGGCGACCTCTTGTGTCATGTAGATAATTTATATTTTTAAGCATCTTCAGAGTGCTGCTGCTGCTGCTAAGTCACTTCAGTCATGTCCGACTCTGTGCAACCCCATAAACGGCAGCCTGCCAGGCTCCGCCATCCCTGGAATTCTCCGAATACTGGAGTCGGTTGCCATTTCCTTCTCCAATCTTCAGAGTAAGTGACATTAATCTAAAACACTGATAGTGTTGTTGCTTTATGACAATTCACACAAAGAAAAGAGGGTTTATTAATCATTATTTTAAAAAGGAAAATAACTTCCTAAAAGAGTATTGATATACAATGCAACACAATTACTTTTTCAAAAACTTAAAACATAAAAGAATATTTATTAAAGTGACAAAGACAAATAATTTGGGTGTACTAAGCTAAATAGATTTAGAATTTTTATTATTTGCTAAATTATTATAGGCAGCTGGTTTAGTATCAGTACAATATTTTATCCACAAATGTATTAAACTTCTTTTTATTGAGCTACTGTATATGCCAAATTCGTTTATTATCTCATGAATTTTTACAGGAACCAAATCAGATGGATTCCACCTCCATTTTACAACTGATGATAATGAACAAAACTGTTACTCAAATCTACGTGCACCGACTCTGAGGATGGTGATCTTCTTATTCTGTATCCCTGTCATAAGTAAGCTGTATCCCTGTCATAGATTGGGCAATTGCATCAGCATCTGTTTTCATCCTCTATGCCCATAAAGTAGCCTTATTGTGGTAGAACATGTTTGTTCATTTTTTTTTTCTCATGACTTTGGATGTAATCATATGACTGGCTTTGACCAATGGCATGAGGATATTAAGTACAATATTAAGACATTTTAAAAGACCTTGTGTGCTTATGCTTGCTTTATTATATCTCTGTCAGCCTGACTATTCTTTTGATCCAAGAAGGCTGAGAAACCCAGCTGGCCCATAGACCTACAGAGAAAAGCATAGGTACTCACTCCCTCAAGCTGAAGCAGAGACAAGCCCAGACAAGAGCAGCCAAACTCAACCTGGATGGATGGGTGAGAAGTAAAAACTCACCATCATATGCCACTGAGATTTTCTGGATGTCTGTTGTAAAGTACTGAGAAGAACAACTAAGTAATACATAGGCATTTGTGTTAGTGTTAGTTTTATTACTATGATAGATATATATCTATCATAACTATAGTATTATATACATATTTATAATAAAAAGCCAATGTTCCCCAGAGAAACAGAACCAATTGTGGTATATGCATATATGTATACATTTATGTACGTGCTGCATGCAGCATGCTAACTTTCCTCAGTCATGTCTGGCTCTTTGCGACCTTATGGACTGTAGCCTCTGTCCATAGAATTTCCCAGGCAAGAATACTGGAGTGGGTTGCCATTTTCTCCTCCAGGGGATCTTCCCCACCCAAGGATCAAAACTATGTTTCTTATGTCTCCTGCATTGACAGGCAGGTTGTTTACCACTAGTGTCACCTAAGAAGCCCCATATACATATTCATATATATATATATATATATACCCCAATTGATTCTGTTTCTCTGGAGAACACTGACTTTTTATTACAAAAGACTTTTATTCACACCATATGATATGTATTTGCTCTTAATTTTGAACAAGGACGATCTAATAAATATTATTTCAATAAAAATGTATTTATTATACTCACTAAAATCCATGAAAACCCCCCAAAATAGACAAACTAAGGAGAAAAATGCCAACTCAATAAGCCTTGGAAAATTTCAAATGCCCTAACATTTGAGTGCAATTAACTTCAATAGAGAAAAATTTGGACCAAATTTAGGGAGGTTGCCTAGAGCTGACCCAAGCTCAACTGTAAAAGACTAGAAGCATTATGAATTGAACAGAATTTATATGTAATTTTAGCATTTGGAACCTTCCGACATGGGAGTGTTCCTCACTTCATGTATCGCAGTGGACGCTAAAGATTGACTTTCACATAGAAGCCAAATCCAAAACAAAATCAAACAAAAAAACAAAAGAGACACTCATTTCTGCATATACACACACCCACTTCTTGCACTCAAACATAGCCAGTTAAACAAAACTTTCTCAGATTCAGATTACAGACCTGGGAATTTGCAGAACCCCTGCCCTGGCAATGATGACAGGGTAGTAACAACTCCCAGATCATTGGGACCACCATGACCATGATGCCAATGATGGAATTTAGTGATCAGTAACCAGGGCCAGTGGAGAAGGCAATGGCACACCACTCCAGTACTCTTGCCTGGAAAATCCCATGGATGGAGGAGCCTGGTAGGCTGCAGTCCATGGGGTCGCTAAGAGTCGGACACAACTGAGCAACTTCACTTTTGCTTATCACTTTCATGCATTGGAGAAGGAAATGGCAACCCACTCCAGTGTTCTTGCCTGGAGAATCCCAGAGACAGAGGAGCCTAGTGGGCTGCTGTCTATGGGGTCGCACAGAGTCAGACACGACTGAAGCGACTTAGCAGCAGCAGCAGCAGCAACCAGGGCCAGGGTCATAGGATGGACAATACTATCTCCAGTATCTGGGTTTTGGCAATGTTATCATAGTGTCCTCACTGAATTTTCTTCCTGGCACCATTTTGCCTAACCTCTTTGGTTTCTGCCTGTTTTCTCAGTTTGATTACCATTGTGCTAAGTTGCTTCAATTGTGTCTAACTCTTTGCAACCCTACTGACTGTAGCCTGACAGCCTCCTCTGTTCATGGGATTCTCCAGGCAAAAATACTGCAGTGGCTTGCTATGCCTTGCTTACTCAGTCAGTGAAAGTGTGTCTCTTCTGTCTCTTGCATTGGCAGGAGTGCTTTAGTACTTTAGCACTAGTGTTACCTGGGAAGCCCATTAGATCCAGCAATACTGTGAGCGAGTCAATATCCTTCAATAAACCCCTTGTCTATCAAAATTAGTTTTACTACTTACAGCTAATAATATATTCTCATTAATGATGGCAAAAAGATAAAAAAGATTCTCTCTGTAACAGCTAATATTTGATGTAATTATTGAAGTATGGTCAATACACTAAAATGAAACAAAACAATCCAAGTATTACCAAAAGTTTGAAAGGCAGGTGGTTGCTGGTCTATAGATGATGGGTAATGGGAATTTGTTTTTTTAACAGGTACAGAGTTTTGTTTTGCAAGAAGAAGACTTGGAAACTGGCTGTACAGCAATGTGAATCCACTTGACACTACTAAACTGTACACTTAAAAGTGGTTGATGGTAAATTTTATATTATGTGAATTTTGTCATCATTTAAAAATGTAAATTAGAAAAAATTTTGAAAGGTCAAATTGTTGTTATTTATAAAATATGTACTTTTTTCTGAAACTAATCAGTTAACCAAAAATATGAATAACATTATATAGGACAATAGGTAAATGATCTAATACTTTAAAATAGCTACTTTATAAAAATAATGTTTGGATAAATACTATAATAAAAAAAAGCCTATTTTCTATAATACTCAAGAGTTTAAATATTTATTAAATATGGTGAATTTATAAAGTAAAACTTGAGTAAAGCAGAAAAGAGACCTTATTCTTGTTTACTTAGATTCATTCTTGGTAGATGATTCACTACAGTAAGAATAGTAGTTTGTAAATTATACTGTAATTCAGTGCAATTGCAGGTAAACAACACATTTTCCTTTTAGAATTTGAAAAAATACTAATGTTTATTAAGAAAAATAAACATACAGGATAAATAATTTTTTTTAAAGAAGAAAATGAGCTGTGAATAGGCAATATATTTACTACAAAACTGTAAGAATTAAAATGTGTCAACACTTGTGATCCACTGGAGGAGGGAATGGTAAACCACCCCAGTATATGTTCCATGAGAACCTCATGAACTGTATAAAAGACCAAAAATATATGACACCAGATCATGAGTCCCCCAGGTCTGAAGGTGTCCAATATGCTACTGGGGAAGAGAAGAGGAGAATCACCAACAGCCCCAGAATGAATGAAGTGACTGATCCAAGAAGATACGACCCTCAGTTGTTGATATGTCTGATGAAGACAGTAAAATCTGATGCTGCATAGAACAGTATTGTATAGGAACCTGGAATGTTAGGTCCATGAATCAAGGAAAAGTGGATGTGGTCAAGCAGGAGATGGTAAGAATAAACACTGGCATCCTAGGAATCAGCAAACTAAAATGGACAGGAATGGGTGAATTTAATTCAGATGACCATTATACCTACTACTGTGGGTAAGAATCTCATAGGAAAAATGAAGTAGCACTCATTATCAACAAGAGTCTCACATATAGTGCTTGGGTGCAACCTCAAAAATGATATAAAGATCTTGGTTTGTTTCCAAGACAAGCCATTCAACATCACAGTAAGTGATGTGCCAAGTCTATGCCCCTACCACCAATGCCAAAGAAACTGATCAGTTCGATGAAGATCTGGAAGACCTCCTAGAACTAACACCTAAAAAGGATGTTCTATTCATCATCGGGGATTGGAATGCAAAAATAGGAAATCAAGACATACCTGGAGTAACAGGCAAGTTTGGCCCTGGAGAACAAAATGAAGCAGGGCAAATGTTAACTGAATTCTGCCAAAAGAATGCGCTAGTCATAGCAAATACTCTTTTTCAACAGCAAAAAAGATGACTTTACATATGGACATCACCAAATGGTCAATCTCAAAATCAAACTGATTACATTCTTTGTAACAGAAGAGGGCTTCCCTGATAGTTCAGTTGGTAAAGAATCTGCCTGCAATGGTGGAGACCACAGTTTGATTCCTGGGTCGGAAAGATCTGCTGGAGAAGGGATAGGGTACCCACTCCAGTATTCTTGGACTTCCATTGCAGCTCAGCAGGTATATATTTTGCTTGCAATGAGGGAGACATGGGTTTGATCCCTGGGTTGGGAAGACCCCTGGAGAAGGGAAAGGCTACCCACTCCAGTATGAAAAGGCAAAAAGATAGGACACTGAAAGATGAACTCCCCAGGTCGGTAGGTGCCTAATATGCTACTGGAGATCAGTGGAGAAATAACTCCAGAAAGAATGAAGGGACAGAACCAAAGCAAAAACAATACCCAGTCATGGGTATGACTGGTGATAGAAGCAAGGTCCAATGCTGTAAAGAGCAGTATTGCATAAGAACCTGGAATGTTAGATCCACGAATAAAGGCAAATTGGAAGTGGTCAAACAAGAGATAACAAGAGTGAACATTGACATTTTAGGAATCAGTGAACTAAGGTGGACTGGAATGGGTGAATTTAACTCAGATGATCATTATATCTACTACTGTGGGGAGAAATACTTTAGAAGAAATGGAGTAGCTAACATAGTCAACAAAAGAGTCCAAAATGCAATAATTGGAAGCAATCTCAAAAATGACAGAATGATCTCTGCTCGTTTCCAAGGCAAAACATTCAATATCACAGTAATGCAAGTCTATGCACCTGCCAGTAATGCTGAAGAAGCTGAAGTTGAACAGTTCTATGAAGATCTACAAGACCTTTTAGAACTAACACCCAAAAAGGATGTCTTTTTCATTATAGGGGACCGGAATGCAAAAGTAGGAAGTCAAGAAACACCTGGAGTAACAGGCAAATTTGGCCTTGGAGTAGGGAATGAAGCAGGGCAAAGGCTAATAGAGTTTTGCCAAGAGAATGCACTGGTCATAGCAAACACTCCTTTCCAACAACACAAGAGAAGACTCTACACATGGACATCACCAGATGGCCAATACTAAAATCAGATTGATTATAATTCTTTGCAGGTAATGATGGAGAAACTCTATAGAGTTAGCAAAAAGAAGACCAGGAGCTGACTGTGGCTCAGATCATGAACTCCTTATTGCCAAATTCAGACTTAAATTGAAGAAAGTAGGGAAAACAACTAGACCATTCAGGTATGACCTAAATCAAATACTTTATGATTATATGGTGGAAGTGAGAAATAGATTTAAGGGACTAGATCTAATAGACAGAGTGTGTGATGAACTATGGATGGAGCATCGTGACATTGTACAGGAGACAGGGATCAAGACCATCCCCAAGAAAAAGAAATGCAAAACAGCAAAATGGCTGTCTGAGGAGGCCTTACAAATAGCTGTGAGAAGAAGAGAAGCAAAAAGCAAAAGAGAAAAGGAAAGATATACCCATTTGAATGCAGAGTTCCAAAGAATAGCAAGGAGAGATAAGAAAGCCTTCCTCAGTGATCAATGCAAAGAAATAGAGGAAAACAATAGAATGGGAAAGACGAGATCTCTTCAAGAAATTTAGATACCAAGGGAACATTTCATGCAAAAACGGGTTCAATAAAAGACAGAAATGGTATGGACCTGACAGAAGCAGTAGATATTAAGAAGAGGTGGCAAGAATACACAGAAGAACTGTACTAAAAAGATCTTCATCACCCAGATAATCACGATGGTGTGGTCACTCACCTAGAGCCAGACATCCTGGAATGTCAAGTCAAGTGGGCCTTAGGAAGCATCACTATGAACAAAGCTAGTGAAGGTAATGGAATTCCAGTTAAGTAAGTAAGTGAAGTCTCTCAGTCGTGTCTGACTCTTTGTGACCCCGTGTACTGTAGCCTACCAGGCTTCTCCATCCATGGGATTCTCCAGGCAAGAATACTGGAGTGGGTTACCATTTCCATCTCCAGAGGATCTTCCTGACCCAGGGATCGAACCCAGGTCTCCCGTATTGGTTGCAGAAGTTTTAACTTCTGAGCCACCAGGGAATTCCAGTTAAGCTATTACAAATCCTAAAAGATAATGCTGTGAAAGTGCTTCACTCAATATGCCAGCAAATTTGGAAAACTCAGCAGTGGCCACAGGACTGGAAATGTCAGCTTTCATTCTAATCCCAAAGAAAGGCAATGCCAAAGAATGCTCAAACAATTGCACAATTGCACTCATCTCACAAGCTAGTAAAGTAATTCTCAAAATTCTCCAAGCCAGGCTTCAGCAATATGTGAACCATGAACCTCCAGATGTTCAAGCTGGTTTTAGAAAAGCAGAGGAACCAGAGATCAAATTGCCAACATCCACTGGATCATGGAAAAAGCAAGAGTTCCAGAAAAACATCTATTTCTGCTTTATTGACTATGCCAAAGCCTTTGTGTGGATCACAATAAACTGTGGAAAATTCTGAAAGAGATGGGAATACCAGACCACCTGACCTGACTTTGAGAGACCTGTATGCAGGTCAGAAAGCAACAGTCACAAGTGGACATGGATCAACAGACTTGTTCCAAATAGGAAAAGGAGTACGTCAAGGCTGTATATTGTCACCCTGCTTATTTACCTTATATGCAGAGTATGTCATGCGAAATGCCAGGCTGGATGAAGCACAAGCTGGAGTCAAGTTTGCCAGGAGAAATATCAATAACCTCAGATATGCAGATGACACTACCCTTATGGCAGAAAGTGAAGAAGAACTAAAGAGCTTCTTGATGAAAGTGAAAGAGAAGAGTGAAAAAGTTGGCTTAAAGCTCAACATTCAGAAAACGAAGATCATGGCATCTGGTCCCATCACTTCATGGCAAATTGGTGGGAAACAGTGGAAACAGTGGCTGACTTTATTTTTTGGGGCTCCAAAATCACTGCAGATTATAACTGCAGCCATGAAATTAAAAGATGGTTACTCCTTGGAAGAAAAGTTATGACCAACCTAGGCAGAATGTTAAAAAGCAGAGACATTACTTTGTCAACAAAGGTCTGTCTAGTCAAGGTTATGGTTTTTCCAGTAGTCATGTATGGATGTGAGAGTTGGACTATAAAGAAAGCTGAGTGCAGAAGAATTGATGCTTTTGATTTTTGGTGTTGGAGAAGACTCTTGAGACTCCCTTGGACTGTAAGGAGATCCAACCTGTCCATCCTAAAGGAGATCAATCCTGGGTGTTCATTGGAAGGACTGATGTTGAAGCTGAAACCCCAATACTTTGGCCACCTGATGGGAAGAGCTGATTCATTTGAAAAGACCCTGATGCTGAGAAAGATTGAGGGTGGGAGGAGAAGGGGACAACAGAAGATGAGATGGTTGGATAGCATCACCGACTCAATGGACATGAGTTTGGGTAAACTCCGGGAGTTGGTAATGGATGGGGAGGCCTGGGGTTCTGTGATTCATGAGGTTGCAAAGAGTTGGACATGACTGAGAGACTGAACTGAACTTAACTGAACCCAGTCCTGTATTCCCACCTGGAGAATTCCCTAGAGTCTATAGTCCATGGGGTAGCAAAGAGTCGGACATGACTGAGAGATTTTCACTTTTACTTTCCAACTGAGGATGAAGAAGCTGTATTCAGACAGCAAAAACAAGACCTGGAACTGACTGTGGCTCAGATAATCAGCTTCTCAAAGCAAAATTAAGGCTTAAACTAAAGTAAACCAAGAAAACACCAGGCCAGCCAGTTATGACTTAAGTCAAATCCCGTATGAATTCACAGTAGAGGTAATGAATAAATTCATGGGATTAGGTCTAAATAAGTGTGTCTGAAGAACTATGGACAGAGGTCTGTAATAATATATAGGAGGTCATGAACAAAATTATCCCAAAGAGAAAGAAAGCCAAAAAGGCAAAGTGTTTATCTGAGGAAGCTGAAGAACATAGAAGAATGAAGAGAAATTAAAAGCAAGGGAGAGAAGGAACATTACATCCAATTAGTTGCAAAGTTTCGAAGAATAGCTAGAAGAGAAAAGAAGGCCTTCTGCAATGAACAGTGTTTAAGAATAGAAGTAAACAACAAAAGGGGAAAGACTAGAGATATCTTCAGGAAAATTAGAAACATCAGGGAGCATTCTGCTCAAAGATGAGCACAATAATGGATAATAATGGTAGGTACCTAGTAGTTGCTGAAGAGCTCAAGAGGCGATGGAAATAATACATGGAAGAACTGCATAAAGAAAGATCTTAATGAACTGGATTACTGCAATGGTGTGGTTGGTTAGTCACTCAGAGCCAGATATTCTGGAGTGCAAAGTCAAGTGGGCCTTAAGAAGCACTGCTGTTAATAAAGCTAGAGGATGTGATGAAATTCCAGCAGAGCTATTCACATTCCTAAAGGAGGATGCCATCAACGTTTCGAATTCATTATGTCAGCAAATCTGGAAGACTCAGCAGTGGCCACAGGACTGGAAAATGTCAATCCTTATCCTAATTTTCAAGAATGATAGTACCAAAGAATGTGCTAACCATCAAACCATTGTGCTCATCTCTCATGCTAGTAAGGACATGCATAAAACCTTGTATGCTAAGCTTTAGCACTAGGCAAACCAAGAACTTCCAGATGTCCAAGCTGGGTTTAGAAAAGGAAGGGGAAGTAAAGATCAAATTGCCAACATTCGCTGGATTATGAAGAGAACAAGGGGAATTTCAGAAAAACATCTACTTTTGTTTCATGAAATTACAAGATGTCATGAAATTAAAAGATGCTTACTCCTTTGAAGGAAAGCTATGACAAATCTAGACAGCATATTAAGAAGCAGAGACATCACTTTGCCAGCAAGGATCGTCAAAGCTATGTTTCTTCCAGGAGTCATGTATGGATGTAGGAATTGGACCATAAAGAAGGCTACATGCTGAAGAATTGATACTTTTGAATTGTGGTGCTAGAGAAGACTCTTGAGAATCCCTTGTACATACAGCAAGGAGTTGAAACCAATCAATTCTAAAGGAAATATATACGAATATTCATTGGAAGGACTGATTCTGAAGCTGAAGCTTCAATACTTTGACCACCTGATAAAAAGAGCTGACTCATTGGAAAAGACCCTGATGTTGGGAAAGACTGAAGGCAAATGGAGAAGGGCGTGGCAGAGGATGAGTTGGTTGGATAGCGTCACTGACTCATTAGACATGAATTTGAGCAAACTCCCAAGATAGAGGAGGACAGAGCAGCCTGGTGTGCTACAGTCCATGGGGTTGCAAAGAGTCAGACACGACTGAGTGACTGAGCAACAATATCTTCTTTATCCATTCATCTGTCAATGGACATTAGATTGCTTCCATGTCCTGACTATTGTAAATAGTGCACTATAATAAACATCGATTTATTTAAATACCTAGAAGTGGGATTGCTAAGTTCTATGGCAGTTCTATTTTAATATTTTGAGGGAAACTCCTTAATAATGTCTGTAGTGGCTGAGCCATTTACATTCCCACCAATAGCATACAAGGTTTCTTTTTTCTCCACATCTTTATCAAAACACAGTTATCTTTTGTTTTCTCAATAATAGCCATTCTACAGATGTAAGATGAAATCTCACTGTGGTTTTGATTTGCATTTCCCTGGTGATTAGTGGTGTTGAACATCTTTTCATGTAACTCTTGGCCATCTCTATATCTTCTTTGGAAAAATGTCTATTTATGTGCTTTGTCCATTTTTTTTTAAAATTGGATTATTGAACTCTTTGCTTTTGAGTTGTATGAATTCCTTGTACATTTGGATATTTACCCCTTATCATATATATTTTTTGTAAATTTTTTTTCCCTATTTTAGGATGCTGTTTGTTTTGCTGATAGTTCACCTTGCTGTCCAGAACCTTTTTAGTTAAATTAAATCTCATTTGTCTATTTTTGCTTTTATTTCCTGTGCATTTGGCGTAATACAATAAAAGGACAAAACAAACAGAAACAAAAAGTAAAATACTGCCGAAAGCAATGCTAAAGAGATTTTCTCTGTTTTCCTCCAGGAATCGTACAGTTTTAGGACTTAGATTTACATCTTAGTCCATTTTGAGTTCAGTTTTTGTTTGTATATAGTCTTAGATAATGGTCAAATCGCATCCTTTTTCATGTAGTAAGATACTCAGTTTTTCCAGCATTATTTGTTGAAAAGAGTATCCTTTCTCCATTGAGTATCCTTTCTCCATTGTTAATGATCAGGTGACAGTGTACAGGCAGAGCTGTTTCTGAGCTCTCTAGTCGGTTCCATTGGTCTATATGTATATTACTATGTCAGTATATGCAGTTTAAATTACTGGAGATTTAAAGTATAATTTTAAAATTGGGAATTGTGATGATTCCAACTTTCTTCTTGCTTAATACTGCTTCAGATATTCAAGGCCTTTTGGGGTTACAATGTTATTTTTATTCCTCTTAAAAATTCCATTGGGATTTTGAAATATGCAACATCTTGATATCTTCATTTTAAATTATTTACTTCTGAGTGTAGAAGTTGAGGAGAAAGCATTGATGTAATATTGGTATATTCTGGACTTTATCATCAATTGTCTAAACTACCTGTTGGTACAGTTTGCCTATGTCTCTTCTGGCTCTGGATGTGTTTGATCCTGTCACTATCACTGTTATCTAATGATGGACAGTGGCTGGACCATTCAATCTTTGGACATAGTCTGATAGAACACACCTCCTTTTGGGCAGCTTTGAATGCATGGTCACTCACTATCCATGGCCATTTTGTCCCTATGTGCCCCAACAGCAAAAGAAAAGTTACTTTTCCAATGAAACTTAAGTTTCTACCAGTAGCTCATATGGTAAACAATGTGCTCAGATGACAAGGAATCTGCCTGCAGTTTGGGAGACCTGGGTTTGATTCGTGGGTTCGGAAGATTTCCCTGGAGAAGGGCATGGCAACCCGGTCCAGTATTCCTGCCTGGAGAATCCCATGGGCAAAGGAGCCTGATGGGCTATAGTCCATGAGGTCACAAAGAATCAGACACAAGCGACTAACACTTCCACTTCACTTCCTTAAGTTTCTACTGAATATGGCCTTATTATAGATAGGGTTCTATATTTTTATTAGAACCCTATTTTCTTACTCTGGTTCACTCAGAGCTGTCAGCCTTCCATTGCTATCTGAAAAAGATATCCACAGAAGTAATATTTTCAAGAGTAGTACATGGTGCCTTTAAATGCTAAGGTACATAGCCAGCTCTGGTCTTCTTTCCTAGTGCTGGGATGTGCCAGACGCAATACTCAGTTCCTGCCTTTGGAAGGTATGTTTTGGAATATGCAAGATGACTGAACCTAAAAAGCTTACTAATATGACAAGCAGTAGGAATGTGTACCTCTTTCCTAAAGGTAGGATCTGGGTGACATACTAGAACCATCCACTAGAGTCTTACTACTTCCAAAGTTGTATTATAGACTCTAGTATGCATCTTGTGTCCTCTGTTAGATTAAAGAAAGATTTGGTGATTTACTAGGGTATTTACCAAAGTATCTAATGATAATATACTTTCTTACACATGGTAGGTGCTCAAAGAAAATTGCTGAATTAATATTAAACATCTGCCCAGCCATATTTAACTTTGTAGCCATGAGTTGTTCTGTAATGAGTATACACGGAATGAGAGATTGTGTCAAATATATTTCCACAACCAGATGGCTTATTCAATGGGTGCATAATAATGCTACAAGGGCTTCCCTTGTGGCTCAGCTAATAAAGAATCCACCTGCAATGAAAGAAATTTGGATTTGATCCCTGGGTTGAAAAGATCCTCTGGAGAAGGCAAAGGCTACCCACTCCTGGCCTAGAGAAGGGGTCGCACGAGTCAGACATGACTGAATGACTTTCACTTCACTAATAATGCTACTGCTCAGTGGTAAGGAATCTTTCTGCAGTGCAGGAGACGCAGGAGATGTGGATTCAATCGCTGGGTTAGGAAGATCCCCTGGAAGAGGACATGGCTGTCCACTCCAGCATTCTTGCCTGGAAAATCCCATAGACAGAACAGCCTGGAAGGCTACAGTCCATGGGGTCACTCAGAAGAGTTGGGTCTGACTTAGCAACTAAACAATAACTTAAAAATGCTATAGAAATTGTGGTGCAGCTAACTTAACTTTGTTTTCAGTGAATATATTGGCTTAACTATTATTGCAAACTAACATTATTTTAGAGTTGACTTAGATTTACAGAAAAATTGTGAAATAGTACAGAGAATTCCAATTCATCCCACACCCAGATTGCCCTTTATTAATGTCTCACATTAGTATGATACATTTATCATGATTAATGAGTGAATGATGATGCATTATTATTAACTATAATTCACACTGATTCAGATTGATTTCTGTAATTTTTACCCAAGTCTTTTTTTTTTTTTTCTGTTCCAGGAGCCCATCTAAAATAGGACATTTTATTTAGTTATGTCTCTGTAGTCTCCTCTTGACTGTGACAGTTCCTCAGATTTTCCGTGTATTTGATGATATTAACAGTTTTGGAGAGTGCCAGTCAGATATTTCCTAGAACATCATGTGAATAAGCTTTTGATGTACTGAAGTATAAAAATGGTGACCCAAGTGCCAGTTTCCCATCTGAAGCCTTGTCGTCAATCTTCATGTCCTCTGAGTGGGGTTTTCCTGTTTGATTTAGGCTCTGCTAGCATTTCTGGAAGTGGTCACAGTGAATAATGAAATAAAAGCAAACCAGCTGTTACATGAACTTTGCAGTCAATAAGAGTGTCTAAACTGTAAAGGGAAGAGAAACTTTGAATGTTGTGTTTTCTGTCACAGTTGATGATCAATACATGTCTGCTGATTTCATTAATAAACATCCCTTTCCTGACTTCTCAGTTTTAGAGCCAAAAGCCATTTAATGTTTCTTTAAAAGCACCTCCCCTCTTTTGGGTGACAGTTATAAAGTGAAAATATTTTGCAATTCATGCACAACTCTCCTTGCTTATAAATCCTCTTCCATATAAAATAATTACTTAATATAGTTAATCTTACAAGAACTATTTCAGTCTCTTTCTCCCATTTACCCAAACACCTTCTTACAATATTTTTATCAGAATGTTTCTCCTAGACATTGCTAATATGGTACTTTCAGGGTGGTTAGCTGGGGTTTCCCAGGTGTCACTGGTGCTAAAGAACCCACATGCCAAGGTAAGCGAGGCACAAAAGATGTGGGTTCAATCCCTGGGTTGGGAAAATCCCCTGCTGTAGGAAATGGCCACCCACTCCAATATTCTTGCCTGGAAAATCTCATGGACAAAGGAGCCTGGTGTGCTACAATCCATGGGATCACAGAGAGTCAGACACATCTGAGCAGCTAACACTTAGGTAGTAGAAATCCATGGGGTTGCAAAGAGTCAGATATGACTGAGCACACACACACACACACAGGGTATAGTTAGCTACCTTATAAAAATATACCTTGTATATTTTTAAATGTTCTAGTTTTTTGCTAAATAAATTATGATATGTTTTTAGAGTGCTGGGTATTTATTATCATATGAAATTTCAGGTGAGTTTGGCAGTGGAGGGCTTCCTGGTGGCTCAGAGTGTAAAGAATCTGCCTGTAATGTAGGACATCTGCCTTCATTCCTCCCTGGATTGGGAAGATCTCCTGGAGGAGAAAATGGCAACACACTCAAGTATTCTTGCCTGAGAAATCCCATAGACAGAGGAGTCTGGTGGGCTACAGTCCATGGGATCACAGAGAGTCAGACACATCTGAGCAACTAACACTTTGGTAGTAGAAACCTTCTATTCATATGCCTTTCTCTCCTGGGTATAGGACGATGGGGTTTACTAGTAAACTTTATTAGTAAACCCATGTCAAATGGGCCTTGTGGTGTAGGATTTATTCAGTTCAGTTCAGTTCAGTCACTCAGTCGTGTCCGACTATTTGCGACCCCATGAATCGCAGCACGCCAGGCATCCCTGTCCATCACCATCTCCCAGAGTTCACTCAAACTCATGTCCATCGAGTCGGTGATGCCATCTAACCATCTCATCCTCTGTTGTCCCCTTTTCCTCCTGCCCCCAATCCCTCCCAGCATCAGAGTCTTTTCCAATGAGTCAACTCCTCACATGAGGTGGCCAAAGGACTGGAGTTTCAATTTCAGCATCATTTCTTCCAAAGAACACCCAGGGCTGATCTCCTTCAGAATGGACTGGTTGGATCTCCTTGCTGTCTAAGGGACTCTAAAGAGTCTTCTCCAACACCACAGTTCAAAAGCATCAATTCTTCAGCACTCAGCTTTCTTCACAGTCCCACTCTTGCATCCATACATGACCACTGGAAAAATCATAGCTTTGACTAGACGGACTTTTCTTGGCAAAGTAATGTCTCTGCTTTTGAATATGCTATCTGGTCATAACTTTCCTTCCAAAGAGTAAGCGTCTTTTAATTTCATGGCTGCAGTCACCATCTGCAGTGATTTTGGATTCCCCCAAAATAAAGTCTGACACTGTTTCCACTGTTTCCCCATCTATTTGCCATGAAGTGATGGGATCGGATGCCATGATCTTCATTTTCTGAATGTTGAGTTTTAAGCCAACTTTTTTACTCTCCTCTTTCACTTTCATCAAGAGGCTTTTTAGTTCCTCTTCACTTTCTGCCATAAGGGTGGTGTCATCTGCATATCTGAGGTTATTGATATTTCTCTTGGCAATCTTGATTCCAGGTTGTGCTTCTTCCAGCCCAGCGTTTCTCATGATGTACTCTGCATATAAGTTAAATAAGCAGGCTGACAATATACAGGATTTATTCACAGTATCCTCTATTATGTTGGTCTCTCCAGCAACAAATAGATAAGGATATGATGGAGCTTCATACCTTTCACCCAGAGTTGAATTTAGTTGACCCAAAACCTAGGGATTTGTCCATCCAATTATGGTGAGAAGCTGGAGAGGGTGGTCCTGCAAACACACCCTGCTTATTCTGTCTGCTATGGTTAGAAACTAGCAGCCACTTCAATTGGACTTTACTTGTGAGCTTGCTGTGTTCGAGTAATGACCTTCATTACTTTACCACACGTTGTAGTTAATTCCATCCCCCAACACAGGGTGCATAGTGCTCAGCCTTCAAGGTTATATGCCGAATCTTAAACTACATGGTAATTACTCAAGAGTAACCAGGAAGCCAACTCAAGAAGTTGACAAGTCTATGTGGAGATATATTCTACTATAGTTGAAAATGTAACAGGTTTATTAATACCAATAAACTTGTGCCAGTAGCTAGAAATTTTAAGTGAAATAGGCAGATTCTCAGAAAAACATGATTTATTAAAGGTGACACAAAGATAAATATAAAGCTAATAGTCCTAGATCTATTTTAAAAATTGAGTTCAAGTTTAAAGCCTTTGTACTGAGACAATCTGAAACTCAGATGGCTATATCAATACATTATTTCAAACATTTAAGGAAAAACATAGAATCAATCCATCCATACTAAAATCTTCTAAATATTAATAAAAGAAAATATATCCTTATTTGCTTTATGAGGCCTATATTTCCCCAAACCAGACAAGGTCATTATAGAAAAGGGAAAATATAGGCCAGTTTATTTTACAAACATGTATACAAATATCCTAAACAAACATAAGCAAACCAAATGTAGCAATATAAAATCAGAAAGGACTTTCAATACTATCTAGTGTTTATTCAAAGATTGGTTTAACAGCTGACGGTGCAATTCACTGCATTAACTGAATGAGGGAATAATCATGATTGCTTTAATGTGGCAGAAAAAAATGATAAAGTTTTAATCCCGTTTATTTTAAACTTATGTAATAAAATTGAAATAGAAGAGAACATCTTTAATCTGACATAGGTATTTAAAAATAGACTAGTACAAATATCAGACTTACTATTGAAATGTTAAATATTAAGCAAATTAGAAATGAATCAAGGATGTCATCTATCACTATATATTTTCAGTGTTAAAAGCTTTGTTCAGTCCTGAGAAGAAACAAAAATAAATGAAAGTTATAAAAATGGGAAAGCATAATTTTATTTTTATTTTTTCAAAGGCTTTAGCTTAGAAAATCCAAAATAATCTAGTGATTAATTATTAGAAGGAGTTTAGCCATCTTCTAGGTACAATTTTAATTAACAAGCATCAATTGCATGAACATATTAAAGAGCTGCTATAATTCCATAAAGCAATTAAACAATTACTCTATCCAGCAAGGATAAATTTCACCAACATAATTAAATCAAAAAATTTCAGAGAGGAAATAGCTGAATATTATATGATTCAATTTGCAAAACATTTAAAAATATGCAAAACTAACATGTGTTGTTAAAGTCAGGAGGGTGGTTATACCTGGGTGCAGTATAACCTAGTGGTTATACATGGAGCCAAAGGAGTATTTATCAAGGGGATAGAGGAGGCTTTGGGGTCGCTGATAAGACTTATTGGTTCTGGGTGACTGATATATACACCCATGGGTGAGATTTGGAAATCTCTCCCCATCCCCCCCAGTTAAGCATTTATGATTTGGGCAGTTTCCTGTGTTTGTGTTAAACTTCAGAAAATTTTTTTCTTAAAAACTTGGTATATTCCCACTCTCTCTTTCTCTCCCTCTGCCCTCTTATGGAAAGTGCAAGTCGTTCAGTCGTGTCCAACTCTTTGCAACCCCATGGACTATAGCTTACCAGGCTCCTCTGTCCATGGAATTCTCCAGGCAAGAATACTCAAGTGAGTACCTTTTCCCTTCTCCAGGGATCTTTCCAACCCAGTGATCAAACCCAGTTCTCCCGCATTATAGGCAGAGTCTTTACCGTCTGAGATGAGACAGCCTTAACTTTTTAGTCCTAAAAGCCCATAACCCTCATTTAACCATGAGAAAAATAGCAGAGCAAACCAAACTGGGGGACAGCCGATGAAATCCCTGGCCAGTACTCTACAAAAATGTGGAGAAAAAACAAGAAAAGTCCAAGAAGCTCTCACAAGCCTGAGAAAGCTAAGGAGATGTATGTGCTTAGTTGCTCAGTCCCTTCTCACTCTTTGCAATCCCATGGGCTGTAACTCGCCAGGGTCCTCTGTCCATGGGGATTCTCCAGGCAAGAATACTCAAGTGGGTTGCCATGCCCTCCGCCAGGAGATCTTCCCAACCCAGGTATCGAACCCAGGTCTCCCTCCTTGCAGGCAGATTCTTTACCACCTGAGTGTATTCCTACCCTTAATTCTTAACTCTTCTTTCTACCTAGGCCCATGGCCCCTACTTTCCTATCTCAATATATTGCCCAAACCAGCTCTGCTGCTGCTGCTGCTGCTGCTAAGTCACTTCAGTCGTGTCCGACTCGGTGTGACAAATCAGACCATTCTTCTCCATAGTTCAGACAACCTTGTGATTTCTTATGTCACAAAAATCCAAATTTCTTTTTATGAGACAAAAGACCCTCCATAATCTACCTCCATGCTTTCTGTCCTCATCTTTTTGGACTTTGGCCTTATAACTGCTCCTCAAACCCATTTATCATGCCTCTACCTGAGGTCCCTTTCCCCAGATATCACAGCATCCATTCTTCCCCTCTTTTAGTTCTTTAGTTAAATGTTACCCTTTCAATGAGGTCCCACTAAAGTTAAACACTTTATTGCCCCAAATTTCCTAACCTCTTCACTTCTGTTTTACTTTAGCACTTAGCGTCTGGTATCCAAAACTTAGAGTGTTTATTTTCAGTCTATCCCGTAGGGATGCAAATTCTGTGAAGACAGGGATTTTTTTTTTTCCTGTTGTGATTTTGTTATATCCACAATGTATCAGATATAAAGTATGCTTAAAAAGCATTAGTGGAATGAAGGAAGGAAGAAGCAGAACAAGAGATTAAACACAGGCTAATGTTAAGAGTGATGATAATGTTAAGATGATCACTTGCAGGTATTTGGACAAAACACCTTACATGCTGCCTCAGGTTAGAAGCATTCTGGTTACATACTGCCTAAGCTGAATCATCTGTATACTTTTCACTGCTAAAGAAAAAAACAAGTGAAATAGTTTGTCCACAGCTTGTAACTTTACGAGCTACAAGGGAGCCTCCTGAAATTCAATGGCTTAATTTCACCTTTTAGTTTTAAAAAATGGGGATAATATACAAATGCTTGTTCATCTGGGATTCTAATCTGATGAACTTATTCTGAACTTTAAATGAAAATACTCACCAAAAAGAAAAAAAAAAATCCTAGCAAAATTGCCCTACCTTAGAAGTCTGCCTATTCTTGGAGTTAAGTATTCTTTTCACACATATGACAAAATCCCAAAGTAATTGAATTACTAGAGGGATTTTTAGTATTAAAATGATATTTTTCCAGGTTCCAAAATGCCATTTTGAAAAGAACTGATAATATAGCTTGAAAAGTTCTTTGCTAAGCAGAATCTTTCTAGAGTGGTAATTTGGACAGGACTGAAGCAGAATTAAGTCACAACAGGAGTTAGGGAAAAAAAGCCAAAAGCCAAATAATATGAGCTTTACTGGAATTTGGTTAGGGAGTAGCTGAGAAGCTTGTCTGATTCATTTCCAGTTATAAAAAGGATTTTTGCATTGCCCTTTCAGGGAGATTTAACTTCAAAGAGTTTATTACCAACTGTCCCTGGGAAGGTGTGGGAGAGACCCCTTGTTCACACTGTAGTTTTCAAGAGTATGAACCCTTCACCATTTCATAACAATTAATTAAATGGTTAGAACAGGATCTTGGCCTCTGTATGAATATTTTAAATGTAAAACATTCTTTAGAGCAGTTTTCAATCCAAGATGCCAACATGCGCACTTTGGAAGTTTAAAAAAATATAGCTGATGGCCAGCTTTCTACCTCTTTATTCTGATTTTATATTTTCCAGGAGTAGAGCCCAGGTATTAGAATTGTTGTCACATCTTTTCACATTTCAAAGCTACAGTGTTGTTTTTATTCAATTAGTTATCTATGTTCAGCCTTTTCAGTTCTTCAAAGTTTAAAGAAGCACCAGGAATTGAAATCCACTGCCTTGATGGGAGTTATGAATTTATTTCTGAATAAAATATTTGAAATTATTTGATAGTTAAAGCCAATTGTGGTTAATGCACCTGTATGTGTAGAGGATACAACTGAATAATAACTATTACATTTCAGTATAAAATTACAAATAATCTATTGTTTTCCCATATATGTTAGTTTTATCTATATATATAGATAGATAGTTTCGGTCTATCAGCATTTTTCATGTAAATAAAATGAAATTACTTGTGGTGGAACTCTTTTAAGGAGAACATAAAGATGATTTGCTTTTGTAACAATTTAAACATTTCCTTTTCTTGTCCATCATCAGGCATTCTTACTTAGCAATGGAAATATTTTATTTACAAGAAATGTTACTTGAGTCTTTCCCTAGAATTATTACAACTGTTTAGGGCTAGAACTTAATAAAAAACAAATTGAATCCATGGCACAGAAAAACTACCATCAGTGACCAGCTAGTAACCTCGTTTCATCAGAAATGCAGGATGTAACTGAAGACATATGTGAGGAAATGCCGTCATTCTTAGTGGTATCAATTACAACTACTCGAATACCCAAGGCTCTGCACTCTTGAATCATTCCTGGTAAAATGGTTTCATCCTTGTTATTAAATTTCTCATCATGAACACATTACTCCAGGCAAATCTTTCTCTGCAGCCAATGGAAAAATCCTTTAAAAGTCTTAGCACCTTTCCATGACATAGGTCTCTTTTGGAAACTCCTTGTGTTTCAGATCCCTTTCATGTTATAACTCCTCAATGCCAGCTCCTAGGCTACACAGTTAATTAAGGTTCTGAACATGATTTACTCCTCTCTTCATTGGCACATACACTTATTCTTCACCTTGTGGAATGCTTTTGGGTCGTGAATCTATTAATAGTTTCTATCTCTGCCTTGTCTTTGGACATGTAATTGCTCTCTAAAATCTCGTGAGAGTATAGATTGAATTAGTAATTTTTCTCTTCTGTGAAGGGAAGTTTGCTATGTGGAGCAGAATGTCATTGTTTAACCTGGCATTTGGCCAGACCACTGGGACTTGTGACCTGGCTTGAATGAAGTGTTGAGGGATTTTTTTTTTTCTTTTTTCCTAATCACAAATAGTCAAAGATGCCTTATGTAACTCATGGAGTGTTCTTATAGCTTGCTAGGTATCTAGCTTAGTGCTGACTTGAATGGGAAACTTTCAAAGACAAGGTTGTACATACACCATTCCCGAGAGAAGTGAACTTTGCTGTCTGAATTAAGTGTTATAGTTTCTGTAGCTTATGGAATAATTACTCTAGATCATATATCCTAGGTGTGCTGTCCTTAGTTGTTTAGTCGTGTCTGACTCTTTGTGACTTTGTGGACTGTAGTCCGCCAGGCTCCTCTCTCTATGGGATTCTCCAGGCAAGAATACTGGAGTGGGTTGCCATGCCCACCTCCAGGGGATCTTCTCAACCCAGAGATTGAAGCCAGGTCTCCTGACTTGCAGGCAGATTCTGTCTGAGCCACCAGGGAAGCCCATATATCTTAGGTGCCTGGAGACAAGTTGAGGATTCTAGGAGAATAAATCATTTTAAAATGTATCTGATATCTACAGCAGCCGTCCCCAACCTTTTTGCCACTGGGGACTGATTTCACGGAGGACAATTTGCCATGGATCGAGATCAGGATGGTTTTGAAAAGACTCAGGTGCTGTACATTTATTGTGCACGTTATTTCTAATCTAATGCTGCCTCTGGGCTGTCAGGAGGTACTAGTCCATGGCCTGGAGGTTGGGGACCCCTGATCTACAGAATTAAAAGAATTCAGTTACTACTGAGACTTATACAAATAATACGACTGACAAGACAGTCATTTTTATAGTATACTTCAAGCAACATATTTGTGTTATTTTATGCATTTACACAATTTAAATCTTTCCAACTTTAATTATCTGAAAGTTAGAGCTAAACAATAAATAATCACAATAATATTGAACACTAATCTTGCTGGGCACTATAACTGTTTTGATCTCCCAGACTCAGGAATTGAACAGAGGTCTCCTACATTGTAGGAGAATTCTTTGTCAACTGGGCTGTCAGGGAAGCCCCTATATACTTTACCTCATTTATTTTGTGAAACAATCCTTTAATAGGTCTTTAGCTGCACTTAAGCATGAAGAAAATTCTACAAAATCATGAATCAACTTGCCTGATGTTACAGTTATTATTGGATTATCTGGGTTGATATATGACTTTTTGACTCTGAAGTTCAGGCATATTTCATAATGAGTCTCTCCCACTATGTCTTAGGTCTTTTATCTCTTACTGACAAGGGGGACTAAACATTGAGTGTAGAGATTCGTCTAGTACTAGCAGCATAGTATTATTTAGTTAAATCCTTCTAAATCCTGTTTATAGAACATATAAGCCATAGTGAAAGCGAAGTTGCGAAGTCGTGTCCGACTCTTTTTGACCCCATGGACTGTAGCCTACCACATTCCTCTGTCCGTGGGATTTTCCAGGCAAGAGTACTGGACTGAGGTGCCACTGCCTTCTCCAGAGGATCTTCTGGAGATAGTGGAGTGGAGTGTCCATTTACTGACATATGGTATATATCTAATAATTGACTTAGACAAACAACTGATAAGTGGTGAAAAAGAGTCAGGCAATTTATTTGATTATGTGCAACTTGATATAACAAAATCAGAACTGGGATGCCAAGAAATGACCTTTAGTCCAGGATAGTGCTAATTTAGTTTGTTTACTTTGTTTAAGTTTACTTTGTTGCGTGACACTTTTACACTAGGCACAAGTGCTGGTGTAGAAAAGATAGACTTGTTTCCTGTCATGTGAACATCCAAATCGATTTCTAGGGTCCTTTTTTTTTTTTTTTTTTTTTTTAATGATGAGGCCATACTTCTCAAAGGTGATCAATGCATCACCTTCTGATTCAACAGCAGAGACAGCAGAATGATGAAGGAAACGGAATGTGAAGGGCACGTGCTCTCTCCTTTAAGATTCAGACCCAGAAACGAAACAACAAAATCATTCACAGTCCAAAGGCCAGGACTCCATCACATGGCAAATCCAAATTCAAGGAAGACTAGAAAATTCAAGACACTGAAACAACGGACAATCAAACAGAGAGAATGAATGACCCAACAGATGTGAAGACAAATGATTGTCTCTACTGAAAATGCACAGAATATATTAGATGTTTACTTAGATATATTTATTTTCTGATATTTTTACATTTAGTAAGTACCACGGGTAGGTATGTGTCATATAAAAAGAAAGTAAAAAATGTCATGACCTTTAGTATTTTTGCCCCTTCAAATTATCTTCATTGCCTAGCTGATTACTAAGTGGATAAGGTGGGAAAAGCAGTACTTAGAGTAAACTGATAAAATTTAAATTAAGTATTTTAGAATGATGTTACTCTCATCTTATTAAACAAATTTTAAACTTCATTTTTTTTCATGACATTTGAATTCCTAATTACTCAAGGAACTAACTTTAGTTCCTAATGAATGTAGATAGTGCATTATTGCTGCTGCTGCTAAGTCACTTTAGTCGTGTCCAACTCTGTGCAACCTCATAGACGGCAGCCCACCAGGCTCCCCCATCCCTGGGATTCTCTAGGCAAGAATACTGGAGTGGATTGCCATTATTACCAACAAAATTTTAAAAGAGCTGTAATAAATGGTTAATTTAATGACTTTGGAATTTAATATGTTTCTAAGAAAGCTATCTATCATTTGACAGATACTGCCCTCCTGACTCATATTTTTTCTCAAAGCAGTTATTTGTTTAAAGTGCAAGAACATTAATTTTAAAATACAAAGTACTGCCTGCAGGTAATTGAACTATACAATAAAATTAATGACAAAGGAACCTATTATGGAAAAATACAATTGATCATTTTTTCCTGAAATGCAGCCTTTTTCTTCTGTTCTAATAGCAAACTTATGAGCTTTTCATCCATAAAAATATGTAAGATATGTACTGTAGCTGGACTTCCCTCATGGCTCAGACGGTAAAGCGTCTGTCTACAATGTGGGAGACCTGGATTCGATCCCTGGGTTGGGAAGATCCCCTGGAGAAGAAATGGCAATCCACTCCAGGACTATTGCCTGGAAAATACCATTACACAGAATATTCCTGGTATAATTCAGTTCCTCTTTTTCCTCTTAAACCTGAAAAAATGTGGCAGGATGATTTGATTAGATGTTTGATATTCATATTAAAATTATATATTATACATGTATGCTATAATGTAATATTTGCTGCAGGTCAAGAAACTTATCAGTTCAGTTCATTTGCTCACTCTGTCTGACTCTTTACAACCCCATGGACTGCAGCACGCCAGGCCCCCCTGTTCATCACCAACTCTTGGAGTTTCCTCAAATTCATGTTCATTGATTCAGTGATTCCATCCAACCATCTCATCCTCTGTCATCCCCTTCTCCTCCTGCCCTCAATCTTTCCCAGCTTCAGGGTCTTTCCCATGAGTCAGTTATTCACATCAAGTGGCCAAAGTATTGGAGTTTCAGCTTCAGCATCAGTCCTTCCAATGAATATTGAGGACTGAATTCCTTTAGGATGCAGTGGCTGGATCTCCTTGCACTCTAAGGGACTCCCAAGAGTCTTCTTCAACACCACAGTTCAAAAGCATCAGTTCTTCAGTGCTCAGTTTTCTTTGTAGTCCAACTCTCATACATGCCTCTCATCCATACATGACTACTGGAAAAACCATAGCTTTGACTAGATGGACTTTTTTGTTGGCCAAGTAATGTCTCTGCTTTTTAACATGCTGTCTAGGTTGATCATAACTTTTCTTCCAAGCAGAGTCTTTTAATTACATGGCTGCAGTCACCAACTGCAGTGATTTTGAAGCCCCCCAAAATAAAGTCTGTCACTGTTTCCATTGTTTCCCCATCTATCTGCCATGAAGTGATGGGACCAAATGCCATGATCTTAGTTTTCTGAATGTTGAGTTTTAAGCTAACTTTTTCACTCTCCTCTTTCACGTTCATCAAGAGGCTCTTCTTCTTTGCTTTCTGCCATAAGAGTGGTGTCATCTGTATATCTGAGGTTATTGATATTTCTCCCAGCAATCTTGATTCCAGCTTGTGCTTCTTCCAGCGTTTCTCATGATGTACTCTGCATAGAAGTTAAATAAGCAGGGTGACAATGTACAGCCTTGACGTACTCCTTTTCCCATTTGGAACCAGTCTGTTGTTCCATGTCTTTCCATGTCCAGTTCTAACTGCTGCTTCCTGACCTGCATACACATTTCTCAGGAGGCAGGTAAGGTGATCTGGTATCCCCATCTCTTTTAGAACTTCTAGATTGGCTGTGATACACACAGTCAAAGGCTTTGGCATAGTCAATAAAGCAGAAGTAGATGTTTTTGCTGGAGCTCTCTTGCTTTTTCAATGATGCAATGGATGTTGGCAATTTGATCTCTGGTTCTTCTGCCTTTTCTAAATCCAGCTTGAACATCTGGAAGTTCATGGTTCATGTACTGTTGAAGCCTGGCTTGGAGAATTTTGAGCATTACTTTATCTAGCGTGTGAGATGAGTGCAATTGTGCAGTAGTTTGAGCATTCATTGGCATTGCCTTTCTTAGGGACTGAAATGAAAACTTACCTTTTCCAGTCCTGTGGCCGCTGCTGAGTTTTCCAAATTTGCTGGCACAGTGAGTGCAGTACTTTCACAGCATCATGTTTTAGGATTTGAAATAGCTCAACTGGAATTCCATCACCTCTACTGGCTTTGTTTGTAGTGATGCTTCCTAAGGCCCACTTGACTTTGCATTCCAGGATGTCTGGCTCCAGGTGAGTGATCACTGCATTGTGATTATCTGGGTCATGAAGATCTTTTTGGCTTATTTCTTCTGTGTATTCTTGACACCTCTTCTTAATATCTTCTGCTTCTGATAGGTCCATACCATTTCTGTCCTTTATTGTGTCCATCTTTGCATGAAATGTTCCCTTGGTATGTCAAATTTTCTTGAAGAGATCTCTAGTCTTTCCCATTCTATAGCTTTCCTCTATTTCTTTGCATTGATCACTGTAGAAGACTTTATATCTCCAAGATATATATATAGTATATATTTAAATACTATATAATAAGTGTATATATACTTTTAAAATCTGTTAATTTAGCCACCTGATGAGAAGAGCTGACTCATTTGAAAAGACCCTGATGCTGGGAAAGATTGAGGGCAGATGGAGAAGGGGACGACAGAGGATGAGGTGGTTGGATGGCATCACAGACTCAATGGACATGGGTTTGGGTGGACTCTGGGAGTTGGTGGTGAACAGGGAGGCCTGGCATGCTGTGGCTGATGGGGTCTCAAAGAGTCAGACGTGACTGAGCGACTGAACTGAACTGAACTGAATATGCCATCCATTAGTAATTTTACCACTGTGTGCTCAGTTGCTAAGTTGTGTCCAATGCTTTTGTGACCCCATGCCCTGTAGCCCACTAGATTCCTCTGTACATTGGACTTCCCAATGTGAAAATACTGGAGTGGGTTTCTGTTTTCTTCTCTGGAGGAACTTCCCCACCAAGGGATCAAACCCAAGTATGATCCTGTGGCTCCTTCATTGGCAAGCAAGTTCTTTACAACTGAGCCATCAGGGAAGTCTACTTTTACCATTATCCCACTTTTATTTATTTACTTTAGAATCAATCTTGGTTTGCGTTACAATTAAGTGAAAAATGTTACTTAATTTTGCAATGGGTGAATCAAATTCAAAATTGAATTTGAACTCTGCCACATGCTCTATTGTTTTCAAAGCATATGACTGATCTCCACCAATGCATAGACTTAAATAAAGATATTCGAATGGCACATTCAACTTTTGTCAGCAAAATAAAGCTTGGAGCTGTCTGTTTTAAAAGGCTAGAAAGAGGCAATAATACCTTCACTGATCTGACTGCTGTAATTTTTGTCCTTTTGTTAAGATAACCACACAGTCCTATCACTCTGGCCTTGTTCCTCCACAGTTACCTTTAAGTTGTACGCACATGTTCTACTTTGTTATCCTACAAGCCAACATTTTTTTAAGCCACCGAAGAATGTAGCGAAAGTTGACTGATTCAGAATTCTATCAGAAAGGATAATGCACCATTTTTTTTTTAAAGAAGAGACTATTTTATAGGTTCATTTTAGAAGAAATACAAGAGTGAAAATTATTTTAAAAGATGAAGTGATGGGAGTACTCAATGTCTAACATGACTTGGTGGAGGAAGTCACATGAGTTAGTAATCAAGTTCCCTGGAAATCCCAAGGCCAGACAAAAAACTACATGCAGTATTTGAATCGCTTAGATTACAGTAAAGGATATATGAATGAATAATGGTGGAAGAATAACTGCTTCACTGTACAAAGTGAAGGGCATGATGGACCCCATTCCTGTATGACAGAAGAATGGAAACAGCTTTCCTAGAGAAGGGAAAAAGTCTAATATTTATTGTTTATTAGATTGTTTACTCTTGTTGCCTCTTTGAGCAGCACACACTCACCTCTGTACGGCAAGTGAATTTTTCTGTATGGCAAGTGAGTTTTTCATTTTTCATCTGTAAGAAGTTTTCTTCTATTAAAACAACAATAAATAGGCAAGTGCTTTTCAAATGCAGAATTACAACGCCTTAACCTTCTTTGATTCTGCTCCTGTTTTCTTTCTTGTAAACTATATCTTATTACTGGTTTATTTCTACTAGGTTATTTTGGCAAAATGTATTCTTGAAATCTTTAAAATCTTCCTCCCATAGCATTTTTTAGAAATGAACAAAATCTAGAAGTTCTCTCAAGCAGTGGTTCTTGAATCCACTGATCCTCAGTTCAGTTCAGTTCATTCGCTCAGTCGTGTCCAACTCTTTGCAACCCCATGAATCGCAGCACGCCAGGCCTCCCTGTCCATCACCAACTCCCGGAGTTCACTCAGACTCACGTTCATGGAGTCAGTGATGCCATCCAGCCATCTCATCCTCTGTTGTCCCCTTATCCTCCTGCCCCCAATCCCTCCCAGCATCAAAGTCTTTTCCGATGAGTCAACTCTTCGCATGAGGTAACCAAAGTACTGGAGTTTCAGCTTTTAGCATCATTCCTTCCAAAGAAATCCCAGGGCTGATCTCCTTCAGAATGGACTGGTTGGGTCTCCTTGCCGTCCAAGGGACTCTCAAGAGTCTTCTCCAACACCACAGTTCAAAAGCATCAATTTTTCGGTGCTCAGCCTTCTTCACAGTCCAACTCTCACATCCATACATGACCACTGGAAAAACCACAGCCTTGACTAGAAGGACCTTAGTTGGCAAAATACTGTCTCTGCTTTTGAATATGCTATCTAGGTTGGTCATAACTTTTCTTCCCAGGAGTAAGCGTCTTTTAATTTCATGGCTGCAGTCACCATCTGCAGTGATTTTGGAGCCCCAAAACATAAAGTCTGACACTGTTTCCACTGTTTCCCCATCTATTTCCCATGAAGTGATGGGACCAGATGCCATGATCTTCGTTTTCTGAATGTTGAACTTTAAGCCAACTTTTTCACTCACCTCTTTCACTTTCATCAAGAGGTTTTTTAGTTCCTCTTCACTTTCTTCCATAAGGGTAGTGTCATCTGCACATCTGAGGTTATTGATATTTCTCCAGGCAATCTTGATTTCAGCTTGTTTTTCTTCCAGTCCAGCGTTTCTCATGATGTACTCTGCATATAAGTTAAATAAGCAGGGTGACAGTATACAGCCTTAACGTACTCCTTTTACTATTTGGAACCAGCTTGTTGTTCCATGTCCAGTTCTAACTGTTGCTTCCAGGCCTGCATACAGATTTCTCAAGAGGCAGGTCAGGTGGTCTGGTATTCCCATCTCTTTCAGAATTTTCCACAGTTTATTGTGATCCACACAATCAAAGGCTTTTGCATAGTCAATAAAGCAGAAATAGATGTTTTTCTGGAACTCTCTTGCTTTTTTGAAGATCCAGTGGATGTTGGCAATTTGATCTCTGGTTCCTCTGCCTTTTCTAAAACCAGCTTGAACAGCAGGAAGTTCACAGTTCACCTATTGCTGAAGCTGGCTTAGAGAATTTTGAGCATTACTTTGCTAGCATGTGAGATGAGTGCAATTGTGCAGTAGTTTGAGCATTCTTTGGCATTGCCTTTCATTGGGATTGGAATGAACACTGACATTTCCAGTCCTGTGGCCACTGCTGAGTTTTCCAAATTTGTTGGCATATTGAGTGCAGCACTTTCACAGCATCACCTTTCAGGATTTGAAATAGCTCAACTGGGATTCGATCACCTCCACTATCTTTGTTCATAGTGATGCTTTCTAAGGCCCACTTGACTTCACATTCCAGGATGTCTGGCTCTAGATGAGTGATCACACCATCATGATTATCCGGGTCATGCAGATCTTTTTTGTACAGTTCTTCTGTGTATTCTTGCCAACTCTTCTTAATATCTTCTGCTTCTGTTAGGTCCATACCATTTCTGTCCTTTATCAAGCCCATCTTTGCATGAAATGTTTCCTTGGTATCTCTAATTTTCTTGAAGAGATCTCTAGTCTTTCCCATTCTGTTGTTTTCCTCTATTTCTTTGCACTGATCACTGAAGAAGGCTTTCTTATCTCTTCTTGCTATTCTTTGGAACTCTACATTCAGATGCGTATATCTTTCCTTTTCTCCTTGGCTTTTCACTTCTCTTCTTTTTCACAGCTATTTGTAAGGCTTCCCCAGACAGCCATTTTGCTTTTTTGAATTTCTTTTCCATAGGGATGGTCTTGATCTCTGTCTCCTGTACAATGTCATGAACCTCCTTCCATAGTTCATCAGGCACTCTATCTATCAGATCTAGGCCCTTAAATCTATTTCTCACTTCCACTGTATAATCATAAGGGATTTGATTAGGTCATACCTGAATGGTCTAGCAATTTTCCCTGCTTTCTTCAATTTCAGTCTGAATTTGGTAATAAGGAGTTCATGATCTGAGCCACAGTCAGCTCCTGGTCTTCTTTTTGTTGACTGTATATAGCTTCTCCATCTTTGTCTGCAAAGAATATAATCATTTTGATTTCAGTGCTGACCATCTGGTGATGTCCATGTGTAGAGTCTTCTCTTGTGTTGTTGGAAGAGGGTGTTTGCTATGACCAGTGCATTTTCTTGGCAAAACTCTATTAGTCTTTGCCATGCTTCATTCCACATTCCAAGGCCAAATTTGCCTGTTACTCCAGGTGTTTCTTGACTTCCTACTTTTGCATTCCAGTCCCCTATAATGAAAAGGACATCTTTTTGGGGTGTTAGTTCTAAAAGGTCTTGTAGGTCTTCAGAGAACCATTCAACTTCAGCTTCTTCAGTGTTAGTGGTTGGTCATAGACTTGGATTACTGTGATATTGAATGGTTTGTCTTGGAAACGAACAAAGATCATTCTGTCGTTTTTGAGATTGCATCCAAGTACTGCATTTCGGACTCTTTTGTTGACCATGATGGCTACTCCATTTCTTCTGAGGGATTCCTGCCTGCAGTAGTAGATATAATGGTCATCTGAGTTAAATTCACCCATTCCAGTCCATTTTAGTTCGCTGATTCCTAGAATGCTGACATTCACTCTTGCCATCTCCTGTTTGACCACTTCCTGTTTGCCTTTATTCATGGACCTGACATTCCAGGTTCCTATGTAATATTGATTTTACAGCAGTGGACCTTGCTTCTATCACCAGTCACATCCACAGTTGGGTATTGTTTTTGCTTTGGCTCCACCCCTTCATTTTTTCCGGGAGGAGCAACCCCATGCCCAAGGAGTGGTGGCTGTGCAGGCGCAGGAGGGCCTAGAGGAGCCATCCCATGTTGAAGGTTAGGAAGGGTGGTGGGAGGAGATACCCCTAATCCAAGGTAAGGAGCAGCCATGAAGAGATACCCCATGTCCAAGGTAAGAGAAACCCAAGTAAGATGGTAGGTGTTGTAAGAGGGCATCAGAGGGCAGACACACTGAAACCATACTCACAGAAAACTAGTCAATCTAATCACACTAGGACCACAGGCTTGTCTAACTTAATGAAACTAAGCCATGCCCGCGGGGCAACCCAAGACAGGCGGGTCATGGTGGAGAGGTCTGACTAAATGTGGTCCACTGGACAAGGGAATGGCAAACCACTTCAGTATTCTTGCCTTGAGAACCCCATGAACAGTATGAAAAGGCAAAATGATAGGATACTGAAAGAGGAACTTTCAGGTCAGTAGGTGCCCAATATGCTACTGGAGGTGAGTGGAGAAATAACTCCATTGATCCTACACCTACTTTAACCTCAGTAGACACAATCAAAGAATGCCTCTGTGAATGTCTCTGGCTCTATGAAATCACACCAGGCTTATCTGATTACTACTCTTTGTCCAGTTCATATTTGATTCATCGAATCATAATTTAGCTCATAATTCTGTAACATCCAGAAGTCTGGTTAGTTAGTCACGCACTGATTTACTTTCTCCCCTTAAAGAAATATATGGAAACTCACTGCATCTGTTTTCAAGTATTGCTGCTGCTGTTAAGTCACATCAGTCAGTGTCCGGACCCTGTACGACCCCATAGACGGCAGCCCACCAGGCTCCTCCTTCCCTGGGATTCTCCAGGCAAGAACACTGGAGTGGGTAGCCATTTCCTTCTCCAATGCATGAAAGTGAAAAGTGAAAGTGAAGTTGCTCAGTCGTGTCCGACTCTTCGCGACCCCATGGACTGCAGCCTACCAGGCTCCTCCGTCCATGGGATTTTCCAGGCAAGATTACTGGAGTGAGTCGCCAGTGCTTTCTCCGTTTCAAGTATTAAGTCTTTTATTTTTTATTTTGACTGTAGTGGGTCCTAGTTGTGGCCCATGGATGTTTCTAGTTGTAATGCATCAGCATCTCTTGTTGCAACCCGTGGGATCTCTGGTTATGTTTCACAGGCTTAGCTGCCCCATGGCATGTGGAAACCTAGTCCTCAACCAGGGACTGAAGTCCGAGTCCCCTAGGTTGAAAGATGGATTCTTTAACACTAGACTCTCAGGGAAATCTTGTTTTCAAGAATTTAAATGCACACCTCTCTCTTCAAACTCACTGAAGCGATTATTTCATTTTCCCCCTACCTATGAGGTATTCCACTTAAATATTAATAAATATCTATTTATAAACATGCTGCTGCTGCTGCTGCTAAGTCGCTTCAGTCGTGTCCGACCCTGTGCGACCCCATAGACTGCAGCCTACCAGGCTCCCCCGTCCCTGGGATTCTCCAGGCAAGAACACTGGTGTGGGTTGCCATGTCCTTCTCCAATGCATGAAAGTGAAAAGTGAAAGTGAAGTCGCCCAGTCGTGTCCGACTCCCAGCGACCCCAAGGACTGCAGCCCATCAGGCTCTTCCATCCAGGGGATTCTCCAGGCAAGAGTACTGGAGTGGGGTGCCACTGCCTTCTCCAATAAACATGCTAATAAATATATATCTATATTACCTTGAGCTCATAGAACTGAATATGTTACATTTATCTTCCAGACTATTTACCATTCCAAATTTTACTTTTTATGATGATGTCACTATTTTTTTAAATAGTACTATAATGTGCTCCGTTGCTCAGTTACATCCAACTCTTTGTGATGTCCACCAGACTCTACTGTCCATGGAATATTCCAGGCAAGAATACTGGAGTGAATTGCCATTTCTTTTTCCAGGAGATCTTCCCACCACAGGGACTGAACTTGTATTTCCTGTGTCTCTTGCATTAGCAGGCAGATTCTTTATCTCTGAGCCACATGGGAAGACCGATTTTTTAAAAAAAAATCTATGTTTAAAAATATTGGTATCATTGTGACTTCCGTATCTTTCTTCTCCATCCTTCAAAAATATCATATATTCTGCTGTGAAGGCCAATATCAATAGATAAAGAGTCTGTCGTATATATATGTAATTAATATTTAGTTGTTTTATTTTTATTTCTGTTATACTGCTTCATAATGACCTCCTTTCCTTAAAGCAGCCAAGATTGCAGACTTTAGTTGCAATTTTGAGGTTCTTTGCTGGTCCAACTTTCCTTGTATTTGCAGATCAAGCTCAATCAGTGTTGGGATTGATCCAAAACTCTTGGATCATTTTAGTCTTTCATTGTAGATAAAATAATGGAATTTTGGGTGTGTGTGTGGTAAATAGGAGGGAGTTGTTTCCGAGCACATATGCCTAAGCAATTTCTAAATGATACAGATTAATTTTTAGATTCTGGACATGGAAGATACCAAGTCACCCTAGGAGTCATTTCAAGTTCAATACCTGACCCAGCCAAGTCATAACAGTGTTACTATTTTTAATGTAATAATGCAACCGTGAGCAGTTTTTAGCTGCTCCTTACAATTTTTCAAGATGGCAACAATGAGAACAGAGCAGTCAATTTCTAGATTCCAGGACAATTTAGCCAGTAATATTCGATAAAAGATTTCTTTGCTCCACCACTACAACCATACCTCTGCTTTTACCTAAATATCTAGTTAGATCTTTTCTGATTATTAATAGAAAGATTTCCAGAGGGATGTATTTTCTCTGGACTATTGGAATGGATATTATTTTTTCCTCTTAAGCTGTTGAAATGCAAGTTTTATCAATTTCAATCTGTGTCTATTTGTTGTTGCTCTTCTTCTTCAGTTGCTAAGTTGTGTCCCACTTTTTGTGACCACATGAACTGCAGCACATCAGGCTTCCTGTCCTTCACTATCTCCCAGGGTTTGATCAAATTCATGTCCATGGAGTGAATAATGCTATCTAACTGTCTCACCCTCTGCCACCCTCTTCTCCTTTTGCTTTCAATCTTTCCCAGCATCAGGGTCTTTTTCAATGAGTCGGCTGTTTGCATCAGGTGGTCAAAATATTGGAGCTTCAGCTTCAGCGTCAGTCCTTCCAAAGAATATTCAGGATTGATGTCTATTTAGTAATAGCAATTCTGACTTCACAATTTACATTGGCCATATTCTTTCAAATCTTCCGAAGATCTTCTGTCATTTAAGGATGGTAAGATTTTCCACAGAGGAAAATAGGGGTTTCCCTGGTGGGTAAGATGATAAAGAATCTTGCCTGCAAGATCTGACTCCCAAGTTTGATCTCTGAGTCAAGAAGATCGCCTGGAGGAAATGGCTCCAGTATTCTTGTCTGGATATTTCCAAGGACAGAGGAGCCTGCCAGGCTACAGTCCGTGGAGTCTCAAAGAGCTGCAGAATTTTTCCACAGGGAAAAATAAAGTAAGTCAAATTTGGTTTAATATCCCCCATGGGAAATGGAGTGACAACAGCAGTTTAACAGATAACAGAAAGCAATTGGTGTCAGAGGTAACTTGACCTAACTACTGATTTAATTTTAGCTGAATTAAACTATAAATAAAATCCACGTTTTTGTCTAAATTAGGAAAGGAAGTGAATCAGGCAACTAAGATAAAGTTGGGTTTGAGAAAATTCAGGAAGCTAGAAACAAATCTATTTCCATTCTTATTGTTATCTGAAACAATAAGTTCCTTCCTACTTTGGTTTGTATCATTCTCAAAAAGAAAAATAAATAAAAGCACAGAACCTTTTTATATCAAAGGGTTTAAGATAAAAGCATAACTCACTTAAGATTTTTATGATTATGTATTTATTTCCGGCCTGAAATCATCTTTTGAATGAGGAGTTTTGCTGGTAGAAAAACGGGCCCTTTGGCACTAGAAGAGGTAAGAACTCTTAATTTCAACTTTCTCAGGGACAGTCTGTGTGGTCTCATTGGCAGAGCCCATTCAGATCTGCTTACCTACCTCAGACAGGATTCACTTGTATTTGAAGACTGCTTGAGGGTGTAAAACCCTAATTAACAGTGTTATTATTTTATAATTAACAGATTTTCTTTTCTTTTCAATTCTCTTTTTCTCAATAAAGCAATAATGCTCAAAACCTGTGGAATCTAATTATTTCTTTAGAAAATGTTTTATCATTAACCTATGGAGAAGAATATTTCTTCAAAACCATTTTAACATATGATAAATCTCTTCAGAATCATTTTCTTTAATTTAGTTTGACCTGATTCTTCTCTACAGTAATAACGTGTCTCTTAAAATAACAATGGCGCCAGAGAGATCCTTTCATAGGAGTAACCCCAAAAATAATTTCTGTATCTTTACTAGCTGGCCTTCCTTTTGAACCTTGTGATGTCCTAAATGGTTCCTGTAGGAGATTATAAAAATAACGTAGGTCCTAATGAGAAAACAGTCTCCCAAGCATTATTCAGAGATTGTCATCCCCTGGGTTGTGTTTGTATGTGATAGGGTTCTATTGTTTTATGTCATTATTCATGATCTCAAACTGTCTGTTCTAATTTCCAAGAAATGGTAAGCAAAAAAAGAGGGTTTCAAATTCAGGAAGAAGCTTTTCCCCTTTCACTGAAAATGGAATTGTAGCTGGCAACATGGTTGATGAGATAAATGACACTTGTTTACTTGTGAATTTCTATAAATGCTGCTGAGCATTCTTTGTTTCAAGGATGAAAAGGTACAATTTGGGCAAAGGTTAGTCAGAAGAAATTTTCCTAAAACAAATGAGAAACAGATGCGAAATGTTTCCTTGCTGGTTTTACAGTAAATCTGTTGTTTTTAATGTACCTTGAAAAAGACATGCATTTTTATACATATGTACAATTGAGTCTCTGAATAAAGTAAAATAAAGTTGCATTGTAGTATGAGAAATGAAACTGTATTTTTATTTTCTGATACAGTAATTGAAAAGCATTTAGATTCTCTTAATAGTGCTCTTTTAAATACCAATTATTGCAGAAAAGTATATTTATATAATTTTGGCAGATATTATCAGATTGTGAAAAACACTGGGACAGTGCTGGTTAGCATTTTGTTTTTTGAAAAAATTTTAATGAGTAAAATATACTTCAGTTAGCATAGCTATTGAATTTTACAACATCTAAAGATTTGTTCTATTGGTATTTTTGGTTATTGTGGACTGGCTTGTTATGTCAAAATCAAATTTAGTTCCATGCATAGCTTGGGGAAAAACATAATGAAAGCATTGTATTGGGAACCATTGGTATGCAAAACTATTTGGTGGCTAGTAGTGTTTTAACCTGTCCTCAGTCTAATTTATCAAATCATTACATAACCTCCAACATTCAGTGCACTGGAAGTAAAGGCATTGTAGGTAAGCACATCACTATCCATAGATAGGTGTAAGCCCATTCTGAAATGTACATTATCCAAACTTGGAGAAGTCAAGATTTGTTTTAAACAGTATTCAAATATTAGAACAATTTAGGATCTGGCATTGGCAGTCAGTCATTTCAGCAAAACTTGCACTCAATATTAAACCTATCTCAAATATTTCTGGTCATAAGATTCAAAGAAAAGAAAAAAAGTCACTACTTTGTACAGTTTTTATTTGTAATTTTATCTGAATACAGTGTAAAAAAAATCAACACAATATTCATCTCTACCATTTTTCTTGATTTCACATACATATGTTAATTACAATATTTGTTTCTGACTTTTTTGACTTATTTCACTCTGTATGACAGGCTATAGGACTGTCCATGTCTCTACAAATGACCCAATTGTGTTCCTTTTTGTGGTTAAATTCCATTGTATATAATTGTGCCACATCTTCTTTGTCCATTTGTAGGGCAGAAATAGAGACACAGACATAAGGAATAGACAAGGAATGGATGTGTAGAATGAGCAGGTGGAGTTTGTGGGAAGAACTGGGAGACTGGAATTGACATATATACATTTAGTTCAGTTCAGTGGCTCAGTCATGGCCGACTCTTTTTGATCCTATGGACTGCAGCACGCCACGCCTCCCTATCCATCACCAACACCGGGAGTCCACCCGAACTCATGTCCATTGAGTCAATGATACCATGCCACCATCTCATCCTCTGTCATCCCCTTCTCCTCCTGCCCTCAATCTTTCCCAGCATCAGGGTCTTTTTCAATGAGTCAGCTCTTCGCATGAGGTGGCCAAAGTATTGGAGTTTCAGCTTCAGCATCAGTCCTTCCAATGAACACTCAGGACTGATCTCCTTTAAGAAGGACTGGCTGGATCTCCTTGCAGTCCAAGGGACTCTCAAGTGTCTTCTCCAATAGATCACTAGTGGGAACCTGCTGTACAGTACAGGGAGCTCAGCTTGGTGCTTTGATGACGATGACTTGGATGGGTGGGTTGGAGGGGTCTGGGAGGTAGGTCCAAGAAAGATGGGCTATGTGTATACATAGCACTGAGCAGAAGCTAATACAAACTTGTAAAGCAACTATACCCCAATTTTAAAAAAAAATATCTAAACAAAACTTGCTTGTATTCACTGGAAATTTAGCTTCCCTTCTTGTGGATAAAATAGAAAACTCTTCTTGGGCTGCTTGAAACTTATCTGGTCAGACTTTTCACTCTTATAAACCTTCTCCAATTTTCTACCTGGGTCCATATTCTTGACTCCGCACTCTCATTCTATTTTTCTGTACCTTTAGAAAGGTCCAGCAAGACCCAGATCAAGTGTCACTTTCTTTCTGCAGACGTTTCTGGCTTCCCCAAGTAGTAAGTACTGCTTTGTCAACATTTTACTTAACTTCTGTCTGTTTTGTCCACTATTCTGTGAGCTTTTCAAGAACTATGACTGTGACTTATTTAAAAGTATCAAACACCTAGGGCACAACATATCAGTCACAAATATTTGTGGATTAATATATGAATCAAAGAATTATGAATGTAATTCTCTCATCCCCCCCAAAATATGTGGCTTCTACCAGGGGGAATGTTTACATTTTCTATTCTATATTACAACCATAATATATAAGAAGAAGATCCTTAATAATGATATTAGCAACAATGTTTTAGTCATAATGCAGCCTGCAATCCATTAAAGCAACTGAAGATCTTTGAAAATACTGGAAAATACTGTGTAAACAAAACACAGCCCTACCCATGAACAGCTTCAATAGGTGGCTGCCATCCACTGCTCAGAGAAGTGTTGTTTTGAACAACTTTTGAAATTGGGAATTTTTGAAACAGTGGTAACTATGGAGATCACTTTCTTTGTTAATCCTAATGGCACTGAAGTGTTTCTATACTGACATGTCATTTATGAAACATAGTTCTTTAGGCTTACTTGTAACACTGTCTTCCTACTTATATTTCTAATTAGGACTTGGTGACTAATGATTCCTCAGTTTATATTAAGTCCAGGGATGGCAATCAAATTGTGTGAAACTAATGGTGGGCTGTTACATGAGACATGGCTGACATCCTATCTCTTTTGTGTTTGCTTATAATAATGGAAATTCCCATCTAGTGATCACCCTTGCGACAATTCAGCTGCTTCTTCTACTAGTTTTAGAGAATGTTCCTGTCTTGCTCCTTGATCTTTGCTGCAGCTTTTTGTCTCCTGTGTGAGCTCCTTGCAGTGCCTGGTGAGTCAGGGTTGTATTCCTGGACTCAAAGACAATTGGCCTCTGAATCTTTCTTATTATTACTTTGTTCAACAACTTAGGATTCTTAAAGTAGCTTACCGCAAAGGAGCCATCCTTTCCCAACTTCTCATGCTAAAATGGCATTCCTCTTATATTTCTCTGTTCATTTTGATCGTCTCATATGGACAATAGCATAAGGTTGTTCCTAAAAGTTCTCTGTAATCAGAAGTTAACAGCGAACTTAAAGTGAGCTTGAGTTTCTCTTGAGTTTCTCTTTCATCTCCCAGACTTAGTTGTCATTGTTCAGTTGCTAAGTTATGTTCAGTTCTTTGCAACCCCATGAACTGCAGCATGCTGGGCTCCCCTGTCCTTCACCGTCTCATGGAGTTTGCTCAAACTCATGACTATTGAGTTGGTGATGCCATCCAACCATTTCATCCTCTGTTTTCTCCTTCTCCTTCTGCCTTCAGTCTTTCCCAGTATCAGGGTCTTTTCCAACGAGTTGGCTCTTTGTATCAGATGGTCAAATTATTGGAGTTTCAGCTTCAGCATCAGTCTTTCCAATGAATATTCAGCATTGATTTCCCTTTAGGACTGACTGGTTTGTTCAAATTACTTTCCTCTTTAGTTTCACGATCAGCCCTAAATGAGTTTGACATTACCTAGGATTGAAATAAATATCTATCCAACATTTATATTTGTGCCTGTGTGTTCCGCATACCAGAAGTATATCTACAAAGAAATGTTTAGATATGTTTAATCTTCTGATAGAAGGTTGTAATGATGAGGATTATCGGAATATTTACACTTATAAACATAGCCAAAAACCTTTCAGCAGTGAAAGTACTTAATATAAATATATGTTGGAAAAGATTGCCAGTATTGTCTTAGAGTTTAATGAAACAAAATACTTATTTTATTTTAAATAAATCCTGTACATTGGGTCAATGTCTACCCTCTTGTCTTTCAGAACACACATTCATCTATCTCTACCATCAAGATATTTAGATTTTCACTCCTGAGTGTAAAGACTGTCCAGGAGCCACTAGTGGATAAATTTGGCAGATGCAGGTACTTAAAACATGGTGTACTGGGAGACACGGTTTCTAGCTTGACTCTGCTTCCAACCTAGCTGGATGATCTGAGACAAGTTGCCCACCTCTTGTTATCTATATTCTATCATCCTTAAAATGTGGAATTTGGATTAAAAATCTTTAAGGCCACTTTGTTGTTTAGACACTAAGTTATATCCTACTCTTTTGTGACCCATGTACTATACCCTGCCAGGCTCCTCTGTCCAAGGGATTTCCCAGGCAAGAATATTGGAGTGGGTTGCCATTTCATAAGGCCTCTTGCAAATTCTATATTTGTAAGATTTTTCATTTATTTTTGTTGGAGTAAGATAAAGCTTACGTTCTTAACCATTTTAAAGTATACAGTTCAGTAGTAATAAATATATCCACATTGTAGTGAAATAAATTCCTAGAGATTTTTTATATCACAAATCTGAAATGTTACACACATTAAGCAATGACTTCCTTTCCCTCCTTGGTAACCACCATTATATTAATAAGTTTTGTCTCTATGAACATATCTACTTTAGATACCTTATACAAGTAGGATTTAGTATTTGTCTATGTGTGGTTGTCTTATTTCACTTATCATGAAGTTTCCAAGGTTTAACCATGTTGTAGTATCTGTCAAGATTTCCTTCCCTTTTAAGGGTCATTAATAGTTCATTGAATAAATATACCACATTTTTCACATTCATTCGTCAATGGATGCATGTTGCTTCTGTTGCTTTGCTATTGTGAACAGTGCTATTATGAATATAGGTGCGCAGATATCTCTTCAAGACTTTGCTTTCAATTTTTGGATATACACCCAGAAGTGGGATTGCTGGATCATATAAAAGCTTTATTTTTAATTTTTTGAGGGAACTCCATACTGTTTTTCATAGTTGGGACACTATTTTACAATCTCATATACAAACTGTATAATCCTCACCAGCACTTATTTTTAAAAAAATTTTTTTAGATTAAAATTTAAATGTCTTAATAGTTGTCATGCTAATAGATGTGAGTGAGGTGATATTCTAATGTGATTTGCATTTTTCTCAGTGATTTTGAGCATCTTTTCATGTGCCTTTTGGACATTTATATATTATACTTGGATAAATGTTTTTTTCAAGTCTTTTGCCCATTTTTAAATTGGGTTATTTGAATTTTGTGAAGTCATAAGTTTCTTTTTACATTTGAGATATTAATTCCTTATCAGATATATAATTTGCAAATATTTTCTCTCATTTTAGAAACTGCTTTAGTTAATTGTCATTTAATGCACGAAAGTTTTTTTTGTTTGTTTATTTTTTTACCTTTGATGTATGTAGTCCCTTTTGTACATATTTTCTTTTGTTGCCTGTACTTTTGATATCATACCCAATAAATCTCTGTCAGGTCCAATCACATGAAACAGGTCTCCTGTGTTTTCTTTCAGGAATTTTAAATTTGTAATGCTTAAAATTTTGTCTATTCTTTTAATCAGAGAAGAATTTTCTCATTTATGGTTGATCATGAAACTAAAGAGAAATATAATTTGAAGAAACCAATCAGTCCTAAAGGAAAATCAACTGATTATTCATTGGAAGGACTATTACTAAAGCTGAAGATCCACTACTTTGGCCACCTGATGCAAAGAGCCAACTCATTGGAAAAGACCCTGCAGCTGGGAAAGACTGAAGGAAATAGCAGAAGGGGGCAACAAAGGATGAGATGGTTAGATATCATCACCAATTAATAGACATGAATTTGATCAAACTTTGGGAGATAGTGCAGGACACAGGAGCCTGGTGGCTGACAGTGCATGGGGTCGCAAAGAGCTGGACATGACTGAGCAACTAAACAACAACAACAATATGACAAAGATTCAGTTCAGTTCAGTTCAGTTGCTCAGTCGTGTCCAATTCTTTGTGACCCCATGGGCTGCACCTTACCAGGCTTCCCTGTCCATCACCAACTCCCAGAGCCTACTCAAACTCATGTCCATTGAGTCAGTGATGCCATCCAACCATCTCATCCTCTGTCGTCCCCTTCTCTTCCCGTCTTCAATCTTTCCCAGCTTCAGGGTCTTTTCAAATGAGTCAGTTCTCCACATCAGGTGGCCAAAGTATTAGAGTTTCAGCTTATGCCCACCAGGCTCCTCTGTCCATGGGATTCTCCATGGGATCTCCAGAATGCTGGAGTGGGTTGCCCTTCAGGGCATTCTCCATGGGGTCTTCCCAACCCAGGAATTGAACCCGCATCTCTTACATCTCCTGCACTGACAGGTGAGTTCTTTACCACTAGAGCCACCCCACCTGGGAAGCCCTTATATGTTATTAGTGGGTCACATAAAATTATTGAGTATTTTTATAAGAATTCTCTTGCATTTTTTCCTCTGTACTTCTTTCAAATACTCCCACACCTCTATAAGTCGAGCCTTCCTACAAGGTACAGATATATCCCTGCTCTTGAAGTCTATTTCTTCATGTGGATCCCTTTTCTTAGTTGCTTTATATGTATTTCTTTTTTTATGTCTTAATTCTATGTATGCTAACTGCTCTAAATGCAGTTTTATTTATAAATGAAGGAAGTTGAATAAAGTAGAAATTGACATCTGTGTGCTTGAAGGGAATCCACACTATTGTCCCCTGAAATTTCTTTCTATTAAACGTAAGAATCAGACACCAAACTGTTTCCAGCAGCCTGAGATTCCATCATGCCTGTGGTAGCAGCACTATGGATAGATTAAGGAAACAGTTTCAGGGAAAGGCAACAACAGCTTGCCCATCAGCTGTGGTAAACTCTGGGTCCCATTCTAACTGAGGCCTTAGATGAATCAGAGCATCTCTTGTGGTAGGAGCAGTGACAGGTGCAAATCCAAGACCAGTGTAATTATATACAGAGGAAATTACACCAATTGTTAGCATGAGTTATCTCTGAATTATGAGTTTACACATGACTTTTCTTTTCTCAAGCATTCTCTAATAAGCCTAAAATGTTTTAATGGTTAGGAAAAAAGTTAATTAAATACATATAGAAGTAAAGGAATTATAATACCTGATAGAGTTTATAATAGAGAATTAGAATCACATTTCTTTTTCTACACTGCAGAAATTTTTATTGAAGAGTGGTATGGAGGGGCATGTTTGTTTCTGTATACATGTATAGGTGTATTGAAAGTGAAAAATGGAGTGTTTATACTGGAGATGGCTAAGATTATAGTGATTGTTTTATGTTAGCAAGATCTCAGTCACTTGAGTTTCCTTTTGTGTCCTTCTTAAACTGGTGAGTTGGGAATAACAAATTTAAATCTCTTGAATACCTTCATCTAGATTGTAAATTCTATAAATTAAGATATTTTTAATTATATTTATCTTTAAAATTTATTTTATGTTGGAATATAGTTGATTTGCAATATTGTATTAGTTTCAGATGTCTAGAAAAGTGATTTAGTTTATATTATTTTCCAGATTCTTTTCCCATATAGGTTATTACAGGGTATTGAGTAGAGTCCCCTGTGCTATACAGTAGACCCTTGTGATTATTTATTTTATATGTAGTAGTGTGTTTATGTTAATCCTAATCATCTAAATTCTTCAAATTAAGTTAAGATTAATTCTTAATACGGAGAAGGCAATGGCAACCCACTCCAGTACTCTTGCCTGGAAAATCCCATGGACGGAGTAGCCTGGAAGGCTGCAGTCCATGAGGTCGCTGAGGGTCAGACACGACTGAGCGACTTCACTTTCACTTTTCACTTTCCTGCATTGGAGAAGGAAATGGCAACCCACTCCAGTGTTCTTGCCTGGAGAATCCCAGGGACGGGGGAGTCAGACACGACTTTGTGACTAAAACAACAATCATCTAGTGTCTAAAGGAATGGATTTATTTATTTTACAAGTAATTATTAAACAGCACTATATCACCTTGGGTTCAAACAAGGGAGAGAAATTCACACAGTTATTTGAACAGAGAGAGTTTAATACAAAAAATTATTAGTTATTATAGAGAATGACTGTAATAATAAACAAAGTATTAATAGTAATAACTGAAATAATTCTATAAAATATAGACTTAGCAGATATAAGGGGTAGGGTGTGTTTTTATGCCTTCTTAAAGTGAGAATATTTAACATGTTCATGAACATGACTACCAAACAAGACCATTACTTCTCATAGAAAGGTAAAAAACAAAAATATATAAACTTAAAATTATGCTTACTAACTCATGCATCAGTATTCAGTATGCTTGCACTTATCCAGGTGCCCAGCAGCTTAATGCTTAAACAGAATCCAGCACATTTTTTCACTCTGATACCAGTTCAGCAGTGTTCAGGCTGCCATGGGGATCTGAATCAGGATTTCTTGGACTATTTTCCTGGACTATTTTAAGTCTGGAAGCAAGTGGATTTTATGGGAGTAGATTGCTGACCTGAGATCCATTGCAACAAGCAGGAGCAAATAAACTCATAAGGAAGATTCACTTATTGTTGTTTTTTTTTTTTTTTTTGGCATTGCTTTAAATAGTCTATCATTTATAAATATTTGAGACAGCTCTTTTTCTTCTTCACCCATGTCTAACCCTCTGTTTAGCAACTTATGTGTTTAAAAAGTGAAATGAGCTATTTATAATGATACCTGAGTCCAACTAACCTACTTAGAGTTCAGAAACAGATACTTTCCTTGAGTCTCCCTTGTTTTCATGGTAATACAGTTTTTCACACCTGTTCAAAAAGATCTGTCTTTCTTTTGACTAGTGTGAAAGTATTAGTCACTCAGTCGTGTCTGACTCTTTTGAGATCCCATGAACTGTAGCCCACCAGGCTCCTCTGCCCATTCTCCAGGCAAGAATACTGGAGAGGGTTGCTGTCTTACTAGTGTTGCTATTGTTTAGTCGCCGAGTGTATCTGACTCTTCATGACCCCAAAGACTGTAAGGCTTCCCTGTCCGTCACCATCTCCTGGAGTTTACCCAAGTCAAATGTGCAATCAAGGCATATAGGAAGCATTGTATCTGAGAAGGATTGTTATTTCATAACACATGACAGAGTCACTATTAAGAATAAGAAGTGATTTGTATTTAGAATCAATTCCTAGGCATTCTAACTCAAAACTTGCTTCATTCCTGGCTTATCAGTTCAGTTCAGTTCGGTCACTCAGTCGTGGGGTCACAACTCTTTGTGACCCCATGGACTTTAGCCTACCAGGCTTCTCTGTCCATGAGGTGGGTGGATTATGGAGTGGGTGGCCATGCCCTCCTCCAGGGGATCTTCCCAACCCAGGGATCAGCCTCAGGTCTCCTGCATTGCAGGTGGATTCTTAAACAACTGAGCCACCAGGGAAGCCCATAATTTTGAATATGGACCGTCTATAGTTATGTTGGGCTGTCCAAGTAGGAAATTCTGGTAGAGAGAGACTTACAGGATTGACTCTTAGGCAAAAATATTAATTTTGTAGATATGCTGCTTTTTTTTCTAATTTTTCTCAAATTATTTTTTCAATTGTGAATTTCTCTGTAATAAAATTACAAGCCAATGATCAGGCATCCCATTAATTCTTATTTAAGACAGAGATTACAGAAAGCAGCGTTGGGCACAAGTGGAGTCAAATTACAAGGGGCTCCTCTGGATCCAATCACACAGCATTTGAGTTTGCCAATTGGCACAAATAGCAACTTGGTTTAAGCTGCTGAAGCTTTGGTTTATTACTGAAACAGGAAACAAGCATTGCATAAGGTATATGAGTGAAGAATAAGTATGAATAAAGAATTTAAGGGACAATGCCACTCAAACAAGGTAGAAACCAACTCAGCACTTAAGAAAAATCCCAGCTGCTTCACAGTTCTGTACTTGAGGCTCCCGAATTGTGCTGTGACCCTAGCCATGGCCTTCCAAGGATCCTACAGAAATAAAGTTTCCAATATTTGTACTGTGATATACCAAAGCATATTTATGAATAAATATACTTGAGGTTCTGGTTAAGAACATAACTCTGGAGTCAGACTGAATGAATTTGAAACTTGGCCCTGTCATTTGCCTGCCTCATGACAGTGGGCAAGTTACTAATCTTCTCTGGGGCTTAATTCCTCATATGTGTAATGAGATAATAATAGTACTTTTCTCAAAATTGCTGGAAGGATAAAACCAGTTGACATTTGTAGAGGTTTAAACAGTGCTTGGCATAAATGAAGTCTTCAAGAAATACTCACTATTACTACAACATATTACCCGGAAGAGTAGGCTACACCCATTTCACACTACTGATAAAGATGTTATACAGATTCCAAGAAAATGTAGTTGTAAAGTCCAAAGACAGAGCTAAGAAAAATCAGAGTTGCCTGCATCTGCCTATCCTCTGTTTATCAAAACTTACGCATGAGTTTCACTTGAAAGTCATTTATCTCTAGATAAAGCAATGGTCAAAGGATAAATGAAAATCAAAAATAATTTATGAAGTGAATTAATTGCACAATCATAAAATGTTCATATTTGTAATTTGGGACAAAACACTTTACTCCAAGTTAATATAATCAATATGAGTTCGTTAGGCATGTACATAATACAGTGTTGTTATGTTTTCAGTCTCAACATCACAATGACAAATCTAAGTCAGTGTAGAAGATGATATATGCCTCTGATTGGTATAGGATAGAGCAGAAAAGGAATTAAGAGGAGTGGACAATTGTCTTAATTTAGAAGAATCAAGGATAAAATTTGAATTAGGTTCTGAAGACTGAATAAACATAATAGAAACATGAAGAGAAAACAGCATGAAAATACATTGGAAGCAGAAAGGGAGAATACAGAAATATAATGAAGAATTATAGAGGAAGAGGAAGGAAGGGATAAGCAGAAAAAGAAGGTAAAAGAGTACTGTATGGAATTTAAAGAAATAAGAAGAGAACCCAGAGAAAGGAGGGTTTTCTCTCTCTTAGAGAATTAAAGGAATACGAAGTAACTCTCAGATGATACATTACCATTATTTTGGATTGTGTAGACAGATTATCATTGCCTGTTAAAGAGATGATTAGCTAATGGAAACCTTCTCTAGATTCTACACATTCCACTATATCTTAAGTTTTAGCTGTTCCTGCTTGGATAGCCATTGTTGTTTTCTCAAGGAAATATTTTTTATTGGCTAAAAGGATATCAGCCAGGGTAAAGATGAGTCTTTGTGATTTTCACATTTCTATCTTCCACAAACAATATATAATGGACTGAATTAAGACTTACACAGCTCTTACCAAGCCCCCCTTTGGATACTGTTATCTTTATGTAAAGTATTAGTGCTGTAATGTAAACAGAGCCTGGACATATAATCACTGAGCCTTCTGGAAGCTGCATGCCTTAAGTACTTCTGGAATACCTAAATATTGAATATATGTATGTATATATATTATTTTACTTAGCTGGAGGGAAAATAACTAGCAAAAAAAACAATAAAGAGTGGGAGACTGAAAACATGAATTCATAAATGTATTTATTTAACTTTGTATTAACAGACTCCCTTAGGCACAAGTTACAGAAAATTCTGACCAAACTGGACTACCATTACTTCATGGGAAGTTATTATCTCACATACCATTACCCCCAGACACAAGGAGACCCCAGCCATGGTAGTTGAAAAATTCAGCTTCTTTTCTCTCTAGTCCTCTTGGCATTTTCTCTTCTACATGTGGTATTTACCTTTAGCATGATATCACTGGCTGCCACTGTTTCAAGCCTCAATTACAGACATTCAATACCCAGAAGAAGAAACAAGAATGCCCTTTCTTATGTGTGAGGAAACCTACCTAAATGATTCACCTTAACATATACTCATATATTATTGGTCATAACAAGCAAAGAAAATCTGGCTACTTCACTGGCTTAGCCAAATCAGGAATCCATCTGCTCCTTTCCTTCATACTTGAAAGAAGCCTAATACATATAAACACATGGAATAGAACCTAGGAAAACTATGTGCCCAACTATAACCATGCTGAAGCTGAAACTCCAATCCTTTGGCCACCTGATGTGAAGAACTGACCGATTGGAAAAGACCCCAATGCTGAGAAAGATTGAAGGCAGGAGGAGAAGGGGACGACAGAGGATGAGATGGTTGTATGGCATCATTGACTCGATGGACATGAGATTGAGCAAGCTCCTGGAGTTGGTGATGGACAGGAAAGCCTGGTGTGTTGCAGTCCATGGGGTCACAAAGAGTCAGACACGACTGAGCGACTGAACTGAACAGATAACCATGGCCATCACGGCCACCTGGCTAAAGATTTCTCCAGCTTCTCCAACAAGCTAAGTCTGATGACTGTGACTAAACTAAATTCTTGTCAATTTGTGACAAAAGAAGTGGCATGAGTGACTTCTGGGAAGTTTTCCTAAAGGGTATGTGATTGGCTCTTCTCCTGTTCTCCTTCTTTCTGTTGGAGAATGGTGACATGATGGCTGGAGTTGAAGTACCATACTTGACCATGGGGTCAAAGTTGTGTGTTGAAGACTGTAAAGCAAAAAATAGATGTTTTCTACTCCCCTATTAAAGTACACTATCCATATAAGCTGTGGACTGACTTCACTTGTGTCAGAGAAAAGTAAAATTCTGCATAATTTGGATCACATTATTTGGGACTTGCTGTTTTTTATTTCCAAACCTATTATTAATTAATATATGTAAATGTATTATGGAGAAGCTAAGGTCATAAATGATCCATTTCTACATAGAGATAACAATCCTTAGTACCTCCTTGCAGCTCACAGCTGAAAACTTTATTCACTATATATACACCATTTATCACTTTATCTTATGAGAACACAGCATTATCTTAAATAACACTTATTTCAGAAATTAGTGTAACAATGTAAAACATTTCAAATTATCACTTTATAAGATCATATTTAAAAAAAGATCATGTTTTAAAGTTGGGAAAAATACCTGCTCTTTCTTAAAAAAAAAAAAAGATTTTTAAAATTTCAGTGGAGTTATGTAGCAAGCAATCTTTTACTTGATAATTGTAATCTTAATGTGCTTTATCCCTGAATAGACTCAGTGTTGATTTGGTCATGGTTGCAAAATTTGCTTACTAATTAAAGAAAACTACATAGGTGTTTGTCTTTAAGTTAAATTGTAAGTTATTAAATGTTTTTTATAATAGTTTAACAACTATTGATGTTTATTCTATAAGCAGTGACAGAAATGTAGTAAATTCTTATGCCTTAAAAATGTTCAAATTGGTTTAAAACAAATTTTAATTATTTCTATACTTTTCTTAGAAATAAAACTCTGATTATGTGATAATGTATTTCAAATATTGTGGTGATGGGCAATCACCACAATCACCCAGCACCTAGTACTATATATATGGATTTTATAACATGGGAATTATTTTTTCTTTGTAAAATATGCCACAAAATTTAAATTAATATGCTGTATCACTGTACGAGTTTTCCAGAAATGGGAAAAGTATATCATGGTTTTCAAATGGAAGTCTAATTGTATAAATACTATTAAATAATCCCAAGTCACTTAGGATTCATAGGGGTAAGTAGGAACACAACTAAGTTAGCCAGAGTTATCACATAATTTTTTTTTATTTTATCAGACAGTCCCAAGTACAGAACTTTTAATTAATTTAATCATTCTGATTAGTCTGTGTGACCTTCATATTTCTAGATTAAAATTCTTTAGTTCAAGGGGAAAGGAAGTGAATTATCATTTATTAAATATTATATGGCAGGCACTGTTGTGTGTAAAATTTTTAGAACACAATGCTTCCGTTCTGATCTTAACACTGTGCAAACTGGCATCCCCAGTTTGTATATGTAAGAAAGTCTACTTGGACATTTATGTTGATTATCCCAAGACTCCACAGAGAAAGGAGTGAACTTGACATCTACACTCAAGTTTGTTGGACTTCGGATTCTTTTCATTTTTGAACAGGGATTAACCATTGCCCTTTGAGTTCTACTTGGGCTCTTTTGACACCCTTCTGTGAGTCTCAGGAAACTGGTTTTTGTGAAAGTAAATTGTTTGGTCCCTTTTTCTTTGGCGCCTCATTGGGTTCGGCTAATGAGAGTTATCAGCAGGTGATTAGGGAAGTGACTTCAGGTCTTAATAGTTTACCAGAGATAATCTTGTTTTAGGATATGAAAAACTGCATGAATAGGAGCAGACTGTGAAGGAAAGGAAATAATTAGGATATATTCATCCTCGTTTGTAATTTAATGAGTTATGCATTGTTGTATCCAGAGTTTTCAGGGAAATTCTGTTCCCAGCAACACTATTTACAATTGCTAGCATAGAAGCAACCTGCATATTCATCAACAGATGGATGAATAAAGAAGATTTGGTATATGTATGTAATGGAAAACTACTTGATCATAAAAATAAAATTTTGCCTTTTGCACCAACATGAATGGACTTAGAGGGCATTATTCTAACTGAAATAAGTCATAAAGAGAAAGACAAATACTGTATGATATCACTGATATATGGAATGTAAAAAATACAACAGACTAGTGAATAAACCAAAAAAGAAGCAGACTCCCAGATATTGAGGACAAACTAAAGGTTACCAGTGGGGAGAGGGAGGTGGGATATAGGATATAGGGGAAAAGAGACACAGGGATATAGGGAGAAGGGTTATTATATGAAATCACGTGTGTGAAACTTTTTAAAATTGTCAAGCACCATAGAATTTAAAGAATCATTAATTCATTATAGAGAAACAAGGAAAAAGCAGCAAATGAACCAGCTCTCATGAGGCCTTTGGTTGTGTGGAAGCAGTAAAATAAATTTTTGTAAACACTATTAACTGATGACTTCCCTGGTGGCTCAGATGGTAAAGCATCTGCCTACAATGCAGGAGACCCAGGTTCAATCCCTGGTTCAGAAAGATCTCCTGGAAAAGGAAATGGCAGCCCACTCCAGTATTCTTGCCTGGAAAATCCCATGGATGGAGGAGCCTGGTAGGCTACAGTCCATGGGGTCGCAAAGAGTTGGACACGACTAAGCAACTTCACTTTCACTTTCAGACACTATTAAATATGATTGCAAATTATGATAATGCTTTGAAGAAAAATTACAGATAAAACAAGCAATTAAAAAATAAAGGTTTGACTTACAAAAGATTGTCTGGGAATCACTCCTTAGAAACCACCGCTCATTCTGAGGTCACCGTGATCAGTAACATCAATTGAAAAAGGCAAAGGAAGAACAGTATTCAAGAGAGAGTCAGGAAACAACAGAGATGAAGGGAAACACTATAGCAGGTGCTGGGGTTAAAGACATAAATAAAATAAAGAAGAAATTGTGTAGATCTATTTTGCTGGGTGAGTTTGGGGATAATAGGAGTTTGCTTTTATACAGCAAAAGTTGGACACACAGAGCCAGAGTTTTAAAAGAGAGAGAGTCTGGAGTCTGGAGAGCCAAATTACAAAGAATAATTATATTGAGGAACAGATCAAAAACAAGCATGTATATTCTAAATTTTAGTACCAAATCATTGGCAAACAGTTTTAAAGTTTTCAAGAAGCCTAATTTATTCCTCCAGCATTCCCAGAGTAAAGCCACAAAGAGAAACATACTGAACCTGAAAAGTCTGGTCAGCAATAGAATCAATATTGTTAAATCTCTAGTCCCTCATTTAAGATGAGCTATAATACATCTGATAAATCAGATAACTTGGTCTCTTTGATCCTATCATGCTTTCCAAAGCCAAATCTGCATGATGCCATGTAACTGTTTAGTCTAGGTTCAGAAGTGTTTGGCACTTCTCTCCACAGTAGCAAACTAAATACGTTTGAGGAAATAAACAATAGCCTGGGTGGCCCCATCTGCATGTTCAAACTGGAATTAATATCCCTAGAGTTCTCTGAAGCCCTGACTTTAATAACATAAACAAACAAGGGAAGATATCAGTGGTTGTAACCAATGAAACATAAAATTTTCCAAAGAAAGTTAAGCTGCTTCAGTGAATATGCAGTGAAAACAAACACATGAAAGTAAGTGAGGAAAAGCAGCCAAATTAATGTCTTCTTAGAATGGTTTATCACCAGATACAGTAAACATACACTCAGAGACATACAGATGTGCACATGAACGCATATATATCTACAAATAGTGTTTTTAGCTGAAACTTGGAAGTGTCCTTGGTGTGGCCCCATTAAGGAGAGGAGAATCAAGTAGAGTGGAAGATGGGACTTTAGAATTAGATTGGTGTGTGGATTGGGCTAGGACCTGAGGAAACAGATCCTGATGGATGTTATTAAAGTTTAGTAAGATCTCCTGGAGTAAGATCTCCTGAACTGGTAACCCACTCCAGTATTCTTGCCTGGAAAATTTCATGGACAGATGAGCCTGGTGGGTTAAAGTCCATGGGGTCTCAAAGAGTCAGACATGACTGAACACAAATGTAGGCACATTACTAGTGATCTTGGTAGGCAGGAAGAAGGTCCAGTTAAAGGGAAGTCTTTTCAAACAGACAGTGACATCTAAAAGTTGGATTTCCACACAGGCAGACCCTACCAGGAATGATTCTTATATCAGGTAGTGAATGTTAACCCCCAGATGGAAATTTACAGTTAGAACTTTAGTACTGGGAGGGAAGCAGAAAGAACAAGATGCTTTGATTCAGGCTTAAAAGTATACAACAGAAGACCAGACACTAGCAATGAGATGTGAGGTGTAGCTCTCATCTCTGGAAAAGGCATTAGTGTAAGTACTCAGTTCAGTTCAGTTCAGTCGCTCAGTCGTGTCCGACTCTTTGTGACCCCATGAATCGCAGCACACCAGACCTCCTTGTCCATCACCAACTCCCGGAGTTCATCCAGACTCACGTCCATCGAGTCAGTGATGCCATCCAGCCATCTCATCCTCTGTCGTCCCCTTCTCCTCCTGCCCCCAATCCCTCCCAGCATCAGAGTCTTTTCCAATGAGTCAACTCTTCGCATGAGGTGGCCAAAGTACTGGAGTTTCAGCTTTAGCATCATTCCTTCCAAAGAAATCCCAGGGCTGATCTCCTTCAGAATGGACTGGTTGGATCTCCTTGCAGTCCAAGGGACTCTCAAGAGTCTCTTCCAACACCACAGGATACAGTAAAAAGTTAAGTAACAGGATTGCCAACAATAGAGGGTAAATTCAAGATTTTCATTTTCCCCCTGAATGGCTGTAGCGTTCATCTTAAGGAGGACAGAGAACCAAGGCTATCAGTGAGAGTTTCAGTGTTCAGCTGCGGAGAAAGAGTTCTGCAGAGACTGGGTATCAAAAATGGTTCTGACTGGTAGCTTATATTACAGTGACCAGAAACTAAAATGAAAGAAGGTCACTTTATCAATTAACCAACCTTCATAGACAGATAAACAGGACTACAGATACACATGTAGATATATATATATGTGTGTGTGTGTGTGTTCTTTTATATGTTAAGCTCTTTCATTAAATGCAAATCATTTATCATAGTCTCTCAGATATTAACTGATATCTTTATGTAACTAATATTCAAATGTCTTAAACAGGAATTTTCCATAGTCATGAGTCGTGTTCTTTTTGACTCCACCACTGATGCCAGGATGCTTTTGAAACTGACATAAAGTGAGACTCTCAGTCAATGTCAGTAGGTTGTGAGACAGTCTTCAAATGGGGCGAGCCTATGAATATTACACAGGTAGAAGAAAAAAGAATTCATCATGGCTCTGACCTAGACTTACATTCTGAATAGTTTGAATTTATGTTTCCTCACGTTCCCTTTTCACTTCACCTTATTTTGGGATTGCTCAGATGGTAAAGAGTCCGCCTGTAAAGTGGGAGGCCCGAGTTCGATCCCTGAGCCTGGAAGATCCCCTGGAGAAGGAAATGGCAGCCCACTCCCGTATTCTTGCCTGGAAAATTCCATGGGCAGAGGAGCCCGGCAGGCTACAGCCTCTGGGGCCTCAAAGAGTCGGACACGACTGAGCGACTGAGCGCACCTAGCACACACACGATTTAGCGGCTGAGTCATCAAAGGAGGCTGGAAACAAACGATGATGCTCACTAGTCCATAAACTTTCCCCTAGTCCAACATTTGTATTTCTGTCTTCCAACTGAATGGAAGAAGTGCAAGGATATAAAGGATCAGAGGAAACTTAATCCCTAAATGATCACTTGGAGAGAAGACTTCCAGGAGAGTTGTTGAACCTCAAAGATTAAGTCTGTGTTGGATGACTCTGTGAAGAAGAAATAGTCTTTTATCTTGTAAAATCAATGAATTATCAGGGTTTCCCAGCCTACCCTTACTTCTAAAAGTCAAATTTTATTATCATCTAAACCTAAGTAGATAAAAGATTTTAAAAGATTTTTTTAAAAACTCTAATAACACCAGAGGATGTAAAAGCTAGCAAGTCTTACAGTTCTTTTGTGGTCTGTATTTAAATGTCTAACAACTGAACTTTTTAAGAAAACACCAGCAAAATGTTACAAGTGATTAAAACTAAACTGTTTATTAAATCTTAAATTATCAGTGAGTATACTGTCTGTATATTTTGTTAACGGGAACAAATCCATCCCTTTGTATTTGAATGGCTTTTAAATAAAAGTTATGTGTTATAATACAGGGAGTCACTGGTTCCAGCAATTAAGTAACTATAAATTCTAAGTGACCAAGTAAACAATATTTTTAAAGTTACAAATTGAAAAAAAAAATACACGTGCACAGACCTGCTAATTAATACAATGTCAAAAGAAAAGTGATAGTGAAAGGAAAAGTTTGCTACACATGAAAGACAAAGAATTCATATCGTCAATAAAGAATTTCTATAAATCATTGAGGCACAAGTCATGAGTAGATAATTAAGCAAAGGATGATTATTACAGCCAATGGAAAGCAAAAGATCCCAAACAAATGAAAACATAAAATTTTAAAGGTGGTCAAAGAATTAAGTGTTAAGACTGACTTCAATGAATGTGTCATGTACCTTTTTAAAAAATTCTAGTATTTTTCCCTCAGCATTCTTGATGCCAGAGTGCCATCCTTTTAAACACAATGGCACCGGTATGCAATAATGTATGATGATAAATCCTTATTGGCAGAAATGGAAACATCCCTGATGTAAGACAGGGGGGCAGAGATTGAGTAAATCATGATGTATCTCTATTCCTTCTCTGCAAATAGGTTCATCAATACCAGTTTTCTAGATTCCATATTTATGTATTAATGTAATGTATATGTGCTTGTTTTTCTGACTTACTTTACTCTTTATGGAGACAAAGACGCAGAGAATGGACTTGTGGACACAGTTTGGGTGGGAGAGAGTGGGACGAATGGAGAAGGTAGCATCAGCACATATACACTATTAGGTGTGAGATGGATGCTAGGTGAGACGTTGCTGTGTAGCACAGGGAACTCAGTCTGGGGCTCTGTGATGACCTGGAGGGAGAGGATGGGAGAAGGGAGGGAGGGGACATGTGGATAATTATGGATCGTTCTGCATGTTGTCACATGGCAGAAACCTACACAACATTGTAAAAATTAAAAATACAAACAAAAATTGTGATGTCTCTTCCTGATGTGATATTGTGTAACTTAAACAATAAGAATGCACTCTCAATACATATCATGGAGGCATGTTGATCATTTATATGAACAAGTAAACAAAAACAAACATACAAAGGCAAGTGTGAAATGGAATAGTCTTTTTTGTAAAACATAAAATTAAGAAAAAACTTACAGGTGTATGCAAATAGTTACACGTTCACCCTAGAGTCATTCAGAGCCTTGTGTTCTAGGCAATATTAAAATACATTAGTGAAACAAAAGACTAAAACAAAAGCCCTGAGTGTGGAAAACTTACATTTTGATAGGGAGAGACAGACAATAACAATAAAAATAATGAAGGTAAAATGTAAGGTATGTTAAAACCCTTTATGTGTTGTGAAATGACAGAGCAGCATGAAGGGGCGGTAGGTAATGCTGCAGGGCAGGAGCGTTGCTGTTTTGAATGCACTGATGAGTATTTGTTTTAGGTAACAGTTTTTTACTGGGATGGGTCCTGGCAAATTTTAAGACATGAGAATTAGGCAATGAAAAGTCAGATCAATAAAAATACAAAAGCCTGCTATAAACACAGGTAACTTAAGATGAACATTGTGGATCCTTCCTTAGTCATGAAGAAATGAATGCATTTTTCCAAGAAATTGCTTCCTTGAAAGCCCATAAAGCCGCTGCAGACTGTCAGAAACAGTAAGCTAAAAATATAGCGAAAATAACCAGAATCTGTAAATTTTATTTTTAGAAATATGGAAAAAAGGATAAAAATTAAAATTTTTAAAATAGTGTTCCAAATAATTCCTCTTACTTCTATAAGTCAGTAAGAGGAAAGAGAAATTTTATCCCAATGCAATTTTATCCCAAATACTTTGATAGAAAATACAGTATGATTTCAGATAATGACTGTCATCTATTCGTATTTAAATAAAAGGGTGCACTAAAATTACTAAATGTAAACAGACAAATCAAATTTCAGTAAAACAAAATGAAGCAGACACTTTGAAAAGCCAGTGAAGCATAATATAAAAAATAAATAGGTTAAAGAATTCAATTTAAGTAAGGAAAAATCCAGTTCAAAGTAACTTAGCCCTTAAGACAATATATTGTCTCACTCAGCATCAAAGTTCAGTTAATGTCAAGCTTCAGGCAGAGCTTAGTCAGAGCTCTTGTGTGCTTCTCCAGTTCTTTTCTCAGTATTTCTCATCTTATCAGGTTGAATTTGGTTTCAGCTTCACCTCTCTCAAGGTAGTAAAAGAGCTGAAGCAGTTATATAGCTTACAGATACAAGCTCTAAACACTATCCAGAAGAAGAAAGAGTTCCATTTCCACAGCTTGGCTTCAGTCTGATTGGAGCAAATGAGATGAAGTGTTCAACCTTAAATCAGTTATGCCAGGAAGATAACAGTTTATGGGTCGCATTGTACCACTCAAGTTCCATCCCTGGAGCTAAGAGAAGAGTCAATCAATCAAACATGCAAATCTCAGGACTCCTACATGGTGAGGGTTGGTGGAATGGATGGCAGGAAGTCAACCAACTGTGCCCAATAAAATCACCATCAGAAGCAGTAAATAGCAAAGGCAATACTGTGGAATACACAAATTAGAGAGCAGAAAGACCAGAGAAACTTCCAGAGAACAGAAGAAATTAATTGGAAACAAGAGAATCCTTGATAAAGAGTAGAAGAGGTTATGAAGAAGTAATCTGCCAATAAATAAAACAGAATACACAAAACAAGAATGAAAATCAATAGCATAATGGGAAAAAAATTACTTTCCAGAATGGAAAAAGAACTTATCTTGGAATGCAGAAAATATCATAAAATATAGTGTGATAAAACTGGTAAATCTTAATGAGAATGAAACAATCAAGTGTCTCAAGTAGAAATTGTTCTCAACTGAGTTGATGAGTTAGGCACTTTATGATACGTATTTTCCATACACAACCTTACCTAGTTTCAATATCCAGTATTACAAAACAGTGAGTGAAGCTCTATCATCTCCCCTTGAGGCTTGAGGAAATTGAAGCTGCAAAGGGTTTAAACCACACAACTGCTAGAGTTACCCAGCTTCCATTTGAACCAAGGCCCACTTAAAATCAGCGTCTTCAACCGTCCCATTTAAGAAAGCAAAATGAAAGGCCAGCTTGGTAGAAGTTTGAATAAGTAGAAGTCTGTTACAGCACTCTTGCTGTTGCTGTGAACTTGCAATGACCATGGAAACTAAATACTCATTATACAGATAAGGGAATAGCAACACTGTCCTCTCCTCTCCCACTGAGTGACTTTCCATTAACCTGAGCCAAAACTGAGTTTTCACTAACCCATGCTCAGCAAATGAACAGTATCCTACAGTGAAGAATTTCTCCTCTGTGTTCCCGGTAATAGATGCACCTAACCGACAGGTAAATATTCATAAGCTTCTCTACAACTAATAAAAGGATATATTCAGTCCTATTAAAACAAGTTAAAACAAGGCAGTGGAAAGATATTTTAGCAGAACTATTTCTAACTATTTCCAACTGCCAAACCACTAGCTTCCTTTAATTTGGGCTTGCCCTTATTAATGTACAACATTCTTAGTGGTTGGAAAATCTTCAAACAAAAACCAAGAAATAAAAAAAAATAAGTCAAACAAAAAACTTTATTTTTAATTTTTGTAATACCAAGGAGCATGAAAGATATAGAATAAGTTAAGCAAACAAATATGCTTTGGCATAAAAGGAGATAAGATACTTCATTATTACTTGTTCCCAAACCCACCAGATACAACAACATATTGGTTTGGGAAAAACAGTCTTAGGATAGGAAGCCAAACAGAGTTTGCTTGTTGTGGTGGGTTACCTGGTGCTACTATTGATGTTGAATGAGGTTTTTTCCCCTGAGTTACCAAATTGTGATTAAGTAAATGTTTATTCCTTGTACAGAGACCACTCATTCAAACACAAACAAAAGACAAGCAACAACTTTATTCAACACCAATTGTATGTGTTGTGGTATGAATTGCATCTCCCTTACCCACACAAATCCATATATTGAAGTCTTAATCCTTAGTCCCTCACAAGGTGATTTTACTTGGAAATAGTCTTTGCAGGTGTAATTAAACGAGTAAAAATTAAGTCATATTGGAGTACAGAGGGTCCCTACCCCAATATGACTGGTATTTTCTAAAAAGGGGAAATTTGAAGACAAAATCTAAACTATCCAGAGATTTGGACACAGGAGGAGAACATCACGTGAGGAGGAAGGTAGAGATCAGAGTGATGTAGCAGAAACCAAGGAATGCTGAAGAGTGCCAGCAAACCTCCCGAAGCTAGGGGAGAATCATGAAACAGATTCTTCCTTAGCCCTCAGAAAGGAATGACTCTGGATACTTTGAACTTTTAGCCCCTAGAACTGTGAGACAACATATTTCTATTGTCTCAGTCACACACTTTGCGGTACACTGTTTTGGCAGCCCAAGCAAACAAATACAGCATGTTATATACTATTCCTTGAAAGGATGCTTACAAAAGATGACTAATGTGTGTCAGCAACAGACCACAATACAGGTGTAAATGATATTTACTCCCTGGGTGGGAAAAAGAGACAAAATTCAGAGGAAGACATAGAAGCCAGTAACTGCATTTTGAGCACAGAGTATGTGTATATGTGTGTGCTCCATCACTCAGTCATGTCCAGCTCTTTGTGACCTCACGGATTGCAGCCCACACGCCAGGCTCCTCTGTCCATGGAATTTTCCAGGCAGGAATACTGGAGTGCACTGCCATTGTTCTCCTCCAAGGATTCTTCCCAAACCAGGGATAAACCTGTGTCTCCTGTGTCTCCTGCATCTCGTACGCTGGCAGATGGATTCTTTACCACTGTGCTACCTGGGCAGCCCATGCACAGAGTGTACTCAGGCAAAAAGAGTGTACTCAGGAATACAGACATTTCCAATCATATCAGGCTGTTTTGGTTATAGGCACAATAACCTCAGTGAACAGGGCGAAAGAGCTTTACAGGGGCTTATGGGAATACTTGGAATGGTAAGAAAAAAACAAACAAACAAAAAATCCATCTTTACATACACACTATCACAAGACAGAAATCTTAAAATGCTAATGAAATTTCCACACATGCAGCATGTTAACTTGGTGAGTAAGAAGGGAATATTCAAAAGAAGTTTATAATACTTTAAAAGTATGTGTAGGTTAGATTATTCTTGACTTGGCATGAACTTTCAAGACTATATGATAATGGTCAAGAAATAAAAACCAAGCATGAAGTAAACGGAACACATTCATAGTTCATACAGCAATTTCAAAAGAAAAAAAGTATATAAAATTCTGTATTTTCAAACATACACTGATATTTGTTTTGGTATGAGCATATGTTTTGATATGTGTATATATGATATTACAAAGGACCTCCAAGTGTTATAATGCCTACTGTATTGTAACTCTTGAAATTTAGTGTATGGGGGATCCAATGGAATATTCAGTAGTGAACTTATCATCATTCATCTTATCAGTCTGTGAAAAACTAATTTAAAACACTGAAAAGTGCTAGCTAGCATTGACAAAGTAAATAAGTTATTAGCAAACTGAAAATGATTCGCTTTGAAGTGAAGTGTTAGTTGCTCAGTTATGTCTGACTCTTTGCTACCCTATGGACTACAGCCCACCAGGCTCCTCTGTCCATGCGATTCTCCAGGCAATGATACCAAAGTGGGTTGCCATGCCCTTCTCCAGGGGATCTCTCTGATCCAGGAATCAAACCTGTGTCTCCCTCTGGCTCCTGAACTGCAAGCGGAAAAGGCTACCTACTCCAGTAACCTGGCCTGGAGAATTCCATGGACTGTATAGTCCATGGGGTTGCAAAGAGCTGGACAGGACTGAGCGACTTTCACTTTCACTCTCTGTACCACTTAGCCAACCCATAAAAAAAGAACTTTATATTTTCAGTTGAAAAAAGGACTGAACGTGTAAGACATTTGCATCAACTTTGAGTGGAAAAGATGAAAATTTCCATAGAATTTGACTTAATAAAAAAAAAAAAAAAGAAGCTCCTCAATAGCCCTATAGATTTTGAATCAATGCAACGTACAATTAAAATAGGTAAGATTTGGAATATTTCCAAAATTTGTTTCCTAGAGTGATTTTCAGTGAAAAAAAAAAAAAAAAGAAAAGTAAACTTTCCAAAATTAACAGAAAATCCAGGAGATATCCCAAACTATTTCAGGTGAGTGAACTTCATGTTCCTTAAGTATTTTTTGTTGCTAATATTTTCATCAAATCAAATATTTGACTTGAAGAAAGTTGTTTCTGTCTTCTTTTCTAAACTTTTTTCACCAATTAAAATAGTGCTGATGATGAGTATTTTGACTTAAAAGAATTATCATTGATGTTTGGATTGGTTCTTAATTCCCATTTTATCTTCCTTCTATTTGAAGAGGCTGGAAAGATTAAATCACATTTCCAAGACTTTGTTGAAGTTTGGGTACTGAAAGTGAATTAGGGTAATCTAAGCAGAGGCACTCAAGCACCATGGGAAGAAAGATATAAGTCACCGACAATGTCCCTTCAATTTCTTAACATTGGTGATGCTTGGAAAAGTTCAGGAGATAACAGGATACATTCTTCAGAAACCCTTGGTATTAAGAAAACTACACTATTGATGTGGCTTCCTTACTTTCACAATGAGGCTTTGGAAATTCAGTTCTTCAGGTTCCTGGTTTTGAAACCAGTGTGACTTCAGTTGTGGCCATAAGCAAATAAGTCTCTTTTTGGATCCATTTCAGAGTGTGTTCTTTCCACATTTTCAGTTGCTATACATCTACATTACATTGACCACCTACATTATGTCTCTTTCGCCTTAAAATAGTTAACATGGTTTATATTTGCTAAACTGAACCCTTACTAATTCCCAGGTGCCGGGGCTTCCTTGGTGGCTCAGGTTAAAGCGTCTGCCTCCAATGCGGGAAACCTGGGTTCAATCCCTGGGTCGGGAAGATTCCCCTGGAGAAGGAAATGACAATCAAGTCCAGTATTCTTGCCTGGATAATCTCATGGACGGAGAAGCCTAGTAGGTTACAGTCCACGGGGTCGCAAAGAGTCGGACATGACTGAGTGACTTCACCTTAGTGGTAGAAGAATCTGCCTGCAATGCAGGAGGCCTGGGCTGGATCACTGGGTTGAGAAGATTCCTTGGAGAAGGAAATGGCAACCCACTCCAGTATTCTTGCCTAGAAAATCCCACGGATGGAGGAGACTGGCGGGCTGCAGTCCATGGGGTCTCAAGAATTGGACATGACATAGAGACTAAACCACAACCACCACCCTTACTAATACATACATTTAAATTAAGCTACATCAATAAGTATTTTAAAAGTTTGAGAAATATAGTCTCCATACTTTTGAGTGAATTTAAAAGGTGCCATGAGCTGAAAATGTTTACCTGTGGACACTGCATCTATGATGTGGAAATAATGAATAAAACTTTAAAAGTAATGATGAGTCAAGAACAATGATGTCAAGTGAGAGATTAAAAAATATATTTTTAATGGCTGAGTAATACTCCACTGTGTATATGTACCACATCTTTCTTGTCCATTCATATGTTGATGGACATCTAGGTTGCTTCCATGTCCTGGCAGATTCATGTTGATGTATGGCAAAACCAATACAGTATTGTAAAGTAAAATAAAGTAAAATTTAAAAAAAGGAAAAAATTAAAAATATATATTTTTAGAGTTTTTTTTAAAAAGAGTTTTAAAAAATCTTCTTTTGTAGCAATTCATTTTCAAGAAAATTATCTATTCATTCTATTCATTCTTGCTTAGAATGAAATTTGAGTCTTTGTGAGGGAGAGAGTAAAGCAGAAGGAGGAAAAAAGGAAGAATAGTACACTGCTACCACACTTTTTTTCTTTTATGGCAAAATTAAATTAATTAATGAATAAGGACTTTTGTGACCTCAATTCCAATTTAGCTTTAGGTCTCATTATATATACACAACCCTCTCTTCACATATCCAACTCAGTATAATATAAATGCTCAAAAATAATGATTCTTAGATGTCAGCAACATGCAATAAACCAGATGATGCTTATGCTGGTAGCTGAACATGGTAATCACAAGTGCCTTATTTAGGAACAGAAGCATGGGTACCCTGATATTCTTGGTCAAAGCCACAGATCTATTTGTAGTCTAAGAGTAGACCAGCATCTTGATAGAGCTCTATTCATCCTGCTAGTCACATGGTCTCTTCTGGTCAGTGGGCTCTGTTTAATTCATTAGAAAGATCCTTTCACGAATGAGGCTAGGTGAGCAGATACCAAGCATACTGTTTGAAGGTATAGTCATCTTTCCAGCATTTGGAGAACAATGAGCAAATCCGAGTTTAAGGAAAGAGAATACCACACAGATAATTTGGAAAAGAAAAAGAAAAACTATGACTACGCTTGTTCTGCATAAGCACTTCTGTGTCTAAGTTTGATTCCTCTCAGTTACAGAAATGATTTTAGTGTTTCCCAGTGAGTATATTCTTGAGTCACTCTTACCTGGAGTTCAGCACCTAAACTTCCCCATGAGCTAAAGAAAATCATTTTACTGCTGCCTTTCTTTCTTACCAAGTCTAAAGAACACTTGTCTAGTGTTTGTTTTCTGCCCCACATTGGACTGTTTTCCAAGATGACTGTGCTTAAGAAAATTGCAACTCATTTCGTGGAAAATAGCACTCTCCACTTATGGAAGGTGTCCTTCTCTTAAGATAGTGAATATAATCAGTCAGAACACATGGATTCTACATATCACTGCATTTGTCCATATCTGAGCTATTCCATATAAAGATAACTCTATAAATTTGTCCTAAATTGTAGATTCTACAGTTGACATCAGCGATCATAGTCCAGCTGTCTTCATGCCTCAGCTAGTGTGGGATCCACATATATTGCAATACCTTTGCTTTCAATATCTTGAGCAAATACTAGAATGAGACTAGGCACACCATATACTTGCCAAGAAACAATAAATATAATTAAGAGAAGTACAGACTAAATTCATATTTATGCCAGAAACATTTTGAAGTAGGATCCTAATCTTCAGACATAACAAATGAAGAGGTCTTTATATTATTTGGTAGCACAATTTAGCTTCTTGGAGCCAGGATGTCTGGAGAATCAACATAGCAGAATGGGAACTCCTCTTAAATATTGCATCATTAAGAACCCATTAAAGTGATTATCTATAAACAGTAAGCTTCCCTGCTCTGAATGTAAATTCAAGCCTCAAACTCAAAATTCATAAACCAAGTTTATAGCTTCTAAGTGACAAGTTTTTCTGTTTTCTAATCATTAAAGTTAAAAAAAAAAAGTCAAAACACTTGGTATCCAGGATCAGCTGGTGGGTACTAAAACTCTAAACTTTTGACAATGGCAAAGTATTGCAAAAGAGCAACCAGGCCCAAGGGAAAGGATTAATATCAAGACTGAGATGGCAAAATAAAATGCATTGGGAAGTTAAGCCTTCCCAAGTATTTAATCATTGCTGTTTTCATATAAACGCTGTAGGTTCTTCCCTTCTTATTTAGTGTATCTTCTCTGTCTTATATCAGTCTGACAGAGCTGCCATAGAAAAGTACCATGGACTGAGTGGCTTAAACTGCAGAAATTTATTTTCTCACAGTTCTGAAGGTTAGAAGGATGAGATCAAGGTGTGAGAAGAGTTGATTCTGAGAATTCTCATTGACTTAAAGATGCCATCTTCTCTCTGTCTTCATGGTGTCTGTCGCTTGTGCCTATGGATCTACATCCTCTTTATAGAGACACTAGTCATATTGATTAGAACCACACTAATTAAATTAATTCATTAAATATTGTTACTCTTCAGTCACTAAGTTGCATCTGTCTCTTTGCAACCCCATGAACTGCAACATGCCAGGCTTCTCTGTCCTTCGCCATTTCCCTGAGTTTGCTCAAAATCATGTCCATTGACTCAGTGATGCCATCCAACCATCTCATCCTCTGTCACCCTCCTTCTCCTCTTGCCCTCAATCTTTCCCAGCATCAGTCTTTTCCAAGGAGTCAGCTCTTTGGAGCTTCAGCTTCAGCATCAGTCCTTCCAAAGAATATTCAGGTTTATCTTAAACACAGTCATTGTTGAGGTACTGGGAGTTACTATGGGGGAAGCATGTTCAACCCATAGCATGATCTCTATTCTAGTTTGCCCTTTATCCTTCTAATTTCCCTTGAAATGTCTGCCACCCTCTAAATCAATGCAGATATTGAAATTAATATTGTGGTATATCCTCTCCCAGTTTATGCACTATAAACATTTAAAGCCTATATAAAGTTCTATAATCCTTTCTGTGTCTTGTGGTCTTTTCTTTCAAAAATGAATTATGACCATACCAAAAGTCAGGAAACTTTGCTCAGGAAATTGGAGTATAATGGAACTACATTATCTACTGTATAAAATTAGGGCATTGAACATTTTTATTACCCCTTATTTTGACCACCTCAGTTCAGTTCAGTTCAGTCGCTCAGTCGTGTCCAACTCTTTGCGACCCCATGAATCGCAGCACGCCAGGCCTCCCTGTCCATCACCATCTCCCAGAGTTCACTCAGACTCACGTCCATTGAGTCCGTGATGCCATCCAGCCATCTCATCCTCTGTCGTCCCCTTCTCCTCCTGCCCCCAATCCCTCCCAGCATCAAAGTCATTTCCAGTGAGTCAACTCTTCGCATGAGGTGGCCAAAGTATTGGAGTGTCAGCTTTAGCATCATTCCTTCCAAAGAAATCCGAGGGTTGATCTCCTTCAGAATGGACTGGTTGGATAGGATGTGCATAATATTTTCTGGTATTACAAATAATACAATAATAAATACACTTATACAGAAATATTCGTGAGTACACTTAATTATCCTATAAGATAAATAGGCAAATCATGTTCCCAATTGTGTGAACATGTCTAAGGCTTTTAAGATACTCTTCCAAATATCTTTTTAGAAAGAAGTTACTATCACAAATCGCATCACAGTAATCACCAGTAAAAAATAAATAACATCAAATTTTATAATGATATTCAAAAGTAATTGTTTATTGTTTAAATTGCATTTCTTCATTAAATTGATGATACTTTGGCCTTTTAGTTAGGTTTTTATTTATACATATCCTTTACCATTTTCTCTATTGATGTATTTGGTGTTTATCAAATTGATCTGTACCCAGTAATCATATAGGTCAATTCGATTATAGTGACTTGTATACACTTCCACTTCACTAATGGAAGTTTGCCTAATTGAGTTACACATATTTTATCTTATAGGACATTGTAGCCTGGAGTGTTTGAAACATATTCTGTAATTGAGAAAAATTGCCTAAATTTTGAACCCATGTATCTATTTCCTGCATTTGTGTGTATTAGAAAAACATAAAATTCAGAATAGTTTGTTTAAGTCTTTGGGCTTCTGATTTGTTTTATTTTAGTAGAAGATAAACTCAACTGATTAATGTCTCTTCCTTGCTTTAGAACAAGAAACTTTACATTAACTTTAAGAATGATGTAGGAATGGAGCTGCTTGATTTTCATCCTCTTCACTGATGGTAGGTCCTCTATAACCTCTGGCATGGGAAAGCTCCTTCGGAATAATCATGGCTGTATAGATCTGGGAAAGGAAAACTCCAAATAAAGATTAGTGAAAGGAACTAACATGTATCTTGAAGAGGGAGGAAAACAGCTGAGTTTTATGTGTTAGAGGTTGCAAAACTTATATAAAACTTTGTGTTGGTGGAGCCACTAGTTAGAGAAGGATGTGATTGCATTTAATACTGAAACTGTTGTTATTTAGAGAATAGGCAAGCCTATGCTAAATGACTGTATAATTGCTAAATGCAGTATTATAACTCTCAGTAAAAAGTTAAAGGAAGATAGGAACTGGTTCTATATAAGATGGTCCTTCTAAAATTAGAGCTTTTAAAATAATGGAGTATAAATTTTGATGTAATGAAGCACCTGTCACTAGAAAATTAAAATTGTAGTTTTATTATAGTCTGTCATGAAATCTTTCAGGAATTATACTTAAAAGCCAAACCATTGGCTAAAATCAGGATAAATAGCTAGTAAGATTTCCTGCAGTTTATTCATATTCATTATCCTCAGGTAATTTGGCTATGTTTTATTACAGTTCCTTCAAAATGATAGGAATTTATTTATTATTTATTGTTACATTTAAATAATGAAAAATCCAAAAATACTTTTTAAATGTAGAAATATTTGAATATAGAAAAATGCAAATATAAAGTTTACATTTTTATAGAAAAATGTAAATATAGTTACATTTAAATATAGAAATTGTGTCAAAATAAAATTTATAATATGATTAGATGTATATTCCTTTTTGTAATGCCTGAAATCTTGGTAACATGTTTTCATTAAATCTGAGGATATTGATTTAATTGAAAGTAAGGTAATTCTTATAAGTAAGTTCAAAGGAATCACATAAAACTGGCTTTCATAAAACCATTTAAAGAGTGCCTTTAATGGTGATTATTTTATTACAAATTATATATATATATATATGCATAAGGTGGAAAAGGGGGAATAGTATAGACTCTTTGTGTGGCTTTAGCAAAAAGTAATTGGTAAAAATAATGTACTATAAATATCAAATTATTTCATTTTGTCCTCTCTTCAAGCTGCATATCCCCTTAAGCCTTCTAAATGCAAAGCAAAGCCATGAGTCTTAAATAGTTCATGATAGCAGGGGTCAACTAACGAATGCCTTTGACAAAAAACTGCAAAACAGTCATGCTTGAAAATTCAGATATGGTAGATACAAAGCTTTTTCAAAATACTGAAAATCAAACTTGGAACGTACAGGTCATGTGTTTAGAGCCATATTGATTAATGTGAAGATGCTGCTGCTTCTGTAATAGCATTAAAAATAATTTTGTGTAATGAACTTCATATTGGTTGATTCATATTGGCTCATATTGATGATATTCTAACAAACATCTAAAAAAGTGTTTCAATTTTCAGATTCATGAGATTCTTTTAACATTACTGTTATGATCTAGTGAAGATCCATCCATTTCAGAAAATGTTCAAAATAATCGGTGGCTCAGTTGATGAAGAATCCGCCTTCAATGCAGGAGACCTGGGTTTGACCCCTGGGTTGGGAAGATCTCCTGAAGAAGGGAAAGGCTACCCACTCCAGTATTCTGGCCTGGAGCATTCCATGGACGGTTATAGTCCATGGGGTCACAAAGAGTCAGACATGACTGAGTGAGTTCCACTTTCACTTTCACTTACTTCAAAACAATCACTTAAAATAAATGTGTTTATTATGGTACTACTATTTAAAGTTCTAGTTTTTAAAAGTAGATGCTTCTTTCTTGTTGTGGCACAAGGAGGTGATAATTTGGTAAAAATGTAAGACCTCAATCTTCACTCAAACATAGGAGAGTACAGTACTCAATCTTTTCCTTAATATCAGTTACAAACCTTTTCTAAGCCAACCATCTCCAATATTTATCCAAATATCCTCTTTACTCAAAATTTCATGGCAACACTATAATCATAGGAATGTATAGCTAAAATAACTTAGGTATAATCTAAGTCATCTAGCTAGAGTAGGATTCTTGGAAGAGAAAAAAAAAAAAATATATATATATATATATAAGGGCAGGAGAAAGAAAGTCTGTACTCTCCCAAGATGTGAGCTTCTTTAGAACTATCAGGATAGAACACAAACAGCAAGATCCTAGGCAAAAAATGTTTACAGCTGAATAAAACAATAGAAATGGGACTATAATTTAGTGTGGTAGAAATGTAAGTAGAATTTTCTTTTCTTCAGTCTCTTGTTCCTCCTCCTCTTTTTATGATAAGAACTACCAGACAAGGCAACATTTCTGCAGTGCATTCTTCAGAGGAAATCCGCACACTCAGCCCACCTTTAAGGAGGGTAGAGACGCACTTCCTCTTTTAGGGTGCTGTTACCGAATGGAGTGTGTGTGCCGTCCCACTTCTTGGGGTTCCCGCTCAAAAGCCAGTAAACAGGCCGTGTTGGTGGAAAGGAAAGTGTGCTTTATTTCAGATGCTGGCAACCGGGGATGGGAGAGAGGGTGGCAGACATCTGTCTGAAGACTGACGTCCCCCACCATGACAAGCAGGGGGTGAAAGCTTTTATAGATAGAGAGGGTTGGGGGAGCTACATGAAGAAATAGCACAGTCATCTCTAACAGTCTTCTTCAAATTGATCATCAGGGTTCTGACTAGCATCATCTTGGCTTTTTAGGTACAGTTCGGGGTGCACTGGTTTCCATTTCTTTTTGGTCAATTTTTGGATTGTGGCAGCTCAGTTCCTGGGTCCTCATGTAGTTAACTTCTCCACCTGGGGTTTTAGTATCTATAAGACAGCTCACAGAAAATGGCTCAGAATATTATCAACAGCCCTTGAGAAAGAACTAGAGGTCCTTGACTATGCTTAATGACTATATTATTATTATTTACTCTACTTAGGTTAGATTAATCACTCTTCCTTTGGCCTTCCTTGGTGGCTCAGACAGTGGGGCTGGTACACATGGATGAGGGGGGTTCATGTTTGGGAACACATGTACACCTGTGGTGGATTCATGTCAATGTATGGCAAAACCAATACAGAATTGTAAAGTAAAATAAAAAATAAATACATAAAAAAAAAAAAAAGAATCTGCCTGCAATGTGGGAGACTTGTTTTCAATCCCTGGGTTGGGAAGATCCCTTGGAGGAGGGCATGGCAGCCCACTCCAGTATTCTTACCTGGAAAATCCCCAAGTACAGGTGATTCCGGCGGGTTACAGTCCATGGGGTCACAAAGAGTCAGACATGACTGAGTGACTAAGTGCAGCACAGCACAACACCCTTCCTTTGGAGGTTTGATTTTATGTTTTATTAGGGTATACCTGTTTCAGGTTTACCCCAAATCTGTTAATTTCGGCACATAGTGTTTTCCTACCATGCAAGGGTAACATTTTACCAAGATCTTCTAATTTAACAGGACTCAAACTTAAAATTTAATCTGGCTTCAATGGACCAAAAAAAAAAAAATTGTACTGGATTTTCATTTTCTAGCTTTGATTATTGCTAACTCAGTTCAGTTCAGCTCAGCTCAGTTGCTCAGTCATGTCTGACTCTTTTCAACCCCATAGACTGCAGCACGCCAGGCCTCCCTGTCCATCACCAACTTCCAGAGTTTACTCAAACTCATGTCCATTGAGCCGGTGATGCCATCCAACCATCTCATCCTCTGTCGTCCCCTTTTCCTCCTGCCTTCTATCTTTCCCACCATCAGGGTCTTTTCCAATGAGTCAGTTCTTTGCATCAGGTGGCCAAAGTATTAGAGTTTCAACTTCAGCATCAATACTTCTAATGAATATTCAGGACTGATTTCCCTTAGGATGGACTGGTTGGATCTCCTTGAAGTTCAAGAGCCTCTTAAGAGCCTCCTCCAACACCACAATTCAAAAGCATCAATTCTTTGGTGCTCACTAGTTCAATTATTACTGGATTCCCTTGTGCACATTCAGTCCAAGATCAGTCAAGTAGTTGAGAGGAGTTTATATACA